>NC_134457.1:179611681-179936368 GCF_047948215.1 Lycorma delicatula
TATAGAAAACGTTTATTTTCATTTATTTTTAGAAATAGTTTACATTAGCTATTGTTGATAAATTATTCATCGTTTTCTCGTTCAATTTTTAGAATTTAAAAACCATAAAGAAAGTTTTGCCCGTTACAAGAGGATTGATTATAATATTTTCTTGGAGTTTCATGAAATTGAAAGCAGCTATCTTTATTAATGAACAGATGTATATTTCTAGTTACCGATTTTAACCAACGCTTGCTCTCCTTTGCGAAGAAAAAATCTCCACCACATATACCATTAAAAAAAATCAAGAAATACGGAAGTACTGTTTTAGATTATAAGAAATTACTATTGGTTTTCTGTTTATCAGATGTAGAATAACATAATGTCTCTGGTTTTAAATAGATTATTTTCATATTATAAGAATATTTTTATTTTAATATTGTGTTTGAAACTAATTTTTTGTATAATCAAGGATTATTGGATCTATAATTGAAATGATTAACTTATTTTAGTGAAAAAAAGTTAATTATAATATTTCTTATCAATTATAGGATAAAATTATGCTGCTTGTGAAGCTTTTTAAATTAATTTTGTATTTCTTTTCTTTAACTGAGGTGATTATCAAAATTTATCAATTTGACATTATAATTTAAGTAATTCCTACATTTTTTAATCTATGATAGTTATTATTATTAGTTGACCCTGAAGGAAGTTATTTCACTTGTATTGCAATTTAATTTCTAATCGTTAAAAATTAATTTCCTGTAGCGCACTTAATGTAGATACTTAGTTTTTATCTCTAAATAATTTTTTTTTCTCTTTATCTATAACGAACCATTAATTTTATTTGTTTGTCATCAATACCAAATTTCACGCTTATTGTAATTCCATTTTTTTTTTTTGCTATTTGTAATTTAAATACCTAAACAATCTAAGCTTGAGCTAACTATTATACCTTTACATTAATTGATTACTTTAAGGGAATGAATTTCTAGCAAACATTTATTGAATTAAATCAGCTATATATACGCGTGCGACCACCATGCGTTTGTGTGAAGCGGACCGTTTTTTTCTTTTTTGTTCCGCGGCAAGTCTGGAAAAAATATCGACAAATAATCATCATACATCCGTGAAAATTAAAAAACTGAAATTTTATTAAATACGAGTGACAAAAACCTGTCATGATGTGACGGTCTAAACATAACGATTGAAGGATTTCTTTGTATAAGAACTTTTTTCTGTCAATTCTGTTTTGTTTGCTTGTAGTTCTTGGAACGATCAAGTAAACCTTTGTGGAAATATCACCGAACGAACGACCGCGGTCAGTTCCAAAACTTTGTAGCCAGAGGCTCCAAACAGGACCAAGATTTTACGTACAATTTTTCTTTCATCACATGCATCTATTTTAATTGAAAGTATTGAAACGACGCAGTTCCCTTGATGAGGTAAAACGATAATTAATGCTTAATAAAGAACACCCTGATTAAACTTTATTACAATATATTAATATCTAATTCTATAGGCCGACTGTAGGAATCCAATTACTTATTATTTCTAAGCCGTAGTTCCGTATAAATTAACCTTTTTGAACTTTTAATCTAAATTTTACGTACTTCTCTTTCCATCCGCCTCCATACCTGCGACGCTCCTCTCTTTTGATTGCTTCAGAAACATCCATGCTTGTAATTTAGTGTTTCTTCTCTTAAAAAGTTTAGTTATCTGTTAATGTTATAAGTATGGATATTTTTTAATAATTTTCCTACATTTCACATAAACGACTGAGAAATTTTACAATCATTAAAAACATAAATAATTACACAGGCCAACAAAAAAAAAAGTAATAATTTGGAACTAAGATAAAAGTACGCGAATTGGAATGTATTTTTTATGCTGAATCTTCAAATGAAATCAGTTTTTCTTCATCACCCTCGGATATTTAGTTATGACCTTTTAATATTGAAAAACTTCTTAAATAATAGAATACAAAAATAATAATAATAATTACAATTAAAATTCCTATTTTTATTCTGCAGACATTTACGTTTATCTTAATTTCTTTTCTTATTTTCCTTTTGTGTTCAGTGAAGTCTTTTCTTTTTATCATCCAGCAGTAGTCACTCATAGATTTATCCCATCTGCCTTGATAACGTTGTTGCATGTGCAATTTATATTGCACTGTGCTCTGTGGAATCTTTATCCTTGTTCGTCGCTGATGTCACTCAAGTATAAAGGGAAAAAGTCCAGATGAGACTGTAAAAAATGAATTTTCAATGACATTCTGCAGCTTAAATTTTTGTAGTTCACTAAGAGTTCATTTATAAACTGATCGTGATTTTTAAACTGTTTGTTTCCAAGAAAACCAGTAACGACATCTTTAAATAACTTCCATGCTGCTAGTTCTTTAGGATTCAGTTTGCTGTCAAATATATTTTTACGAATTAATTTTTTATTTGTGGCCCGATGAATATTCCCTCTTGTAATTTGGCTTCAACTAATCGTTGAAAAACCTCACCTAAATATTTAAAGCCGTCTCCATCTTTATCTAATGCTTTTGCAAAATTCTTCATCAGGCCTAATTTTAAGTGTAGGTGGTAAAAAAATACGATCTTCGACAAGGGGAATATTGACAACATTTTCCTTTTCTGGGGTAAACTGATTTTTTTTTGGCCAGTCTTTTACCGCATAGTGTGTATCTGTAGCCCGACATTCTCACAAACACAAGAAAGACATATATTTTGTAAAGTCACTCTGGAGACCGAGAAGAAGCCCTATCACTTTCAAGCCAGCAATAATTCGCCATGAATGTTCATCATACTTAATAGTTTTTAAAATGTTTGACATACTTTCACATATTTCTTTTATTCCTACAGCATGTGCTACTGGTAATAGAAGAAAACTTATTCGAGTTATGCAACAACACTGTCTTTAAGCTTCTTTTTGATGAGTTTATAAATAAACGCCGATCATGAATAACATATTCAATGTTCAGTTCAGACATTTAGACATCATTCAGACATTCTTAACATCGTGGCAGGAATAAATTAAACCATCTCTTCTAAAGTATTTCAGTAAATTTTCGTTTCGATTTCTATATACTGAAATTTTAGTATCCTTTCTTAAGAAATTCGTACTTTATGACGTGAACCTAGAATTCTGCATGTTTCGACAAATGCAAGTCACGAATTAGGTCGCTCAGTTCTGCTTGTGTGATGAGGTGAGGTTTAGTATTTGATTATTCTAGAATGTAATTAATATCTATTGAAGTTGAGGATTCATCGGTTGAGCCTTCTGGGAAGTTACTTTTCAAGAAGTTGAAACGATCGGAATCAGTAAATCAACACCGTGAAGTACTGGTCTCATAGCTGAACGAACATTTGGGTATGCATTACTGCTTTTATTGTTTGAATTGAAATCAGTAACATTTGTTAAGCAAAAATAGCAGTCATCAAAGTGGTTAGTAGGCTCTCGCCAAATCATAGATACTCCAAAAGGCAAATGCTGTTTTTTTCCTTTTAACCACCGGGTTAGTTTAACGTAGCACTTGATGCATGCTACATGTGGAGTCCAGGTCTCCCTGTGTATCTTGGTCTCCCAATGGACAGTCAAAGTAATGTTTGTAAGCAGTTTTCAGTAGATTCGATACCGGTTTTCGTTGACTTTTCGTGGTGAATTCTCCGCAAACATAATAAATATTTGGAGAATTTTTACAATACTTTGCAATACTTTGTAGAGTGGATTAACAGATTTAGAAAGTTCAACGTGTAAAATGTCAACGTTGAATGTCGAGTAGAACAAAAATCGATCTTGTACTTTACATCTAAAATGTTACTTATAGATTAATTTTTTTACATACATATGTGGAAAATATACAAAGGACTAGGCAAAAACTTTTAAAATATGTATATAGAAGAAAGTTATTTTGAACCGGTTCAGATGACAATACAATGGTAAGGATTCCAAACTTCCACTACATATTAAAACAAGAGTTTTACACAAAGTGACTGAATAAACACACTAATGTCCTCAATACTGAAATCAGAACAGGTTCTAATTATAAAGTATCGATTAACTCTTATTTACAACTATATTTATGCGTTTGAAAGATTTGTTTCAAATATTACCTCTTAGTCATAAAACATGTCATTAACACTCCTAAGTGTTATATTGTTTAAATTATAATTAAATTCAATCGTGCAGCTCGAACGTCAAAGGAGGTCAGTATTTTTTCAAATTCGAAGAATCTTATAAAGAATGTCAACAGTAGACCCTTTTTAAATGATCTTGCAGCAAACAATCACTCACACGCCGATTTCCCTAAAAGGTAGACAGTTTCCAGTAAATATAAAGCAGGACCGTTTGAAATTTTCATTTAAGCACTTAATTAAAAAAAAAAAAAAATTCTGGAGACTAGATAAGATAATAATAATAATATTGAAATATAATTTTATTTTTAGCTTAATTACTGGAAAGTGCCGTTATTTAAACCCAATTATCAAGATACAATCCACAAATCTTTTTTCAAATTCGCATGAGGATGGTCTATTTTGGAAAGCTGCTTAGTTAAGATGTCCCGTTTTCAATTTTTTTTTTCTTTTTCAGATGATGTACAAACTATCTAGTTCTGATTAAATCATTATTATTAACTATTTATTTTTTATTTATGATTAATTACAAAATTTTAAATCATCGATCTAATGATTTTTTACATTTTACAATTTGTAATATTTCATTAGGCTAAAATTGTAATATATTTTTGTTTGTAAAGCGTTTCCTTATTTTACTTTTATCTTGTGTATATATATAAATGAATCGTTGTATATTTGTCCCGTATGCGTTGCTATACCATTCATCCCATTGCGATGAAACTGGTGAGTTGTGCGCACCCTCGCGAAGATTTTTGAATTAGTTTGGATCCGCTAGGTGGCGCTAGGGTCACGATATTTCGAAAAATTGTATTTATGGTCCGATTTGGCTCATAATCAGAATATGTATTAGTTTCGTGAAAAGAAATATTTTTGCGAAAAATGGAAAAAGAGAAATAGGGAGAAAGGGAAAAAGAGAAGATGAGAAAAAGTGAAAAAGGGAAAGGTTAAATTTTGTGAATTTCCGTAATGTTCAGTTTTTAATATTGTATCAAACTTTCATTTGTGCTCATTTAATATATATACTCAAATGTATAATTAGCGAAACACAGCCGGGTCTACTAGTACTAAATAAAAAACACGTCGTACTCATATTTGGGCGACACATTTATACGCAACATATTTTTAGATTAATTTCTGAAGGAACTCATTTGATATTTATATACTTTTTTTAATTTCGATAAAAATAAGGTTATCAATTTCGTCGGTCAGACGAGTTTTTTTGACCTTGCATAAATTGATGACCGCTGAACAATACCGATAAAACCTTTTACCAGTAATACAAATTAAAAAAAAAATCTATATATTCATGATAACCAATTCGCCTCAGTAAAATGATATCACCATTTAACATTAATTTTTTTTATATTCGTTTATTTAATAATAGTATTCCCACTAACGGTACATCTGACATTTTGAAGTCATATTTATATGAAGGTGAATCGTTGATTATTTAAGTACGTTATTTATCATTTATCTATTTCTATCCCGTAAAACATTGTGAAGTTAAAAAAAAAGTCAAATTTCCAAATAAATATTTGCTATGTGTTATAATGTTTTTCTGAATTATTTCGACTATAGTGCGTAAAATGAAAAATAAAGCTACTTATTTCTCAATAAGAAGTCACAAAAAATTGGTTTCGTGTTTGTTTTATTCGCTATTCTTTTCTTAATTAATTGGTTTGCAATACCCGCATTAAAAACGATCAGACCATATCCCTACTATTATAAAGAAAAAAAATTACCTGAGTTTGCTATATTTTTCACTAGATTACTTTTAAGGCTAAGTAACTGTTGTAGTTTACGACAAAAAAACCTTTTCCTTTAAAATGATTAGTCTCTTACACACATTTTTAGTTTGTTATTAAAATTTCAGTCCAGTTGTACAAGGGATTCGGACGTTAAAAAGTTTTAAAATATTGTCATTTCCGTTCCCGAGTCGTTTACCTAAAGAATTCAAACACTATTCTCGTATTAATAAGCAGATAAGGAAAATCTGGAAGAAATTTTAGTGAAAGAGGAAATTTTTTTTGAAAAAAGAAAGAAGCTGAAATTCGGAAAATTGCGTGCCGTAACAGTTGTAATAGTGGAGATTCCAGCCATAGAGTAAAGTCTAGTTCAAAAGATTAATACTCGCTGATGGACGCGGCACGTATTGAATTTTTTACCTGTTTCTATATCTCAATTTGTTTGTATTTTAATATTCAACGATGAATTGTTTGGAGCTATGTACAATTGTGTAAATGCCAACAATAATTATAAATAATTTTATTTCGCTCCTATTGAAATCTTAAATTGTTCCCTATTAAGAGTTAACAGCTGACTTCAGCCTACTTATACAAGCCTTTATAAACCAACTATGCTATTTAAAATAAATAATATATTGTTTAAATTTTACCATCAGTCGTGTAGAATTGAAGAAGATTTGGCTTCATTAATTTTTCGTATTGTTATTTGGTTTTTAAAAGTTTTAATCGCGTATTAAAAGATATTTAATACTTTAAAGAAAGATAACTAATAGTTCATTAGGACTTGTTTTTCTTCTAATTGGTAGATATAAGCATAATAACTATAAAAAAAAAAAAATAAAATAAAGTAGTTATTTATGGAAGCCATAATGCGGTGAATAAACGCAATGCACTGATAAATGATTTTAAAATAAATTGCGTAAATAATCTAACAGGTTAATAACAAGTTTTATCAATTCTTTAAATAATTATTGAAAATTTTCCTTACGCTCTTTAATGTGTTAATTAAAAACACATTTATTAATAGTTATTTCGATATATCAACAACAACAGACTGGAAAAGGTGATCGTGTGAATATCAGTAATACTAAAATCTATGGTACATCACCTCGTCAGTACGGTTTGTAACCATCTGTTTCTTGGAAAAAGTGAAAAACAACTTCCGTAGAAGTTTTCTTAATATTTTATACTCGTTTACGAGAAAACCTCCGACTTACTCAAATTTCGTCCAGCGTAACATTTCTTCCTTATTATTACAAGATACATAGCAAAAAACACAAGAATATCTATCCGTAACGAGAGAAAATTAGGAAATAAATAATAATAATTGTAAGAAAATTTGTTCGTCATAAACAGCATAAGCTTCGTGCTAAGTCGACATACTAGTCGTTTTGGATTTGTAGCAGGCAGGTTCAGCCGATTTGTCATTCATCTCTTTCCTGTGTATATGTCTTCATTTGTTCATAACAATGACTTGGGAAATCATTCGACATCCCAGGCCTCTTTCTTCCTGTTTCTCAATACCATACATGTCCTACTTTTGATCCTGCTCCCAAAAAAATAGATGAAATAGAAAAACGCAACTTAAACACCTTTAAAATTATAAAAATGACGTGAACTTTGGTTATTTCTAATACGATGCCGATGGTGAAAATAGTCAACGATAGAAATAAAGAATAATCTCGTTATTTTTTACTCGTGTATGCGGCTGATTTATTTTTTATTCAGAAAATTATGGTTATGTTCGGGTTATCAGTGATAGCTCTTATGCTACCTACAAGGTAGTTATATAAAATCAGTTGTTGTGTTTAAAATAACATTTTCGTCTTTTCGTTTTCGACAAACAATTCTCACTCGACAGCGATTGATTCCTTGGTCAGCTTTAAAAAATGTTCATGCTTCAATTTTATTTTTCTTGAGCGAGAAAATTTCAGATACATGATTTATCGAGAGAGTGAGAGTGAGAGTGAGAGAGAGAGAGAGAGAGAGAGAGAGAGAGAGAGAGAGAGAGAGAGAGAGAGAGACAGAGAGAGAGAGTTTTTCACTTTCGAGATCCAATCTTCATCTGATCCAATTTTGAAAAAAAATTTCTACTATCTTTACTTCCTTGTACGAAGTAAAGGAAGTATTGTGATCGCGAAAAATTTCGATTTTCAGATTTCAACGGAAATATTCATTTTGACTATCCTTGAATCCATTTTGACTATTTTCGGCATGACGTCTGTACGTACGTATGTACGTACATATGTATCTCGCATAACTAAAAAACGATTAGTTTTTGAGGATGTTGAGATTTTGGACTTAGGAGTGTTGTAACATCTAGCTGTTACCTCCCCTTTTGATTGCAATCGACTGAACCAAAAGAGTCCAAAAAAGCCCAAAATCAAAAAAATTTGGATTTTGGACTTTTTCTCAATTGCAGTAATAAGCCCTCATTGAGAGCTTTTCAATGATATCATAAGTGGTACTTAGTTTCATTGGTTCCAGAGTTATAGGCAAATAAAACTTTAATTAATGAAATATTTGGATCAAGGGGAAGGCACATCGGTTCGAGTCAGACTTTCCTTTTTTTTAGATCTTTTTCAGATCTCCTTTTTTTACTTTTTTCTTTTAATTTAAATATCTTGATTTATTAATTTATTAACTTCTGATTGTAAAAAATGTTTTACGATAAATAAACAATAAAAAAAAAATATATAAAAAGTATCAGAAGTTATTAATGAAATAAAACTTTTTGTACTCTTCATTTAAAATAAACGTGTATATGTAATTTAATAGGCGTACAAGGCAGTCATGCAGATTTTTTTTTAATTAAAAAAAAATTTCTCCCGATTACTTTTTAACGTCCATTCTGAATGAGAAATGCTAAAATTATTATTTCCTTATGGAATATCGTAATCCTCAATAAAGGTTTAAGACAAGATCCAAACTCTCAAATGGATAGATAGACTTAGAAAATATTAAATTAAATTTATATCGTAAACAGTGTTCATACAATAGCAAATTAAAAAAAAAATTGTGGGAACTTTAAAATTTTGTGAAATATTTGTTAAATGGAAAACTTTGATAACTGTCAGAGCAGCACGGTTTTGTGTATATGGACAATTGTTTGCGATCATTTTTTTTATTAATGATGATGCTGCTCATTGAAAAGATATCTTTTATATTGTGTATGTGATTTATTTCTGGTATTATTATAATTTCTTATGAATAATCCGGAAGTCTCCAGATATCCCATGCAGCTTTCTGGATTCGGGGCTCGTAAGCAGCCTCATCCCTTGTTCGTGACGTGTGACTGAGGTGTAGTCATGTACAGACTCAGGTCGAATTTCTGGCATCATTAATAATTAATTATTACTCTTAATAACCTAAACATTTTATCCGATTATAATTCCAGCTTCCATTATTGTAACATAAATAATGCATTATATCCCGTTTTGTTAGTTAAAAAAGTATTTTCTACATAATTGCATTAAAATTAGTTATTGTTTGAATATTTATTTCATTAATGTATTTAATTTACATCCGAATTTCTTTCCCACAAAGGGAAAGTTATTGAATTGTTTCTCTGTTTATATACAGATATAAAAATACAGACGTTTGTATTTGTCATCATCATTTAACTTACTTTTTTAATCTTCAAATAAGCCAAATGATCAAAGTTTATTAGTAAATTTATATGAATAAAAATAAAAGCATTTTAAACCATAATTGACGGTGAATGTTAGACATCGATCTTCTCAAGGCTTTGTGGAATAAATTTTCCTTCATTCTGATCGAAAGTGTCATTCTGCCAAAGCGCTTACCAAAACAAAACTTTAGTAAAAGGGGAGCTTATTTTCTATCGGAACGCGCCTGTAGGTAACAACACCGGTACAACTTCGACCTAATATCGTGTGACTTATAAAAAAAAAATAAGATGATTAAGTCTTCCAAAATATTTGTTGATCAGTCTCCTTTATATACGAATAGATTTCTTAGATTTTAACAAAACTTAGATTAACGAGTCACCTTATCTGCTGAACATCACCTTTTTCTCGGTCGAGGCAATACTCGTTTGAAACATGATATACAGCTAGTTTTTATGTAAACCAGAGTTACGCAATTGACTATATGTATCGTGTGTAAGTATATGTTATGTAGAAAACTTTATTCTTTAAACTTTCTAATACGATGTTTGATTTATATAATAATGTTGTTTAATAATGACTTTTCTTTAACATGTAATTTTTATGGTCATAACATCGCCTCGTGACGAAATCTTTTTGTTTAGTTTATATTTCTAGAGTAAAATAAAGTAATTATTCTCGTCTTTAATTATCAATATGTAATTAATTATACGTTTCTTATATGCATTAAAAAAAAATTGTAAAATTCCTTCAGATTTTCCTTGAGATTAAATAATCAAAGATCTCCGAAACTGAAGGCTAAAACTGACGTGAAATCATTTTAACAACTATGTTAACTTTGTTTTTTTTTTTTTATAATACATAAATTGATTAGTTTTAGTCTGAAGCTTTTTATCGATCAGAATACACAACTCAAGTTTTCTTATTTAGTCTGCTGTTATTATAAATTATATTTGGGATTTTTATTAATAAAGAATTATACATAAATATTTTTTCTAAATTTAAATAAAAGTGAGCACAATTTTATTCATTAATACATTTTTAATCGTATACATATTTTTTAATTAAAAGCTTTCCGTATGATTTTCGCCTTTACTAAGCAATCACGAATTTTATAACAGGTTTCTTTTACTTTTGGAGGCAGAGAATTACTATTTCTGACAATTTCTACAGTTAATAGGAGTTATTATTTTAGATTTTCTACAATACATAGAATTTGTTTCGTTGAGTATTAATAGTTTAGCATATTTAAAAAGCTTTCATATGAGATTTTTAGATCGTTTTACAATTTTGGTTAAGTATGTGCGCGTATTTGTACTGTACATACAGTATTGTAATAACAATAAAATAATATAATTTATATATCGTGTGAGTATTTAAATTTTCAGCCCAAGCTCTGTTCGGAACAACTTTGAAACCAAATAGATTAAAATTTTCAAATTGAGCATGCCATGTTTTCAACGTGGGACATGATGTTTCTTACGTAAAAAAAGTCCTTTTAAAAATTGCGTGCCAGCTTTTACGAATAAATTTAATATTTTGCAACTAATACATTTAAAAAACAATAGACATTTTTATTCTTTAGATTTTAGTTCAAGACTTAAGATATTCAGTCACTTCAGTCAGTTTAACGGTTTCCTTCCAAAAAGTTAAAAACGTTTTGTCGATAGCAATAATCAGATTACTTAATAAAAAATCTGATATGGACACCACATGACTTTCTTGTACGCCTACTAAATTACATATACACATTTTTTTAAATGAAAAGTACATAGTATTTTATTTCATTAATAACTTCTGATATTTTTTCATATTTTTTTTTTTGTTATAGACTTATTATTTATTGTAAATTGGTTTTTGCAATCGGTGGTTAATAATTATTCATAAATCAATATATTTAAATTAAAAAAGAAAAAATTAAACAAAGAAGATGAAGTCAGATTTGAACCGATGTGCCTTCCCCTTGTAACATCCAAATATTCCATTAATTAAAATTTTATTTGGCTATAACCGTGGAACCAATGAAAATAAGAACCACTTATGATATTTCGTTGAAAAGATCTCAATGAGGATCTTTTCAATGAGGATGGAGATCTTAATTATTACTGAAGTTAAAAAAAGTCCAAAATCCAAATATTTTGGATTTTGGGTGTTTTTGGGCATTTTTGGTCCAGTCGATTGGGGAGGTATACAACAAGATGTTATAGCAATTCTAAATCCAAAAGTTCAACATCCTACGGCCAGTTGTTTTTGAGTTATGCGAGATACATACGTACGAGCCTCGGCTGATAAATTTTGGACATATATTCGTAGCATGGGAATGAAAAGAGATACTGGAATGAAATAAAAAATGATAAAAGTAAAATACCTTAGCTACAAAATGCAGCACTTATTTTTCAATATAATCCCTGTTTACACTGATACACGTTTCCCAACGTGTGACAAGTTTTTGCATTCAGCCACAATTCTGGCTGTCTTTCTCAGATCTAGGTGGCCACAGCTTCCTTCAAAAAAACGAAGAACTTCTGGAAGAAAAAAAGAAACTACTGAAATGATATTTGCGTGGTCCTTCAAGGCTTATCCGTGGAAAAAAATTTTAATGTAAAATATTAAAAAAATAATTAAGTATAATTTTTTTATCTAAGATAAAATAATTTTTTTACGTTCTTAAAAAATAACTTTTTATCTGTTAATGATAAAATTGTTCCCTTGAGTAAAGGAAACACACTATCTAAAATAATAAAGCCAAACTTCGATAAAGTAAAAAAAAAAATTCTTTTGTATAATTGGTTAATATAATTTATTATTTTACCCATACTATATAAAATTTAATCTTATTTTTACTGTTAATTAATGTTTTATTTATATTTAAGCATATATATATATATATATATATATATTTATATAGCATATATATATATATTTATAGAGCATATATATATATATAGCAAATGCATCACATGCATTGGACAAATCTTAGGGGATTTAATTAAGGAGTATTATGTCCCTTGTGTGTAATTTTTCTTTTAAAAATAAGAAAGGGTGTTATTTAACGTAATATAAAATATATATTATAAATATTTAATACAATTTAAGTTAAAATTCCTATTCATTATTAATAAAATCATTTTATAAATTAAAATATAAATCTTCATTAATGATGGATTACTTTTTAATTCACCGAATTAAATTTTATTATAATTATTTAGAATTTTTTTCAATACATTTTTCAGCCCACCGGGCTGATATACTGGTCAACTCAAATCAGTGGTTTAACAGCTGATTTACGCAGTCGAAGGTTCTTAGGTTGGGATATTAGTAAAAATTAGTTGCTTTTGTTCGGATTTTAATACTAGACGGTGGATACCGATGTATTTTGGTGTTTGAGGTTCAATTAACCACACATCTCAGGAATGGTCGGTCTGAGTCTATACAAGATTACATCTCATACATGTCATACATATCATCCTCATCTCATTGGGTACAATGTGGATTGTCTTCGCTCCATGAATGACGACTTTTAGAATTAAAGACTCCGTTTTTCATAAAAGTGGCTTCATCAGTTAATGAAATTGAATTTACCTTATAAAAGAATGCTCTAGAAGCAAATGGTACAAGTTTAACCGCTTGGGGGTAATCTGTTGGCCGCAAATTTTGAACCTTCTGCAGACGGAAAGGATAAAGATTTTCTTTCCGTAGGATGCACCATACTTTCTACTTTACAACCAGTGCGACATGAAATTCGCCTTGTACTAGTGCCTGAGCTGCGCTGAATATGCTGAATCACACGATGATTTACTTGGCGTGTAACAGAAAACGAACATGTTGGAATTGACCCTTTCGTTCAAAAATACTGATACACCGAAGAATTTTTAAAAAGAATGCTTAAAAGGAATTTTTATTTTGTTCAAACAGAATAATACGATTTTCTATCTGTTTTTCTTCAATAAAAGACCGATTTTTAAAAGTTTTAATTTACTTTTTATTCGCTGTATTTACATTAATTTTCTCAGAATTAAATTTTCTTCAAGTTTTTTTTATTAAATTTTCCATATTTATTAGTCATTTAACGAAGCTATTGTACTACAAACCTTAAAAAACTTATTTTCCGACATCGAATTTTGTGTTTTCGTTGGTTATCCTAAATACTGCTGGAATTACAGTTGTGGGACGTATTTCATCCCAGCTCAAATTGCATAAGAGACGACCAACTTTACTCCTTAATTTGAATCTCAAAAATTACAGTAGGGCTTCTTGTTATTAGAAGAATTGAGATCCGAGCGAAATCTTTCGTTAGCCGTAAATGGAAAACAAAGCGTTTCCAGATCTATGTTAATATAAGCATTTTTCATTATTTTCACCAGTAGAACATGTTCTGAAAGTTTGTCCGTTTCTTCGTGGGATACTTTATATATTTTTCTATCACCTCAAAGTTGTGTGTTTTAAAAATAACAGAAACGCTTATTGATCATTAATTTTATGACCTCGGATAAAAAGTTACCTTTTCAGAACGGTTTTAGTAGTTATGGATTAATAAAAGTTGTAAAACCTTTAGTTTTTTTGTTTCGACAGAAATAAGTTATTTCGGAAAAAGTTAAGGTATTGAAATTAATGAATATTTATTTGATATTTTTGCAAGATTATACTTTAAACTTAAAATCAGGATCAAAATACTATGTAAACTATTATTGTAGCTTATGTTACGTTGTTATTAAAGCTTTCGTTAGCAAATTAATGAATTGCATAATTAATGGATAATCATAGTTTTTTCAGCTCCGACGTAGTTTAATTTCTTTTATATATATATATATATATATATAACCTTATATATATGAGGTCAGTAATTTAATTTCTTACATATATATAAGGCTATGCCCTACTTTATTTATTATCACAGTGAACTTAATGCATCAATTGCTGATTGTAGTCCAAAAAAAAAAATGTTCATCATAAACAAGTTATTATTGTTACGTTCCGTAATTTTTATAATTTACAATGATTTCACCTATAAAATTTAGAAAAAGTATTAAATATATTTTTAGGATTAATATTTTAACGTTTTTACAAATAAAATACTTTTCACCGTTATTGTTGATTCTTGATCCTGAATTAGATGTTCAGCAGTTATTTGTGACAAGTTTTTACTTTCATCGCAAACTTTGTAAAACGAACAATAGTAGTTCAATCGACTATGTGCCCGTAAATATTTACAAATAGAACCACACCCACTCTACCTAAAATAAACTGTTTACTAACGTTTAAAAAATTTTAATGTTAATATCTCAATTTTTTTTTTAATAATAAAATTTTTAAGTTTTTATTTGAAAAATAACGACATATTGACGGTTGAAAATGTAGTAACTTACGATTATTAATTAATATGTTTTATGTTAAAGGTTATCGCATTATTTATTAAATTACAACACCAAATTTCATAATATTGTATGAAATAATATAATGTGTAATTTTCACTGTATTCTAATTAGTTCTCGAACAACTATTATTGTTTTTACAATAAATCTATTTTATATGCTTTGATATACTGCAGCGCTGTCTAACTTTTTTACAACTAGGACGCATCTGAATGATTACAAAGGTTACACGGGCCCCAGGATTCATTTCAACTATCTCCGCACTACTGCTGCTACTAACAAAATCAATAATTATAAATTATAATAATAACGAAAATATTTGAAACAAAAAATCAACTATATTTACTCACCACATAATTAATGTAAAATTTGGCACTGTATACTCGCTTCGGGTTGAGGAAAATCTGGTGTGTAACTGGAACAAGCTGCTCTTAACGCGTCATCAAGGTGGGAGTTTTGTCAGACAGGATCGGTACTTGTTTTTGATGATGTTTATTGATGAAAATGCAACTTCACAAAGACACGTTGAACCAAAGCATGAATACATTTTCAGCGCAACACTAAGGAGAATGGGGTATTTTTCTCTGTCCACCAGAGTCCTTATATTGTTACTTGTTACATCTGAGAATTTTAAAGAAAGATATTGTTGAAAATTTTAAATTTCCATTTTTAATTCTTCAATTTTATATTTTATTATTTTACCTATTTCCAAGTTCACTAACGTGAAAGGAAGCGAATGGATTATTTATAATCAATATCACTGGTTCAAGACCTAAAAACTGGCTAAATCTATTGTCAGATTCAAACAAGAGTTTCAAGATGCTTGGAATAAGAGGAAAGATCTTACCGTTTCTAGAATTGATTGAAAATTTTGAAAGTGTGAAAGGGAATTAGTGTTTAAATGTGTAATCCATAACTTCACTTTCTTTATTCGTGATTTAACTTGTTTAATTTTGAGGTGATATCTCCCAGAAAATGTAAGTCTAGTAGCCATGATAAATCATCAAGTTTGTGATATATGGTCCGGGAGATGATTTTAAAAAGTCATCTTATTTAATCTAACAGACAGCAGAATCGTTCCAGTGTTTTACCCCTACTAAGCCACCTATATCTGCATGAAGAATTACGTCGCCATACTGAGTATCTGATATATTCAAAATATTTCGAAATAGTGGATGATGTGTAGAAGACGATCTGATATAGTTCACCACACGAGTTACAGCTTTCATGATATGATCAAACGTTAAAGCCTTTGCGTATAAAACTTCCTGGTGGATAATGGATAAGAAATATATTTTGGAAATGATTCATCCGTAGCACAAAGAAATAGAAACCCATTATTCTTACAGTCATAGAAGGCGCCCCATCTGTTTTTGTAGCAACAAGCTTTGAAAGTGAAAAGTTATTATCTTTGACAAGTTTAAGGAACACGTTAATATGTCTACTCCCCTAGCTTGTCCATGAAGTGGTAGCAGTTTGACAACTGTTCCTTTACTGTGAAATCATAGAACACCATTCTAATACACACAACTCGACAATATCAGTTATGTCAGTATTTTCATTAAACCGGAGGAAAAATATTCACATAATTGCAAATCCTGATGTAATTGAGATTCCAAATTATTAGAAATAAGTTCAACCCGCCTAGCAACAGTTTAGTGAGACAATTGTAAACCTTTAAAGGAAGACATAAATGCATATTTTCCTTTGTGACCTTCGAGCAGAGATTCAGCGGCACTGATCATTGCTTCTTTTGCTACTTCCCCGTCGCTAAACGGTTTTTTCCTTTTAGCTACTACGTAACGGATTTTGTAAGAAGTTTCTGTGAAGTTACTGGTGTTCTGAAAACGTTTCGTAAACACGGATTGTTGCAATTGTAATTTAGATTTAAGGTCTTTCGCTTTATGTTTTCTCAGTTCAGAATTCACAGGAAATTCGTTATTAAACTGTTTGTGATTAGTCAAAAAATGTCGCTCTACATTATTTCTTTTAGAAACAGATACTAGGATTACACAATAAATACATAGATTCCCCCCCCCCCTTATATTCAATAAAAATATATTGGTTCTCCCATTCACTGTTAAAGCTTCAAGTTCTTTGCCTTGTAGCCATGTTAAGACAACAATAGATAATATGTTAAAATAATATCTAATAATTTAAAGAACTTCACTTTAAAAACTCTGATAACATAAGGAATGTATAACATACCACAACACGAGACAACGTAGTAATTTGTACTAGCAGAACGTAGGCATACTTCACTTCACAACTAACAAGTTATACTGAAGTTAAAAAAATAAGAATTGGATGGCACTCAAAGAGTCAGAATTGTTAAAATGTGTCAAATTTATCTCCTTATTGGCTGAAGACTTATGTTGAAAGATAGAAACTCATTGGTTTTTCTAAATAATGGAGAATTCAGTGGCCACATCCACATGCAAATTAAATCAAAAACTCTATCCCACGAGAAATATCTGTTTCTATTTTAGGAAGGTCAGGTTAAAATTTATTAAAATCGATGTTAGGAAATACAAATAACGAAAGGGATTCAGTTTTACCAAAGAACAGAAAAGAATGTCGGTTTGAAATTTATTAAAAAGAATGCTAGTAGCTTGAGTGGAGAGCAAACCACCAAATGAATGACAATTAGGTAGTTTGTTCTGTTGAGCTACCCCCCTTGCCAGGAGGGGCAACAAAATACAAAATACTTTAGCTACAAAATACACTATTTATTTTTCAATATAATCCCTGTTTACATTGATACACTTTTCCCAACGTGCAACAAGTTTTTGTATTCCGTCACTGAAACATTCTGGCGGTCTTTCTCGAATCTAAGTAGTCACAACTTCCTCACCTCATCGTCGGTGGTGTAATGATTACCTTTAAGATCCCTCTTGAGATGAGGGAAGAAGTGGAAGTCGCACGGACCCAAATCCGGTTAGTATGGCGGATGCAGAATAGGCTCAGCTTCAGTTTGCAGCGAGCCATCAGAGAGTTTGTTTGGTACCCACCGTGCACAGATTTCACAGTAACCCAATGCTCGATAATATGGCTTACTCGTTCTTTAGATATGCCTAACTGAATAGCGCTGCGTTGGTGAATAATTCGCCGGTCACTTTGAAGCAAATCGTCCACCTCCTTTCGATGTTCTCATCAGTCACAGAAACCGGCTGTCTGCTGCGAGGTGCGTCCTCCATTATCTCTTTACCAGCTTTACATTCGCGAAATTTCAACGCTCTTTATTCACAGTACTCTTGTCAACAGTTTCACTACGTAAATCGCTTTTAAACGATGAAAAATATTCATATGATTCACATTTTCTACTGTTAAAAATTCAATCACTGAGCGCTGTTTTAACGTGTCAACATATTGGCCGTACTCGACTCTATTTTAACTGCTACTGAAAAATAACTAGTAAATGGATTTCAACGCATTATCACAGGTTTGTAGAGGGGGATTTTATCAATCATGTGCTGCCACGCCCAACTCGACAGTACCTTTTGTCTCCGTGTGGCACGCTAGTGTGCAAAATTTATAAGCCGAGCCTTGCAGAATAATTCAATGATTACGGGTGACAATTTTGTATATAGTATAATTTTTTCAAATTTTAAAAATTTATTTAAATATATATTTATATAGCTTACGTCACTCCCGGTAACGTAAGGATTCCAACGCAGGGTCATACATCTAAATTAGTTCAGCCGTTGAGCTGCTACGATAGAACAAAGAAACAAACGTGCATACACCCTAAATACATTACACTCCTTTTTGGGTAGTCGTGTAAAAATGAGATGGTCTCAGTTGCTCTGGAACCTCCCATAGCCTACTCTTATGGAGAGTTGCTAAGTATATCAGAGTATTCTTACCCGAAAGTGTAGCATTTCCTTTAGCAGTTTAGCAAATTTTCACCATAAAAATTGGATTGAAGTTATAATTGTAAAAAAGGATTTGGTTTTTAATTTCAAGAGTTTTTTTATTTCTTGTTTTTTGTAGAGTAATTACATTTTTAATATCATTGGAAGAAGAATGCTTTTTTACAAAAAATTAATATCCCTCAATCGCTTTCATTATTTACATTTCACCCTACTTCGACCGGTTTAGAAATTTCGGATTATATCAAAGTAAACTCCGTATAATTTATTTATTTCAAAACAGTGGGTTGTAATTCAAAATGTTTAAACCGGCTTGTAGATGGGAGTGACCGGTGCTCAAAAATGTTGCCGATAACACTAATAATAAAATTTTTTTAAATATTATATATATATATATATATATATATATATATATATATATTCTTTCGGTTCTCAAGACTCATTTAAAGGTATTGACAAGCTTTTTCAGTATAAATAGTTTCTTTTATTATAATTATTGTGAAACGGACAATATGATCGGATAACCATGACGAATAGTCTGATAAACTTTATTTATTTTATTCATTAATTCTTTTTTTGTTTTGTGATTCATAACAAATTTTTTTGGTTATTTATTTTTATTTTGGATAATTTTAACTAGCTTATAAATGGGTTCTATATTGTACAAGTAGTAAATTGGATGAATTGTTTTATAGACTTTTTTTTTTAAAGATTTTGCTTCACTACTTATCGGCCAAGGTTTCTTACCTTTTATCATCTGTTTGCTGTATTAAATTACACTGCGCTTGGGAATATTTGTAAAATACGTAAAAGTCTGTTAGTCTTTTTTTTTTACGTGGAAGCTGTTTTTTCTTATTATTTTAAATGTTGATACCTGCATCTAATACCTTTGTTCTGAGGTATAATCTTTCAGTAAGAATTTAAATTTAATTACTTCAATGTATAAACAGATCAAGGTAAACGTAGACAACAAAAAATATTTTATTAAAAAGTAAAACATTTTTGTTTAATTTTTTTATAGCTGTATAATTTTAATTAACAAAATTAAAAACAAAGACAACGTAAGAAATATATATTAAAGTAATTAAAGCATTTAATTATGTAATAGCCTAATACATACGAGTAGAAGTTCTAATTGTATTTCCTCATTGTTTTATTGTACAATTATATTTTGCTTTTCTAATGAATTATAAAATGTTTAAGTTTTCCTATTTTTATTTTATATTGCTTACGCAGTATGCATTGTTCTGTTTATTATGTGTTATGTGTTGCCTTAGTATACACGGTTATATTAAAATATGGAAGCTCCTTCACATTTCAAAACTATAGGATAGAAACAAGTGCGGATCTACATAGTTACAAAATTACTGTGGGTTGACATTGTTGGTGGGGTTAGTATAACTATGGGTTGAAATTATTCTTGGGTTGGCAAAAAAGTAATTTCAGTTTTGTAGTTTCAAATAAACTCCATTTTTTTACACAAACAATGAACTTAAATCGATTATATATTTTCCATTTTGTCAGATAACCTTTTGCCATCTTTTTGGGAACTTCATGATTCCGTGCTCAAAGAACTTTTGGTCCTTATCAGCAAAAAACAGAATCGAGTGCGATTTTTCAGGTCATCATCATTAGTGAAAATTTTTTCCATTTGGAGTTTTGCAATCTTCAAAATAAATGGTAATCTGATGGTGCAAGATCAGGGCTATGTGGGGAATGAGACATCACTTCCCGACCAAGTTCCAATAATTTTTGCATCGTCTTGGTGGAACACGATTCCTTTGTGATTTGCCAATTCTGGACTTTTTTTTTGATACAGTAAACTCTGAATTGATCGTTTAGTTCTTTGGAAGCCGCTTAAAATACACAACACCTTTTTAATCCCACCAAATTGACAGCTTGATCTTTTTTTGATGTGACTTGTACTGGTTCATCACGCTTGGATCAAGATCGTTTTCAATTGATATTATTATAGACGATCTATTTATCATCACCAATGATAATTCGTTTCAAAAAAAGGTTGATTTCATTGTGTTCGAGATGCATATCCAAATATTGATCCGTTGTGTTAAGTTAATCTCTCTTTAAATTTTGCGGAACCCAAATATCGAGTTTCTTAATGAGTCCAAGCCGTTTGATGTGATTTTCAATTATTGTATGTGATACATTTAAACTCTCTTCATTCTCTTGCACAGTTATAAAATGGTACGATTCAATTATGGGTTTGATTTCGTTTCATCTCAGTAGGTAGACCACAGTTTTGATGATATTTGAGTGAAAAATCTCAAGAACGGAAATTTTTAAAGCGACATTGAGATGTGTGTTCTTTTAGGCGATCAACACAATAAACTTCACGTATCTTTTTGTGAGCCTCAGTAGCTTTCTTGCCTTTATAAAATAAAATATGTCCAAAATGTTTGTTTTTTTACTCCATGTTAAAATTGGCATAAATTAATAAGTGCAAACAAAATTTGTTTCTAAACAGATTTTAATGCGCAAAAGTACGCATTAAAGTAGTTTCGGTAAAGTGACAACTATCCTATGCCAAAATAAAAAATCGTAACACTGATTGAAGTCCTTTAAAACAAATATAAAGCTATATGCAGTGTTTGTAAAAATCGAAATTACTTTTTTCGCCAACCCCATATGACTAATAAAATATAGGTTTGAAATGTTTATCCGCCATTTCAGATTCGCCAAATTGAATCAAACTTTTTTTTTATATAATGAAGGTTGACATTTAAACATTATGTTTGAAGTTCGTTATTGAATGTAATTCTAAGGTAAAATAAAATAAAAAGTTTCTACGGAGCGATTTATCTCGTTTTATTATTATTGAAATTTTTCCGTTTTTTCAACTTTTGTTTCTTATAACTGAAAAACAAAGACATTTATCAAAAATTTGTTTTTGCCACTGTTTTTCTCGTAAAATCTTACCTTAAAATCATGTATCACCTTCCTATTTAAAAACATAAAGTTTGATTCAGTACGACTCATCGAAGATGGAGGACAAAAATTTTAAACACACCATAGAGTAGTAATTTTGTAACTACATAGATCCGCACTTATTTCTACGTCCTAGTATCCTTCAGTTTTGAAATACGAAGTCGTTTCCTTACTTTAATATCACTCTATGTATTAAAAATGTCAGTAAAGCAATAAAATTTTGAAAAATTAAATTTAATCTTATTAATTCATGGTTAAACGTTTCATGTTGTTAATGTGATTTTTTTTTTTTTTGATTGCATCAATTCTCTTCCCCCCCGGAGCCGGACATACAACTAAGCATTATCACAGCTCCAGGGAGTACCTTCGCCTCAAACTGTCTGCAGGCAGCCGGGACTCGATCGATTGTTGAGCCACAAGGGAGTTCCCGCCCAATCATCGAGGGTGGACACCTAAACGGCCCAACTCTCCTTTTTTTTATTTAACCTCCGGAACCACCGTTAGGTATTGCTTGAAAAGATGAGATGAATGATTTGTAGCGTGTGAAAGTGCCATGCCTGACCGGGATTCGAACCCAAGACCTCCGGATGAATGGCCGAGTAGTAGCGTCTCGGCCTTTCATCCGGAGGTCTCCGGTTCGAATCCCGGTCAGGCATGGCAATTTCACACGCTACAAGGTCCCACCCCTCTTGGACGGAGCTGTCCCAACCCTAAAGTCATCACAAGAGTGAAGGACGATTCATTTTCGGGCGCCGGCCCTGCACTACGGCCTCCAAGAGCGTGCCCACGGGCATTGCAGTGCGAACATTTAGCCTCCGTTGAACAGTTCTTACGGAGATGCCCCTCGCCACACAATTGAAACATCGTCTCCGTCTGTCAGGATGGGAGCGATGTAATTTATTTAAACTTTCCAAAACGTTTCTTTAACAAAAAATGAACTGTGGCAAAACCATGGAATTTGATTAAATAATTCACTCAGAAATACTTTAAGATAGCATATTTGTTGTAATAGTAAATAAATGGAATAATAATTTTTGTTTACTTATCACGTTGTATCAGTGTTGATGAATTTGAAAATTAAAAATTCGCTTCAAAAAAATAACGGTTTTGCAATTTTATTTTTATTACTGAAACTTTTCTAAAAAAAAAATTACACTTTTTAATTCGAAGTTACAACCGTGTGAAAAGCGTAAAGACTAGAAAAAATATTTTCTGTTGCTGCTAGTAATAAATTTTTTTCAAATTGCCAAATTTGACCGTTTTTGGACCATGATTTTCTGTTATGGTGATTCTTTTTACAGAAAAATTAAATAATATAATTTGTGGAGTTATACAGATACAAAATTGGGAATAAAACAAGATCAAAATTTTACTGTTATCATGAAGCGTTATCAACTCGGCAAATATAATAGGGTAATATTTATTAGATTAATCGAACGCGACCAGTATATTTCTCGTGATAATAGTATGTTAAATTTTTGTTAATTTTATTTATTTATTTACTTTTTAACTTTTAATTTTTAAGAAGATTAATAAAATTCAGTCTGAATGATGAAAATTGCGTTCGGGATATTCGATACATTTGGATGCTTAATTTATTTAAAATGCAAACCGTACGTGTACGTAAAGAAACAAAATTTACCCGTACGTATATGGTTATTATTATAAGAATATTCATGATGTACATCTATTTCATTTTAATATGTATAAAAACAATCAACACAGTTGTAGGATTTTCCCGGAACGCAGCTAACCGCGTTCCGGTAAAGTCCTACAACTATGGGTTGTTTCTGATGCACTGCTTACGGACACAATTTAATTTAAAATATTTATCATTTTATTTAAATATAATATTTTTTCGTTTATTTAATTCAGTGATTCTAACTAAAGCGCGCGCGTGTGTACCGTATTTAATTCGCGCAGGTGTGGTGGTACTAGCGGCGACAGTCGGCACTAATTAAACTAATGTAATTTCAGAACTAAAATAGAACAAATTTCGATTGTACAGCCGGCAGCTGATGTAGCGGCGAGGTTTAACGCACCAGTTACTTATTCAACCGCGCGATCGAGTTTGAGATCCCGCCAGACCGACTTACTTTTTTTACACATTATATACACATAATACACGTCACAACATAGCAGTCGACTACAACAGCATTTTGTTTTGGGTGGTGGTACGATTTTGCAGATTGCATTTTGTATCTTGTCTGTTAGATTTTTCAAAAAAAGGATTGATCAGTGATAGATGTGTAATGTTCAATCGCTTGAAGTAAGACTTAGAATTAAGGATTTAATTTAATTTTGTAAAATTTTGAATAATATCGTTAAGTTTGAAATTTTCACTTTTTTTATTTTAATTTCTCCCCTGATTCGAACTCAAATGAATCATTTGTTTCTAATTTCTTTGCCAAGAAAAATTTCATCATTCTAATTTGTGTTTTATTAGAAAATTGCAGTTAGTAAATGACTTAAGATTAAATATTGAATCGTTCTCTAATAATGTTAAAATATTTAATACTAAGCCCAGATCAATCGAAAATACTGAATTTAATTAGCTGACTGCTATTTAATTTTTCTCTTTTAAACATTTTATAATTTCATTACTATTCTTTTTTTTCTCTTTCATTGTAACCATTTTTATCTCATACTGAACTTTTAATTTAATATTATTGTAATTGTTATAATTTGTGTATAATCTTCTGTTGTATCGATAGATAATTGAAATCTTTAAAGTTTCATATATGCATAATTTAATGTTTTTTAATCTAGTTATTGTGATTATATTTTAAACTTATTAGTATTTTATTTTATAATTAGTAACATTGTATAATTTTTGTCGAGAAAGATTTTTTTAGATTTATCTTGTTTACTTCAGTTGTTATTGTAATAAATAAACAAATATAACCAGATTAAAATTGCCAGATTCCAAACGGTGAACCAGATTGAGAACCAGGTAAAATATACGGATATCATCGTCTCTACCAGATTTTAATTTACTTGTATTAATAAAAAGTTTTCATTTATTATAAAACATTTATATTAAAAAAAAATCAGGAAAGTGTAATATCTAGAAACATATAATCTAGAAACCAACCTCTACAATATTGGCTAAAATGATTCATAGATAACGGATCGGTAGAAGGAAGATTTCCTAAATAAATTCTAGAACATTCTGCTTTCAAGCTATTCTATGCGGTAGACAAATTAATCGATATTCGGAATCATTTAAGCATGCAAAGAAGAGTAACAGTTAAAGTTATCATTTTGAAAATGTCAGCAGAGTGTTATTAATCTTGACGTATTTTTAATAAAATCTTCAAAATAATATCTGTTTGAATTTGAACGAATGAAAGTACAGAGAACTGCTTGTATCTGTACACGCGAATGATGTCTTATTTGTATGGTCATTATGGTTCAAAAAATCTCCCATAACACTTCAACCGGTAGTACTTTTTCTTAATTATATGGTTTCGTTAGAATATATTCCTTAATCGATTAAATAACCCTTTCGTTCATTTTTAAAACGGATCAAGAAAGTTTAAGGAAGGATACATTTAGGAAATATACATTTTTGAGTGTATTTAATTCGATTGTCGGAAGATTTTCATTATATATCACACTTACCGATGGAATATAAATTAATAAGTGGAAAGAAAATGTCAGTAAGATTTTGTACAGCGATACCGTTTGTAGGTTTACGTATTTACACTTTTAGAATCGTTAAAACGCTATACAAAAGTTTTTTTTTAATGTAGAATACGTCTTACCATTCATGCCGGTAGTAGAAATCCCCCCCCCCCCCGATCAGAAAGTCGAGCGTTATGTTTTCATGTAACGTTTGAAATTGTAATGTCTTCTAAACGACAAAGATTCGCGGTTTTACAATATACCATTTGACAAATGAAAGAACAAAAGTTATAAATTGCATACAACATGAGTACACTTTTGCATCGGCCAGCGCCGAGAAAAGTAGGCTCGTTTTGTGCTACTCGGTGTGCACTAAATTCGGTATATCTTTGGATTTCGATGTGATAGAACGTTGAGTAAGGTGTCGTTGAAATTGTCTCGTCGAATACTGTCTATGTAGGAAGTATAATAGCGATAATATTGTTAAAAAGTCTAAATAATTATAATTAAAGTTGTAAAACTTATCTGTTTAGACGAAATGTCACAGTATCTGTATGTTAAACGTGTTCAAAAATATCGCAAACGCTACAGGAGAGTGAAACAGATCATGGCGAATTCAAAAACATAAAATGACCGATGCCGAACGTCTGAGGGTTTACCGACAACGTCTGAAAACAAGGTGTTATCAGTTCTGCGTCGCGCGCTGCAAACAAGTACATCTACTGCTGTTGATGTTTGTGTGGGAGTGAGTGACGGAGATAACGGAAAGGATTTCGAAAATGATGTGGTGTAGATTATGGAAGTAAATACTACAGTGTCCCATTAGTTTCCATACAAAAATAAACATTTTTTTTTTATGAAGCCCATGGTGTATCAGGTGTGCTTAGCACAGCTGATACACCATGCTTGTAATAGCGTTGGTGATGATTTGTGTTTTGTATTTTTTCCTGATACACCATGGCTACATAGAAAAATGTTTATTTTCCCTATGTATGGAAAGTTATGGGGGTTACGCGTATTCTCCAGCAATGTAAGACACGCATCGAAATGTGTTTTCAAAACAATGGCGGTTGTGTAGAGCGTATTATATAAATAGAAATGGGTTTCACAAAAAATCTTTTATTTTCTATTTATGGAAACTTATGGGCCACTTTGTACGGTCGAGTTGAACGAGGAAGTGCGCCCGACCTTTCAAGTGTAAATAAAATCTTGCTTGAATGAACTTGTGTGATGATGATATTCTCAATAAAATTTTATTCTTTTTAAAACTAGATTTTTCATCGTTCACTTTTTTCATAGAACATTAGAAACCATATGTGACCTATTCTACGATCAAAAGATTTGCAGCCGTGGCTCCGAAAAAGCCCGTGCCGATTTTTTTTTAATGAATTGTGATCTCTCGAATTTGTGGAGTTGATATTTAAAATCTACGTATGTTCTCCGTAGTACTTGCGTCACTTGCGCATAGTGACAACTCCGTATACATACTAAGTGACAGGACAGATACTTATCAATAAAGTTACGACAGTGATTCTGTTAAATTACCTAACAATATTAAGTTAAGGTAAAAAATATATTAGAGACAATGATTATACACGACCGCCTTGTTGAAATGCCGCAGTCTACAGAATGACTGCTTAATAAAAACGGGTCATAATTAGAACGGAAAAGTCGCAAGTGCCCTTTAACCTATGAATAAAATTCATTAATTGGACTGTTACACTCTTTAAAAAATTCAGTGCCTCTACCAATCAGTAATACTTACAAGTGTACAGTGGAAATAATGTATATGTAAACGAATTCAAAAAATAAACTTATATAGATAATTTTGCTGTGAATTCAAGGAGAATTCGCAGTTTTGAAATTATATTTGTTGAATAATTTAGAATTAATCTAAATTACTGCGTGTAATTTTTCAGCCCTATAAGTAAAATTTCCTCGATGAATTCAGAGTGCAGCCTACCTTGGCGTAGAGAGAATTTTAACTTATGACCTTGTTTTTATCTATTGTTATTTTTTTCTTATATAAAACTACGGTCATCGTATAAGTGGTTCTAGAAGTTTCCTTCGTTCGCTTAATATTTGTTTCTATGTGTGTATATTTATTATCTTCAACAGATTTCAAAAAAATGGAGTAATAAATTTTATCCGATTGTATATTTTTATGTTCCCGGTAATAGCATATATGATATTATAGCATCTATAGGTATAACGGGAAAGTATTAGACCAGTCAATAAAAAAAATCTGATGTGGACATCATATGACTTCCTTGTACGCCTATTAAATTACGTATACACATTTTTAAAAGTACATAAAATTTTATTTCATTAATAAATTCGGACATTTTTTCATATATATATTTTTTTATATTGTTATTATTTATCGTAAAACTTTTTTTACAGTCAAAGGTTAATAATTAACTCGTATTGAAAAAACAAAATACATAAGTTAAAAAAAAGGAAATGAAGTCGGATTCGAACCGACGTGCCTCCTCTTGTAAGATCCAAATATTTCATTAATTAAAATTTTATTTGGCTATAACATTGGAACCAATAAAAATAAGTACCACTAACGATATATCGTTGAAAAACTTTCAATGAAGACTTATTACTGCAGTTAAGAAAAAGTCCAAAATCCAAATGTTTAAAAACTGAAACCCCGCTACACATTTTTAGTCCAGTCGATCGCAACCAAAAGGGAAAGTGCACAACTAGATGTTACGACAGTCCTAAATAAAAAATTTCAACATTCTACGGCTAATCATTTTTCAGGTATGTGAGATACGTACGTACGTACGTACAGACGTCACGCCGAAATTAGTCAAAATGGATTCAGAGATATCAAAATGGATATTTCTGTTGGAAATCTGAAAACCGATATATTTCGCGATCACAATACTTCCTTTGCTTCGCACAAGGAAGTAAAATTAGCCAAAAATATTCACCCCATTCCTAGAAAATTACATCATTGTTTAGTTAAAATTATGGCTGTGTCTTTGTATTTTTTAAACAATTTTTAAAAGCTCTTTTTTACAAGTAAGTATTGTAATCGTGAAAAATTTCAGTTTTCAGATTTCAACGGAAATATCTATTTTAACCATCCCTGAATCCATTTTGACTAGATTCGACGCGTGGTCTGTACGTACGTACGTATGTATTTCGCATAGCACAAAAACGATTAGCCGTAGTATGTTGAAATTTTGGATTTAGGACTGTTGTAATATCTAGTTGTGCATTTTTGATTGCAATCAACGACCAAAAGTGTCTAAAAAAGCTCAAAATCCAAAAGATTGAATTTAGACTTTTTATTAACTGTAATAATAAACTCTCATTCAGAGCTTTTCAACGATTTATATCAGAAGTGGTACTTATTTCCATTGGTTCCAGAGTTATAGACAAATAAGATTTTAATTAATGAAATATTTGGATCCTACAAGGGGAAGGTACATCGGTTCAAATCCGACTTCATCTCCTTTTCTTTTTTTTCAAATTTAAATATATTGATTTATTAATAATTGTTAACCTCTGATTGTAAAAAAAAGTTTTACGATAAATTCAATAATAACAATAAAAAAAAAAATGAAAAAATCAGAAGTTATTAGTGAAATAAAATTTTATAAACTTCTCATTTAAAAAAAAAATGTGTATATGTAATTTACTAGGCGTACAAGGAAGTCATGTGGTGTACACATCAGATTTTTTAAATTTATTATCACCACGTTGAAATTATTTTATTAAAAATTAATTTTACCCGAATCCTTTTCCTTGAGTACAGCATCCCCCCCAAAATTTTTTTTCACAGTTTCAATTGTTTAATATTAAAGACGTATTTTGTTAAACAATAAAGTCACTAAAATAACTTAATACCTACCCTTCTCCTAATGGGAAGCTCCCAAATTTTTAAAAAATCCGAAAAAGGATTTTTAAATCTCCATTTTAATTTATTTAAAATCAACTTTAGTGAATATTTTAATCATTAAAAATAGCCGCCTGATGCACGGGCTTCCAAAATTTTAAAAAATCGACTTTTTTTCGAAATTGTGAGCCTAGTTGTTAATGTTTTGTTATTAGGTTTTAGATTTTTGTTGGCTTGCTCGTCAAAGTAAATGTGGAAATTTAGTCGTAGAAGTATTTAAAATATTATTAATCCCTTTCGCCACGTCTTGTCTTGTGAAAAGGGTCTTTCGTCTACGGTTGCGCTAAAAACTAAATATAGGAATCGTTTTTTATCAATTAAAAACAATTTTCTTTTGTGTGTTTCTAACAAATCCACGTATGGAAAAACTTTTAAATGAAAAACAAACGCAACCATCTCATTTATTTATATTCTTTACATGTAGCTTTATAAATGAAAGTAAAATGTTTATAATAAATTATTCTTTTTTCTCATAAAATGATCTCATTATTGTTTACGTGTAAAATTATTGCTAATTTCGCGATCCCCTGGTGAGAAACCCTGTTCTAGAAGTTATTCTTGCGGATCTGTTGTAAGATATTCAGGTATTTTTTTAAGTAGAAGATTTTCCTTAACTGAAAATTATATCGCCTATTTAGATAATTTGAAATATTTTCCACTTTTGTTCGAAAGTTTTTGGTCGAAATCATCGCTTATTACTGTATTTTAATACCGTAATATTGCATTGTCTAATGATATTAAAAACATTTTTTATGCGACAATTAAAAAAACAGTTGGGAAAATTAAAGTAAAAGCTAATAAATTTTTCTGGATTCCAGACAATCTATGCTCACATTCGGTATCATTCAAAAGTCATTCTGTATTTCTTTTATCTTTTTACGCAAGTTTTGCTTTTGGATTTCTTGCTAGCAGCTTTTTATAAAGTTTGTTTTTTGTCGGCCTATTCATATTTTAAATGAAAATTAATCAAAAATATGAAGTAACATAAATTTGTATTAGTAAAACAGAATAAATAAATCAAAAACTACTTGAAGTCAGCGTTAAATTAACTCGTTTTGAATTTTTGTTATTTTTTTTAAATTTAAAAAATTGAAATTTAAAGATTGAAACTTACTTAAGATTGAACTTAATACTTACTTTTAGATTTTTTTTCTGAATCGGTTTAATTTATTCTGTTAAATTTTATTTGCATATTTTGTTAGAAAATATATTCCTTTAAATATTTTATTTAATGAATAAATGAGGTTAACTATTTATCTGTCACATTCTTGATTTTATTTCTTTTATTGTACTTGCAGTTCATAATTAGTTAACATCAACTTGATAAAAGTAAGTGAACCTTATTAATCATACATTTTGGTTTTAATCTGAATAATTATTGAAAAGTTAATATTTTTTTGTTAATAAAAGTATATATTTTAGTAAATGCTAATTTCTTATTTATTATGATGAACAAAGTAGTATATACAAAATACTATACACCTTTAGTTATTGATAAATTCGTAATATATTTGGAAAAAATAAGCGATGTATATGTCGTTTACAGGTTACTTAGCTATTATACTTGGATCAACATACGACGAGAAGCTTGTATATTTCTTAAATATGTGACGAAATGCAGTCTTATTATACCTCCAATCTTTGGTTTAACACACCTTACCTGTGTTTGACTTCTAAAATTTTAGTAGTGTTATTATAAAAAAGATTTGGTAATAATAAAACTTAACTAAAAATTGATTTTAGTCCATGTAAATGTTATTGCAAAAAATGTTATGCAGGAATGGATAACCTCTATTGACGAGAGACCTAACTATTCGCATCTTAAACAGGTTACGATCGATGTTTTAATTTCGCTTTCTAAAAATTCAAGCTTTAATTATTGACGATAATAGATGATTTATTTTTATCCGAATACGTCACGAATAAAACCAGATAGTTTGCTTGAATCTCCATAGTGCAACACTTGAAACGATTTTCTTTAAATATGTACATAAACGATTAGTTTAATTCGCGCTAGGTTTGTAGATCGTGTTCACGATCAACAAAAAAATAATAATAAAACAGCGAACGATATTCAGCATTTTTCCGATCCAGTATATTAAAATAATTTTTAAGATATTATTTCAGGAATTCACAGTGTACTGTAGGTTCCGTTGCTATATTTCGCATGAGAAATTGTACATTTAAAATAATGCTTCATTCAGCAAAAAATTGTGGAAATATAAAAAAAATAATTCAAAAGGTCTGATAATCAACAAATGTCAAAATTAAAGCTATGAGATATATGAAATAAATTTAAATTGAATCTGTGAAAATCCTTAAAAGAAATTATTAAAAACTATTACTGGAAAAAACAAAATTATAAGACTACTTGTTAAGAAATTAATAAACGTGTTTGTATATTTATTATATACATATATACTTAACAAAAGACAAATAAATTCGATTTCAAAAAACTACCTAAAAAAACATAAAAAAAGGCTTTAAATTTCGATTTTTGGAAGTCGACCCATAATTAAAAACAAAATTGTCTTTTAATTAAGGCACAAACATAATTTTAACATTTAACTACTCTTGGTATAAAATAATGCTGTAAATAGTAAAAACGTGTTGTGTTTACTCATAGTTGAGAAGACCATGTAAACAGCCTCATTACTGGTTAAATAAAATTCAAGTAATGTTTTACGACTTGACCTGCATAAATCATACATATATATTTTACTCTTACGTAGGATAAAAAAGAAAATTAAATATTAATTTAAAAAACTTAGAAATTAATCTCCTTTAACTCAAAACCCAAGAAAATTTGTGTTTAAAAACTTACATAATGTTGTTATTTTACTCATACAACAGTGAAGTAATATGAATGCACCAAGTTTCAAGCTATATTGTTTAAAACTGGGTACCGAGATTTCTCTGCACACAGACAACTAAAGGTGGTTTGGTGACAAGCAAGTTTTAGTTTCACTTTCAAAGGTAGATTAGGTTTTCGTTGTCGAAATCTATTTAGCATTTACGTCGATTCTATATTTATACTCGTAGATATAAAATATTTTAAAATAGTTGTTAACGTAAGCAAGGATTTATGCGAAGTAAATAAATATATTTATGTCAAATAATTTAAGTTTATGATATGCTGAAGTCACATTTGATGATAAATTAAATTTCCAGACATCTGTTAGCCTTTGATAAACTTTGCGCTTTTATCATACACGAAGTCAAGGTAACGCATTTATTATAATTAATTTCAATTTATTTTATTTCCTATGAATCACATAAATTAGATGTAAAAGGAAAAGGTCCTGTTTTTATGTCCACACCATCACTGTAAAAATTTTCAGTTAAGAAAATAGCGTTCTCTTTTCTTAACACACGTGATTGTGTGCTGTTGACGGGAGACGAGCTTGACGATCCCCTCGTTAAAGAATACTGTCGCCTGTTCCTTAAACCGATCGGGAAAAATTTGTGGGCGTCGTCATCGGCCTGTATGCGTTTTCAAAAATTAATTTAATGTCAGGAAAAGATGAAAGTCAGACGTCAGCAAATCCAAACCGTGCGGAAGATGGTCTCTTACCGAAACTTACATCACTTTACGTGAGGACGTGAGTTATAAGGGCGCACACTTCTCCTTTATAAACGGCCCTTGCCGATAGTTTTGGGTACGTACTTTAACTTTTATAATCTTTCAAAGTATCTTACTGCGTCAGTGGCTTTTCCTCGACGCAGGTAATTGACCAGAAGAATGTCTTTCCGTTAACAGAAAACCTTTGCTGTGACTTGCGGTCGAAGATGTCCTTTGAACTCGTTAGATTTGAGTTATTGAGACATCCATCTTTTATCACCCGTCAGTGTACGTCCGAGAATGTATCCCCTTCCGTAATGCTTGAGATGCAGCCACTTTCTTTTATTTGTGCTCTGGTGTCAGCAATTTTGTTACCCGACTTACCGCATATCTTTCTTGTATTGAAGGTGTTATTTGATAGTTTTGTAAATAAATAACGAAAACTTGAATTTCATCGATCGTGAATCTACTTTTTAGTTAAATGTAATTCAACCAGCAGTTTGCTTTAGTAATGACAGATCTCGTTTTATCATCTACTTTTGTGCTTCCTTTATTGAATAACCGATGTCGTTTCCACGCATTAGCTTTGTTCTGCTGTATTAAAAAATAACAAATACTCAAGAGCTTGTAGATTATTGACGGTGTCAGAGAAGTTCAGACACGTTCTCGTGCGGGTGACACTCCAAAGCATCGAACTGTTGTTATTAATGCATGCGAATGATTATGACAAAAATGATGCTCGTATTTGAAAATATGTTAGATGCTGTGATGGTATAAATATAAGCGACATGGGACGTTAGTCGGTCCCCAAAAAGAAACAAGTCTTACCAAGAAAGACAGGCTTATTCGGAAAAAGGAGGAACTATGAAGTTTCTTGATCGAAGAAGATACTTTCTTCACCGATTGGAATACATTGGCTTGCCGATAATATTCAGTACTACTAGTGACATTTTCACTCTGTTAATTAAAGAGGCTGGATTTATAATGAACTATTCTCAGAGAAAGAAACTGCGACTGGTCCCTCTTATACGTGCATGCTCGCATGAATCCGGCCATAAGAAAGACTGGGATAAAAACTTAAAGCGATTAATTAATACATCCCCCTTTCAAAGGATAATAATGCACATGTAAACAAAGAATTACAAAGTATATTAGAAACAGCTGATCTTGTAAATGATGTGACAGGCTGTAAACGTACATTCAAAAGGTCGCCTATCACATGAAGTCTTGCTTCTGATTGGCTAGAAGAGACAAGTGCGTGCATTTCTTACTGTAAATAGCTTGAATGAAATATACGAGTAGTAAAATGTCATGCAATTCATTATAACAGTGATGATATTACTAGCAATTTATTTTATGTAATTTACGATAACGCTGAGGATTTAACTTGTAAATAGTCATGTTAACGTGAATCGTTGATTTGTAGTGGTATAATGATAACCCGATGGGAGGAGTAATTTAATACAACATGTATTTTATCATACAGTTTATTACTTTTCTGTATTCCTTGGTATCGGTCTGAAAGACATCTAAAGGTTTTTGAAAAGTATGTGTTGTATTTGTGTTAACACAAATTTGTGTTATAGCATTATACTGTAACCCATAGATTATCACGGGATTTATTATTACTATTACATGTCCGTTTCTTTAACTAAAATATTTGTATTTTTTTAAGCAAGTTTGATTAACTTATCTTAATAAGCAAATGCGTACGTCATAAATCCAAGTACTAAGCTACCAAAATGAAAATAATTGATAATTTTGTTAATTATTAGTTAAGTTAATTTACTTCTAAATAAACTTTCGAATACAAAAATCTACACGTAGATTTGATTGATAAAATACACATAAATTAATTTATAGTCGCTTCACTGTTTATCTTGATTTGACATAACCTTCCGATCACACGTAAAAGCTTCAAAAATAAGAATTATCTTCTGTTCGTGTATACATTTAAAATATTAATTAAATCGCTAAATATAAATTGTTTTTACATGAACGAATTAATATTTAAATATTGATAACTTTAATCGATTTACGATTGCCTAAAAAAAAAGGAGGATCCTCCCATCTGAAGATAGTTAATGCCAAAAAAATGAATCGATTATGAAAGCCGTTCTCTGTAAAATTCTATATTTTTTTTTAATCATTTTATAGCGGTATGAGAGTTAAAAAATCTGATGTGGACACCACATGACTTCCTTGTACGCCTATTATATTACATATACACATTTTTAAAAGTTTATAAAATGTTATTTCACTAATAACTTTTGGTTTATTTTTCTTTTTTTTTATTGTTATTATTTATCGTAAAAATCTTTTTACAATCAGAGGTTAATAAATCAATATATTTAATTTAAAAAAACAAAATTTAAAAAAAAGGAATAAAAAGTGAAAATGTTGCAAACAAAGAAAAAATAAAAACATTAAGAGAAGATGATAAAGAGGAAGAAAACATTAAGACCAAGGAAAGAATAAAAAGATTAAGAGAAGATGATGAATATAAAGAGTGAGAAAATTTGATAACTAGAGAACGTGTACACAAATTAAGATGAGAAGAATTATATCAAACCAAAGAACGATTAAATGATGGCAACAAAAAACAAATAAACGAAACGATGATGAACTCCGACTTAGGGAGAATATTGTCCGACATCAAAGGAGTAATGAAGTAAAAGATAAGAATTTTTTGCAATTTATTAACGATCAGGCACGTATGCCTCATTGTATCTGTTGTTCTGAGGGTTTATTTTTCACTCACTTTGTAGTTAACTTTAATGTAGATAAAATTAAACAAAAATTCCAGAATAATCAAATAAAACTAAACAAAAAATTAAACTAGAAAATCCAAAAATAATACGATTCTAAATTATAATTTTCAATTAATATTAAATAAGTAGATGTTTCAGCAAATCTATTACATATACTCATATGTAATAATAATCCCTGTTGAATTACATATACACATTTTTAAAAGTACGTAAAATTTTATTTCACTAATAACTTCTGATTTTTTTTATTTTTTTTTTGTTATTGAATAATTATTTATTGTATTTTTTTTTTTTACAATCACGGATTAAAAATTATTAATAAATCAATATATTTAAATTAAAAAAAAGGAGATGAAGTCCGATTCGAACCGATGTGCCTTCCCTTGTAAGATCCAAATATTTCATTAATTAAAATGTTATTTTTCTGTAACTCTAGAACCAATGGAAATAAGTACCACTTATGATATATGGTTGAAAAGCTCTCAGTGAGGGCTGCAATTGAGAAAAAGTCCAAAATCAAAATTTTTTGATTTTGAGCTTTTATGGACGTTTTTTGTTCAGTCAATTGTAATCAAAAGAGGAGGTGCACAACTAGCTATTACAACAGTCCTAAATCCAAAATTTCAACATCCTACGGGTAATCGTTTTTGAGTTATGCGAGATATACGTGCTTATATACGTACTGACGTCACGCCGAAACTAGTCAAAATAGATTCAGCGATGGTCAAAATGGATATTTCCATTGAAATTTGAAAACCGAAATTTTCCGCGATTACAATAGTTCCTTTACTTCGTACAAGGAAGTAAAAAACGTAAATTTTAAGTTTGTTTGCAGGAAATAAGAACCAGCAGCTGAAACAAGTTATTTTCAGTGATCATTATAACTATTCCCCTAATTTTATCACTACGGTAGTATTAGCACATGAACTTAAGTTCTTTTCTTTTTCTGTTTGCGGAACCACTGCAAGGTTATTACTTTATAAGATTAATGAGGATGATATATATGAATGTAAATGAAGTGTAGTCTTGTACAGTCGGCTGAAAAATTACAGAACTTAAGTTCTGTAATGTAATTACACAACTTGATTCTTACTGTTCTCAGAACTTACAAAATGTTCTGTAATGAACATTACAGAACTTAGGTTCAGTAATGTTTCTCTTGCCAATAAAGCTATTGTATTTAATTTTCCTAATAAAACATTATTTTTCTGAGTTTTTTTTTTTTGGTAACTAAATATTATTATACTTAAGTTTATTAAGTCTAGTCGGCTAGAGTTTTTGTAATGAGGACGTTTTTCTTTTTAGTTGCTTTATATTTCCTTCAGTCGGATTTTAGTTTATTAATTTCAATTTTTTTTTAATCAATCTATTTTTAGCTACCTTATAACAAACTTCCTAATCCCTTTAAAGAGTTCTAATCAAAGAATTCAAAGATTGTAGGTCTAGTACGACTCTACAGTAGGTATTCAAATGTAATTTAAAAAAATATAATTAACCTGTTCCCTATGCACAATCAAATTCTGTAGAATTATGTCCAATTCTTATCGAATTATTTTTAGTTTTCGCTAAGGTTTAAAGCTTTAGAGTTACGCTCCGATCCAGTCTTTCTTTCTTTTTCCTTTTAGCCTCCGGTAATTACCTTTCAGATAATATCGCAGTGAATGAATGAGAATGACATGTATGAATGCAAATGAAGTGTAGTTTTGTTCCTTCTCAGTTCGACCATTTTGGTTAATTGAAACCCAACCACCAAATAACACCGGTATCCACGATCTAGTATTCAAATCCGTGTAAAAATAACTGACTTTACTAGGACTCGAACGTTGGAACTCTCGACTTCCAGATCAGCTGATTCGGGAAGACGCGTTCACCACTAGACCAACCCGTTGGGTTCCGATCCAGTCAGTTCAATAAATTTGTCGTGGAACTCTATGAAAGTAGAAGGAGGTAACTTTTCGAGTTGATTTCTACGCAGATCATTCAATCTTCTTGATGACGCTCGTTTATTAACGAGTTCTCTGTGTAAGTTTTAGAATAGCAGTTCTGTTGAACCGATGGCGATAATACTTTCCATTATACCTTTCAATATTCGAATCATTTGATTCTGTAATAATTAGTTCCATTTTTCGACCACCTTTTTGGATTTTCAACCTTTTTTTTCCTGGCACATAATGTGTGTTATGTGCCAGAAAAATCTTAAATGGCGGTAATTTTGGTTAGGGTTTTCTAGCCTGAATTTGTTTTTAGATCAAAAAGTTTATTTTTCAACGCGCTTTAGAATAAAGTTATAAATCCTACCTTTTCCGTTTAAAATTTTTCAGTTACCCCTCTTTCCTCTGTCTGGCCCCTTTGGATGCTTGGTAATTTTATCCCAAAAAATAGATCGTTTTGAGGTCAAAGTATTTTATTGAGTTCATTTTTTTTATGTTTAACGATTGAAAAGTCATTTAAGGATTACCTACTTTGTTAACGTTCTGTATATTAATTTAACTAAACATATTAATGAAATATGTTACACGGTATATTCTGTACTGGGACGTATACTTCATTTGTAATAGCTAAAACTAAATAAATAGATCAATGCAATAAAACTTTTTTTAATTTGAAAATCAGGTTTTAAAATTGTTTCTGATAGTAATAATAGTATAAATTTTACTGTATTTACATTTTTAACCCTACAGTATGAAAAATGATATTTTTTCATCACAGTTCAACAAGGAACTTGTTGAATTAGTACTTACTTGCACTAATATAATGGAAAATAAGTGCTGCTTTTGAAAAGTTACAATCGGATCTGGAGATTTTTTAAAAATTTTTAACTATATTTATTTTTAAGACGGTATGATTTGTACTCTACGTCATGTTACCTGTGGATGATATTTATTGCATTAAAGTTAAGTGCTTGTGGGTGGTATTTAATTTGCTTGTTAAATGTTGCACGTATAATAATTTTTTATTGATTTTTGCCCTTTTTATTCTCTGTTTAATACTTTTTAATTATGTTTGCCGGTTTATATTATTACATCATAAATTCATATTGTAAAACTTTCAACAGTAAGTATTGCGTTAACTACAGTCGCTATTTCAGAAGTTGGTAATCCGTCGGCCGGCTGTGTACTGATATTGTCGTTATTGTCCTTGAAGAGGAAGCAGTTAATGCAATCTCATTGAATTGCTGTAATGGTAGGCTATCTTTACCCTATGTAATGCTTGCTACTGTTCAGTTGCCGACGAATACAAAAAGCTTGTAATTATGATTATAATAACGTTTTATTTATTTACTTTCAAAAATGAATAAATTGTTCAGTCCAACTCAGAATATTATAATAAAAAGATAAACTTATAAACATTTTTTTTCATTATTTGAACTTTACAGACGACATTAAAGTGTCTTCTGTCAAGTTTCTGTTGGTATTAATGTCGTCTGTTAGTGTCATCGGGTCTTTTCTGTTTTTCCCCCTACAATGGTTTTTTTACGTTACGTATTACATATTAGTAAATGCTCATGTTTAAACTAATTGGTCATGTCTAATGACCCAATTATAAACATAATCTAACCAAACTTAACCTACGCTCGCTATCCTTCACTAGCGAGCGTACGTTAAGTTTGGTTAGATTTTATATTTCTATTTTATCTGCAGATACCTCCAAATACCCACTGATTTGGAAGAAAAAAAAGTGGTACCCGATTACCAAAAACCATTGTGGGGAAAAACAGAAAAGACTCGTTATCATCGTTAACTCGATATTAAAGTTAAAAAATTAAAGCGATTAATGTCGTAATGTAAAGAAGTAAAATAGTTTGAAACAGTTAAAAATGTTCTTTCTGCTAATTTGTTTTCTAATTCAGTTGCCATATTGCTTCATCTCAATAGTTAGGCCGAATGTTGTGGTAAAACCCAAGCACGTACTTTTTTATACTAGCAACAAACGCCTAAACACTTGTGTGCCTAAACGTGAAATTTAATTAGCGAATATTTAATTCTATCAGTTCATTTTTTTCTTCAATATGATTGTAAATTTTACAAAAATGTTAATTAATAATAATAGAACTAACTGAAATTATTTGAAAATAATTTTTTCTAAACTTACTTCGTTATACCTTCCGTAGCTGATGTTGTTATCTTCAGTCACTGATGTTGCTGCTTTTTAACGGCGTCTGCTAATGTTATTGCTGGCGATTATATATTTTAGTTACGCGAAAAATGTATTTAGAAGATTTGGTCAAACGTAAAGTATATTAGAATCGTATATACGTTAGTATATCGTTTTATAATTACGTTTTTGTAGTTAATCGTTCATTTTTGTAAAATATTAAGATGAAGATATTTTTTACGTACGAATGTAAGTAAAAATTAAATATTCAGGTTGTTTGAATATATGATTTGCTAACAGTAAGGTGGTTGGCAAATTTTTACTGTGATATAGCGAAATATATAATTTTATATTTATCCTTTTTTTGAAGCTACTTCCTGTTTGTCAACATAACACCGATGTACAGTCGCACTGGACAAAAAGTATATAATATATGACATCAGTAGTAGACAATATCGAACATTGGACAGACGAACACAGCTTCAAAAATTTACTGTGAATATAAAAGCAAATGCACTTGGTCGACATTTACCGACCATCAAACTACAAATTACAAACCTTAAAAACACAACCAACTAATTACAAACCATAAACAGATTATTATAAAATCAAATTATAAATACTAACGACTGTGTGAATGTGTATGTACACATCCTATATACGAGGTCTGTAAATAAATTAATGAGACTGGTTCAGAAAAACTTTTTATTTACAATCCAGTTATACATGGTTCTATCACCTTCAAAATAATTCCCTTGGGAAGCCACACAACGCTTCAAACGGTTTTCCCACTCTTCATAGCAGTGTTGGAACTCAGAAACCGGAATATCCTTCAAATGGTCAGATACATTTTTTTTATGTTTTCTACTGTTCTAAAATGGTGTCCTTTGAGGTGATTTTTAAAGTCGGGAACAGGAAAAAGTCGCAGGGGCTCAAGACAGGTGAATAAGTGGTTAAGAAACTACAAGAATTCGTTTTTCTTTGCTATAACTCATTAATTGAGAATGCAGTGTGACAAGGTGCATTGTCATGATGCAGCATCCAGTTATCTTTGATGGCTGGTCTTACGTGGGCAACTGATTTTCCGTAGTCTCAAGAATTTCTCGGTAAACATATTGATTTACAGTCCGTCCTGTAGGCAAGACCTCCTTGTGGACAATGTCATTGCTATCGAAGAAACTAATTAACATACTCTTGATTTTTAATTTGCTCAGTTTTTCTTTTTTTTGGGACGTAAGTTTGAAGTGTAATAAAAAAAAATATTCTCATTACTTTACTTACAGACCTCCTATAATACAACCTATGGATATATATATATATATATATATATATATATATATATACACAAGTGGTTTGTATATATATATATATATATATATATATATATATATTATTTTTTAGTGACGATTTTATTTTTATGACCTCATAAAAAAAAATCGCCTTCAATCGTCACCCGACGCCACCGTGACATACAGAGTCACCAAATATATATATGAGCAACTGTTAGTAATATGGCCTAAGTATAAAAAAATTGTTTAAACATTAATTTCGGTACAGTTTGTCATTAAAGATTAATATTTTTGTGTATTTTTTATCGTCAACTTAGGGAAAATACATCCCTATTGATTAAAAATGATATTCTAAAAAGCATACAGTCTGAATAATCATATCCAAAATTACTTGTCTTTTGTTTGTCGATCACGGTGGAGAATTTTTAAAAATATTTGGAAAGTGTTATGTGTGTTACGTTGTTTTACTTCAATTTAGAGCAATACTTCCAAAAAAAAATTGCCAGTGCTGATTTTGCCTGCCCTGAAAATTACATGCTTAATATGCATATCAGCAGGAGATATCTGTTACAATTTTAGTTACAGTTTGCAAATTCTGGTTCGGTTATTTGTCTTACCTTTACTGAAGCGCTAAAAATTGCAGTAAACTTTCTGCAGAAGTTAAAGTAAGAACTTGATGGTCTTCTGCAACTTATCAGATGTGCAATGTGGCTGTGGAATTTGATAAATAATAGAATACGTTTATGAATTCATAATTACACAAGTGCATATATATATATTATGTTTCCTGCCAGTTTTGTATCAATTTAATATTTATTAAAGCGTTAGTTGTAAATATTAATTTAAATTGTTACTGCGCATAGTTAATTTTTATGCTAAGTGATTTTAAGGTCTGAAGTAGCTGTATGGTTTGTAGCGTGCATAAATTTAGTGTGAGTAACGATGTGTTAATTTTTATTATGTCTAGTACAGCAAAAGATTTGCCACAAGTTGTTTAAATAATTCAGGTTACCGAACCTTTTTATTGTTGTTATTGGCTACCCTGTCATGTTAAATGACTTCGTGGAATTTACTTGTCTGTGAGCTGCTAAATAATATTTTATACAGTTATTTATTTTAGTTTTGCAGTTTTATTGGGCTGATTATTAAATAAAATCGGTTTGTTCACTTCCTAGTGTTAAATATTAATAATTTAATTTCGTACGGTTTTTTTAATCTGTTTTTATCGCTGTGTTTGGCGGCACACTGCTCTGGTCTTTGGTTGGGCCAGCTAGGTAGTGAGCGTCCTTGACCGTGGTCCACCCGGAAAAGTGTGGACGTGAAAATGTTTATTCTTTTGTGATGATTTGTGACATAACCTAATAACCATGGATACATCTGGTGTTCATATCAGAAACATTTCAGCAGCAAAAAATACTTGTGTAAGTTTCAATCGTTTTTTTTAGCTCTTAATTGAGGTTAAACTGTATTCTAGTAGCAGTGTTAAACCTTACGAATGTGTTTTAAGTGTGCGTCACACTTACGAATGTGTATCTAGCTTTTATGTAACCTATTTTAACTTTTTTTACATGCTGTTATATTAACGTTTAGAAATAGTACTTTTACTATCTAGTGTTTGTTTTTGATTATATTCGCGATTAGTTAGGTTAGGTTATTTTGCAGAGTACATCCATCGTCTATGTTGTATTTTTTAAGAAGTTATATTTTTTGTTTTTTACTGTTAAGAATAACATTTTAATTATTATTTTAACAATCGTTAGTGAAAAAACATTAATTAGGTCTGCTGTTTCAGTTAGGAACACATGCTATATAATTTAATTTAAAATTAAGATCATTTGTTTATTAAAAAAAATAATTAAGTTTACATATTTTGGATGTATCTTATGTGTGAAGAGCCCCTGTATTTTGCTGTTTTTTATAGTCTCTTTTAAAGTTATGTTATCAATTTTTTAAATCTTTAAATAATTTTTTTTCAATACTCTTTTTAGTTTGTAACCTGTAATGTTTTTAAATGACAGTTTTGTGGTATAATCTATTTATAAAGTATTTCTTGTAAATTTTTGAAGTTATATATTAAAGCATTTATGTTAAATGATTTTGTACAGCTGGATCTGGAAATCATGAGTGAACATTATTGATAATTTAGTGACATTAAAAAAATTATCAAAGTTCTAAATTCTTAACTAATGCAATTAATACAAAAATAGTTTAAAATAATTAAGGGGAAATTATTAATTAGAATGTATTTTTCCTCTATTTTATGCTGGAGCACGGCATCTCATCACACAACTGTTAATTTATTTTCTTATAAATTATACATGTAGTAGAAAATAATTCGTAAATCAATATTAATTGTCTTATTTATTCAAGTTTAAATATGTGATCAGCAACTTCTTTAATTATTAGAGAAAACAGTGTCAATGATCGTAAAATATAATGGACTCGTATAATGTAGTATGCAGTGCTTATCAGTTATATTGATAGATAATTAGAAAAATATTTTACCAGATGTGAGTAAATAACTGTTTATTAATTTGGAAACAAATAGTGTTGTACTGATGATGCAGATTTAGTAGGTTTTGCTGAAATATTAGGTCCTTATACTTTTTTGTCTTCTACTTTTATCTTCATATGCAGATAATTTACTTTTGTCTTTGATTATCGTACCATTTCCTACAGAATCAGTTTATATTCTCAATAAATGTTCTGTCCAGTAGGGCTGGTAGTAAGATAAGTGAATTGATATGTATAATTAAAAAAAAACATATTTTGTTAACTGATCAACTACTTTTCATATAAACTCTACATCAGTATTGGCTTTATCCTAGTTCAGTATCTGGTACAAACATGTAAATAACATAACTACTGCTCACATGTGACTATATATTATAAATTTGTGAGCACTTTTGGTTTCTTTATTTTGAGAACAAACTTTCTTGGGCTAAATGTATTTAATATTTACTTGCATGACAATATTTAAATACATATGATCTAGAGGTTCTTTAGCATTAATTTTTTTTTACATATACACCTATTGTATATGTTTTGGTAAATTTGTTTTATCCGGTAATTATGCATAATTACTTATGAATTTGATAATAATAACCGCTAATGTTGGAAAATAACAAATATAATTTTTATATTTAACATTAATTAGACAAGGTTAATGAAAAAAGTGAGTTTAGATTATGTTTGGTTAGGTTATGATAATTAACCAAACATGCTTCTCGTAACCTATGCTCACTTAGCTCGCTAACCTCGTTAAATTAACACTAGTTATATTTTTATTATTTAAATAATAAATTTGGTAATTGATAGTTATAGCCGAGTTGTTATTTTAATATTTAAAATAGGTACTTGTCCATTAAATAATTAAATTTGATAATCTAACTAAACATAACCCAAAAATATGCATGCCAGTTAATGCACAAGTACCAATTTAGATAAGTTTCCAATGTTAAGCAAATATTTTTTTCCAGCCATCTATACATTGCTAGGGTAAGCAAATAAACAACATGCTGTTAATTGGTTCATATAAATATATTAACTTACAGTGTATATATTAACTCACATTGTGGCTTGGTTATAAACATTAAGTTTGTTTGTTTTTTTATGAAATGTGACTGTAGCACATCATATATTTAAACTATGTATTGTAATAATTTTTTTTTTATATTGTGTACCTTCTGGAGATAGTATTTTTATGTTTATCTTACTTGGACAATCGGAGTATCTGAGAAGAAAAGATTAGAAGCTTTTGAAATGTGGTGCTATAGGAGAATGTTAAAAATCAGATGGTTGGATAAAGTGACAAATGAAGAGGTATTGCGGCAAATAGATGAAGAAAGAAGCATTTGGAAAAATATAGTTAAAAGAAGAGACAGACTTATAGGCCACATACTAAGGCATCCTAGAATAGTCGCTTTAATATTGGAAGGACAGGTAGAAGGAAAAAATTGTGTAGGCAGGCCACGTTTGGAATATGTAAAACAAATTGTTAGGGATGTAGGATGTAGAGGGTATTCTGAAATGAAACGACTAGCACTAGATAGGGAATCTTGGAGAGCTGCATCAAACCAGTCAAATGACTGAAGACAAAAAAAAAAGTTTATCTTACTAGTAAACAGTTTAATAGTTAATGATACAATTTAAAAAAAGACGTAATAAAATTGTCTCTAATACTTCACCATATAATAAAACTAAACTGAAGAAAATTAAGCTAAATTACCAATCATAACTATAAACAATTATATCATAATTTCAACTAGCAAAGTCAAACAATATTTACATCTTTTATACGGAATTAAATATTTACATCTCAGATTTATTGATTAAATTAATTGTATACTTGAAAACAAATAGAATACATAAATTGGAAATAAAAATGTCAAGTAAATCATGGTAAGTAGTCAGATTGATATCTATCAAAATAAAATGATTCTAACAAAATAGTTTTCCATGTCAACACTTTGAAGAATTTTTTATCAGGTCCATAAAATAACATTTGTTTGGTTAGAAACAAATGCTGTAATGAGTAACATTTCAGCCGGTGACAATAATGTATTAGAATGTTGAACCATCATAAGAATTCTCATTTTAATTATGTACCATTTATGGTGAACTGAAAGATAAAGTCCTAGTGATACATAATTTGCAATTCTCATTCTCACATGCTGTAGATGTATTTGATAAAGTTAGCTACTTCTAGCAATTATAGTGTTAAAAATATTTTAAAATATTTTGTTGTTTTTTATTGTTCACATAGGAGGAACAACTGAACTATTCTGTTTTACCTAATTACAAAATTATTTTTTAACATGATCAGATTATGAAATGTTTACCACATGTACAATATATTAGGAAGCAAAAAGTATATTTTTTCAAAATTTAAAAAAAATACACTTGGATATATTCAAGGTCAAATGGTTCTGGTAGCCGTGAACTACTAATATCACAAAACTTTGCCAAGTGACATTTCGTATGAAAACCCATTCCAAGATCTTTAAAATGAGCTCTTTATTTCTTATAGGAGGGTAATTCTTTTGTAATTACCCAAACCTTGCTTTATGAAATTTTTTTTACAGGGCCTACACAGAAAACTGACTGAAAAAATATTTTTTTACATCCCTTAATGGGTACAGGTAACAAACCTGTGAATTTTATTTGAATTGCTGGTCAAGAATCTGAGAAGTGTACTTATTTTCGTTGATTTGATGTGGAATGACCCAGTTATTGTATATTGTTATTTTTGACAATTATAATAATAATAATAAATGTTAACTGCTTATTTTCAGTAGTATAGCCATTACCGAGGCTGTTGGTTTACGCTGCTAATATTTATTATTTTCACCATTAGCCACTAGGGAACTAGAGCTATTCAAATCTAATATCAACAATTTGTTTACAGACAATGCTTTAATTGTGAAATTTGTGATTGTTTTATAATAAAACATACATACACCACAAATTAAATTAATCCCAGCACTTATTAATCATAGTATAGGCAGTTACTTTAATACAGATTTGAATAATAGATTGTGGATACTGGTGTTCTTTGGTGGTTGAGTTTCAATTAACCACACATCTCAGGAATAATCAGCCTGAGACTACAATACTATACTTCATTTACATTCACACATATCATTCTCATTCATCCTCTGAAGTAATACCTTAGGTGGTTCCTGAAGCTGAACAGAAAAAGAAAAAGAACACATATTAAATTGAGAAAGACATTTGATTGTCATTTATATGTATAGAGCAGTATGTAGCTCAAACTGATGACCTGAATGTGAACTTGTTTCAAAGTTTTCCAAGTTTAAGGCAAGAAAAATGAAAATATATCTTGACTGCTTTTTGTACAGTACTTTGTGTTAATAAAATATATTACACTTGTAATAACTATTAATGTTAAATATTATTTACTGGCAAACTGTAATACTTTATTTACCAGTAATAAATAAACATAATATTTACTTAATTGTGTATTTTTTACAATTTTTGTAAATGTTTATCTGACTTTCATATCAGATAAGCCCTAAGGTTATAAAAAGTTCTTCAAAAAACAGAAGTAGAGGATGGCTTACGGGTCTTTTGCTTAGGGTTCCAAAAGTTTGTTGTATTGTTCTGAACTTTCAAAGTTATGATCATGGATATGTACAATTGCAAACATATAAATTTGTCTTTTGTGTATCATATAATTAGATAAAAAGTAATGATAATTTAATTTTAAATAAAATGAAATTAATATCTTATAAGATTTGTGTAATTTAAGAACATTCTTTCACAAAAATAAAGAAAAGCAAAATTAAATAGAGTTAACAATGTGTAAAAAAAAACATTAAAAAAAACTTAAATTCAATAAAATTTCACAGAAAATGTTAAAATAATATTTTTTAAATAAAATGGAATATTAAAAAAATATAAAAATTTTGAAGCAGGCTTTTGCTTAAAGCATACCTTTCAGATTTGAGTTTATAGATTATTCTTAATGACTAAAAGTCATCAGCATTAGTATGTTAGAATAAATCCATAACTGTGTTGCTGAAGCATACACACTTCTGCAATGGAAATAATAGATAGATATCTATTAGATATTTCTTTCTAGAAAAATCATGACATTTTTTGTTCTGTATTCTTTGCTGAGTATTTTGTAATCTTTCAAAATATATATGATAAAAAAAAATTTGGTATAAATCCATCCAACAGTTTTTAAGTTTAGCCATAACAAATAAATGACAATGTCATATATTACCTCTATAACTGGCATAGATTAATAATCCATTTTAATTTTTATGTTAAACAGATACAGGGACAAAATAAGGAGAATGCTGATGTTAAAGATGTATTGTTGTCATCAGGTTCACCAAATTCTGTGCAAAATGACAGGCAGTCAAAGGAGTCGAAGAACACATCTATGGATTGTATGACATTATTAAAATATGAAGATGCACCTAGTTATCTCCAGTTTAATCCTTATATACTTAATGGATATAGGGGTTATATGTCAACTAAAATGTGTCTCGAAAGGTAATTAAGAGTAAAAGTTAGTAGTAAATAACCAAATTTTAAAAATATCTTAATATCTATCTTATCTTTCTTTAAATTGTGATTTTTCAAATAAATTTGTTGTCCACAACAGATTGTAAATCTGAAATTTTACAACTTCCAGTTTTGTCAAAAAAGTTATTGTAGTCTGATAGTTTTGAATCTTATAATATAGTATCATAAATGAGCATTATTTTAAGTAAGGAATAATATTATTTAGCTGGTCTCTCCAAATATATTTACATTCACTGAAATGTATTGTGTGATACCTTGTCTACCAGTCTAAACTGTCTATCAGTCTAAATAAAATTATTTTTGTTTATATAAGAAAATAGGTTTCAAAAAATTATTAAGTTAAATGGTAATTTTCAACTTATCACTGGGAGAGAGGTAAAATTTTAACCTCTGAGAATATCAGGAAGTATAGTATTTAACATTTCTTTTTATTTTATTTTCATTTGAGTACTGAATATTTAGAATTCATTTAGTTATTTATACAGTGACCTTGTTATTCCAATATATCAACACATCCCAATCATATGGAATGACCTGTATTTATTAAATTGTTTTATAAATGTAGAAAAAGTTAACTCTAATTTCTTTTTTTTTTATTTGTTTGTTGAAGTGAGATTTGATTTATTATACACGTCCCTTTATTTATGCAAGTTTATTTTCAATGGTTAATTAACTAAGGTTTATATATTCAATTTACATAGAAAGAATTTTCATATATATTAAGTAAAGTTTAATGTAAATATTTTTTTATTAGTATCTTTAGCCAAAAATAAAACAATTGGTACACCAAGATAGTGAATGCCTGTTGAAAAAAATTATGGCTAGAGATGATTAATATAGCAGAAATATTATATATAATGAAAATGGATTGCAAAGACGTAGCTTAAGTTGAAAAACAGCTAAAACCTGGAAAATATTTTTGTAATTATAAGCAGTGGAGATAGAAAACGAACTGATGATGCTAGACAATGCTGAATTTCATGATGAGGAAGTTTTATAACAGTCAGAAGAAGAATGTGATTGTACAAATTATGATAAACAATTGAAGAAAGTGTTTAATTAATAAGACAGTCTTTAAAATTGATAGATAAAGTTGTCAGACCAGCTTAAGAAATCATTTATAGCGAAGGCTATCAAAAATTTTGAAGGGAAATGAAGATTAATTTGGCTCAATGCAATGCAAAATGTAATTCATAATAATAATAATAAATTCATAAATAATAAATAATCATAATTCCATTAAAATAAAGTATTTATACAATTTTCATTTACAATGAATTTTACTGGTACTTAATCCCCATTTAAATAAAGGGACTATTGTAATTATAATATTTCTGTTTATATATTTTTATTTTTTACTTTAATGTAATTTATGCTGAAATAAATGGGTTATTTTATTTTATCTTTGCTACAATAAATGGAGAAGCTGACTATTGAAAAAAAAAAATATTAAAACATGCTAATTTTTTATTGAAAATGAATGTGCAATGGAATTAACACCATAATTTTGTCAGTACAGTTTTAAATCACTCAGTATTATGGTACTGTTATTATTTTAGTTTTGGTACAGTGAGATTAATGTTAAGTTTAATATTAGAATATGTTTATTTTTATTATTTGTGTTCATTCATTAACTTATCATAACCATTACATTATATTTCTGTAAATTAGTTTGTAAATTCAAAAATGGATTTATATCTGAAAGTAATTAAAGTCGCTAGTTTATTTATTTGAGTGGTCCTAAATTTTAAAGATCTCAACTTGTGAATTGTCAACTTAATACAATTTGTAAAAAAGTTTTGTTTGGCTTATTTTGCTTATTTTTAATTTCAGTATGTTTTGGATGACAAATGAAACAATAAATATCTGGAGCCATATTTTTGGTTGGATGTTATTTCTTGGTTTAACTCTATATGATTTGTTCCTGCTTAATATACATGCTTCATTCACAGACAAATTCATCGTAGGGTTGTTGTTAGGATGTTTTCAGGTAAAGTGATTTTATATTTTGATGATTCAGAGTTAATTTTTATTTTATCTCTTAAGTTTTGATATTTAGTTAATTATTACAGCTGACCTGGTTGATTTGTCAGATAAGAGATTGGTTGTGAAACTTGTATTAATATACTGAAAAACCTCTGCTGAATGAAAAATAGGTGAAATCTTAGCTTTGTCATCAGCTTTTCATTAATAAGAATCATATCTTATTGAAGGTTAAAAAAATTGATTTTATTTAAAAAGAATACTAATTCTGCTTACAATTGATACAAATATATGTATATATATATATATATATATATATATATATATATATATATATATATATATATATATATATATATTGTATTTTTTTTGAAAAGAGGTTTTAACAATTTATATAATATTGTTGAATTTTTTTTTAAATATTCATCAATTTTTATTATATTTTTATACAAAACAAACAGGGCACACATTCTCTGTGTTGACATTTCTTGCTTGATTTAGAAGGTCCTTCTGTTGCTCTGTAGATTGTTAGTTCTATAAAGTTTTAATAAAATTTAGTGTAGTTTGATGTTTATTAAATGTAAGTAAAAGTGAATTTATATATCTACCATATCATATATAATTAACTTAAATTAAATTTATTTAAGTTTATTTGCCTCTTGATTGGGTAGAATTAAATATAATAAAAATAAATATTTTACTTAAACATATTATCTTTATTAATTTTTTGGGTTAACCAATCAACTATACAAACTTATAAATCAAATACAAAGTTTCACTTAGAATTCCTTAAGCTTCCTCTGGTGACAATACACATTCATACATACATCATACAAAATTTTGTTACATTCTGAATATGTAAGAGAATTTTTGTTACATACTGAGTATGTAAGAGAACTTTATATGATGTATACATGAATGTGTATTGTCAGTTGAGGAAGCTTAGAGAATTCTAAGTGAAACATTGTGTATTTAATTTATAAGTTTCTATAGTTGATTGGTTAACCCAAGAAATTAGTGAAGTAATATTTTTAAGTAAAATGTGTCTTTATTACAAATAAATATATATTAATAAGTTATATTAATTTTTGTATTTCCTATAAAAATATTTAGTCCATAAGTAGAGTGAGAAATTTATATTATTATTATTTTTTTTTGTAATAAGTTTTTGAAAATAAATTGTTTGAATTATTATAAAAAAATTCAATGATTGAGAAGAGGATTCTTTACAATTTACAACTTTAATCTTCATTGTAGTTTATTAATTTTTTCCAATTTAGATGAATTTTTAGTTCTTGAGTTATCTAAAAATTTCTTCACTGTATGGTCTTTCATATACAAATTTTTATTTTGTTTTACTTCTCTATTTGTTTCTGCCGTAAATTGTTTAGCATTTGAAATATGCAACTTTGTTTAAAAGATACTTATTTTGATTTCTAAAGATTGTGTTTAAAAATTCTTATTGCATCACAGTTATTTTCATTTGCATTAAAAATTTTAAAATAAAAAATTTCTTTATTTAACATTTATTGATTTTCTTCTTTTTTTTATCTAATCATAGTTATATTTTTTCATCTGTAAGTTATCCACTAACTCTTATCAGCAATGATTAGAAAAAACTGGGAGTTGTCAAGGATAAGGAAGGAGATTCGAAAAATTGTTTAGTCAATTTTATGTTACTAGTGATTAAAATTTTGAAAATGTTTTTTATTTTTATTTCTTATTCTCAAATAAGGAACCATGTGTAAAAAATACATTTCATATTAGGGGAAAAAACTTAAACTTATGCTTAGAAATTAAATTTTGCCTTTTCTAATATTTTGTCAGAGTAGTTTATTAGAATTAGAAATATTTTTATTTCTTAGGTTTGATTAAGTAACTGCACTGAGAAAAGTTTATGGATGTCAAGTATGTGGTTGAAACTAACAGCAAAATGAGGGGTTGGAAGTAAAGGTAAAAACCTTTTCCTTCCAACCCCTCATTTTGCTGTATGCATTTCTGGAGAATGTTCTTTATAAATTTAAAAATGTATAAGATTTCTTTATTAGATTAATTGATTTTCTTTATTTATTTTCAGATTTGTATGGTTATGTCATCATTGTATCATATATTTTCTTGTCGTTCTGAAGAGCATTTTAATTGCTTTTTGTCATTTGATTTATTGGGAATTGCACTTAGTATGTTAGGAATTTATATGACTGGTGTTTACTATGCATATTGGTGTCATAAGGTAAAATTTCTAATTAATATTTGTAAATTAAGGTCTCACTTTCTATTTTATAGTTCTAATTTTGTCAATATAATTAATTAGTTATTGCTTTGTTAATCTATTTTAATAAGTTGGGAATGAAAAACTTCTTATAAATAATCAGACTTAAAATTTTTTTAAATATATGGTTAAGCTGTTATGTTTTTGTGATTGATAGTTAATTTTTTGTCTAATATCATTTTTTGTCATTTAAAAAACTTTTCTACTCTGTCTCTATTGGATAATGTTTTTTATATGTCTTAGCTTATATGTGATATCCAGGAATGAAGAATAGAACATGTCATTTGTACTAGGAGAATGATATCATTGTTCTAACCAGTTTATTTCTTGTTTGTGTTATTTCTTTTTAATGTTACTGTTTTACTGGCAGAATTATAAATTCTGATTATTTCTGAAAAAATACTTTTAATTTATAATCATCGCAGATGCAGTGTAAAAAAATGAGTTTATTTCAATGTAATTTTTATTACGCTGTTAGAAAATTATTGCACAAAAAATTACACTTACACTTACTTATAATATCGGAATATTATAAGGTAACTGTTGAAAATGTTTTTTATTTTTATAGAAATTGTTTTAGAATAAATTCCCCCTGTAAGTTATAATTTTTATTTTAAATAAATCATCCCAGTTACGTGAAATAATTTAGTAACCCTTCTTTCAGTCAGAGTTTATGTACAATATTATTTAGTTTAAATATAAATATATTATATATATATAAATTAATTCTGTTAATCCAGTAAACTATAAGAAGTTAAAAAACCATGTGAACTAATGTTGTATTTTAAATAAATCAGTCCTGTAGTGGAAAGGACTGGATCCCAACTTAAAAAGGTTAGGGAAAAAGCACAGCTACTTTCAGCCAAGGAAAGTTAAGCAAAATAAAAGTAAAATTTTTTATTAAATACTTTATTAACAGTTTTTTTATACCATGAACATGCTCAGTTTAATGTTATCATGCACTTTTTATTCTACCAGGTGATTCAAAAAGGATTTCACAACTTTAAAAGCATATAAAAACTAGTTGGTCAGGGGGCTCTGCTTTCTGGACTCCCAACACGTTTATATTCTCATGTTTATGAGACTGAAATATTTAAAGAAAATAAATATTAGCATCTCACTGCAATGAACTTATTGTAGTGATGTTTCAGCTACAGCTCCATTTATCGATCCACAACTTATGGAACCATAAGTGCATCAATAGACATTTTCTACAACATTTTTCATTTTTTTTAAGAAATCTGTACTCAATAGCACTTAGGCAGTAAATTTTTACAGTGTATGTCCTTAATATTGGGTGTAGAAAGATTGTAAAAACCTCAAAAGTCTTTAAAAATCTAGATTTATCATTGTCCTGAATTTCATTTTTTTAATGATTTTTCATTGAAAAGTTATTTTAAAAAACAGAAATTTTAAAATCTTTGATATTCAATAACTTTAAATAACAATCGACAACATATGTTTTTTATTTGGCATATCAATAAATAATTGAAAATGAATCTTTTGGCTATTTCAGAAAAAAATAGGTTGTGTACCTGGATGTAATAGAAATGTGTGGTTTACTGCCGCATGAGCAGTTGCATAGAAAAAAATAAACATAAAAACCACCTATGCAATAAACAGAAACTTTCTGATGAATTAGATGTTTTTTTGTATACCTATGGGGTCCGTAATCGTGCATTTCAAAGAAATCAACTCCTTTTTTATATATATAGATATAAATGTACATAACGAGACAACTGGATGATCAAGAGTATATCTTTTGTATATAAACATTAGCACTTGTACTGCTATCAAATATGCTGTTTGAATTTTTAAAATTGGTCATACCATTCCGGAGATAAGTTAATTTCAGAAAAGTAACAGATAACCAAATAATCAGAAAACCAAATGATCCAGCGTACATCTTTTTTATGCAAACGTTAGCACTCAACATGGCAAAAAATAAGCCGTTTGAATTTTTAGAATTGGTCATACTGTCTCATAGATATAACTGAATTTCAGAGTAAGAGAATGACCGAACAATCGGATAATCAAGAGTATAAAAGAAAAACATAAATACCACCCTTGCAATAAATAGAAACTTTTTGCCAAATTATTTTTTTGTATGCTTTATAGGGTCCTTAATGTTGTATTTCAAAGAAAACAATTCCTTTTTTATATGTGTAGACTTATTGAGATAACTGACAGATTTGGTCGAGTTCTCATTTCATAGAAAAACATTAAATTAGTCACCTGATGTTCACATTGGTTTGATATGGCTTCCATTTGTGATGCGATGTATATCTCACCTGAAGTTGACTGTAACCAGTCTGGAATGAAACTCCGCCAGGGTGGCGGAGGGTGTCTTCCCCTACAGGGGTCAGGATGTGGTGTTAATTCAAAGTCTTAGCTCAACAAGATCAGGCAAAGTCTGTACATAAACCCGATCTTTAATGAGACCTCACAAGAAAAAATCTAGCAGGGATCAAATCTGAACCCATCAAACTGGTCTAGTGGAGAATGCGTTTTCCCAAATCAGCTGATGTGGAAGTCGAGAGTTCCAGTGATTCAAGTCCTAATAAAGCCAGTTATTTTTACACGGATTTGAATACTAGATCGTGGATACCAGTGTTCCTTAATGGTTGAGTTTCAATTAAACACACATCTCAGGAATGGTCGAACTGAGACTGTACAAGACTACACTTCATTTAAACTCATGCATATCATCCTCATTCATCCTATGAATTATTATCTGAACGGTAATTACCAGAGGCTAAATAGCAAAAAAAAGAAAAAAGAAAGGAGTCAAATCTGAAGCAAGATGTCCATGCAATTGGACTTTCATGATCGATCCATCAACCTGGGAATCAAGTATCAAGAAAATTTTAAACTTCTAGGTAGTAGTGAGATGGTTCCCCCATCTTGCTAATAGTGATGGTGTCCATCTTTGTCATCATTGGCTTAACTGAGGAATTAAAACATTTTGAAACATGTCCAAATAAACAATACCATTTACGGTTGCCTCCTGGAAGAAGAATGGGCTGTACATTCTATGTTTGCTTTGGGAACAAGAAAAAACAATATTGATTTTAGGACTATCATGAATGTGATACAAAATTTCATGATGGTCTTCGCTACTCCAGTTATGGGTGTTCACCTAGCCACTGATCTGAAACATTGACTCATCACTAAAAATATATCATTTTCTACAATTTTATCCGTCATTTCCACACAAAACTGCAGCGAGCAACTTTGTTGTAATCTGTAATGTGTTAAAGCATGGTTAGTTTGTATGGCTTCAAGTGTAATCGTTTACATAATACACACCAAACAGTCGTCTTTGGAATGCCAGTCACATGATACACATTGAGTTGATTTCTTCACACTATGTGCAAAGCTTTCTCTGAATTGTTCCACAGCACCTGCAGGGATGTATGGGCATCCTGGTGATTTTGTATATTTAACAGAACAACTGGTCTCAACGAAGGTTTGGTACCAAAAGTAAGTTGTATGCCTCGCTAGGAGGTTTCCTAATATACTCTATGAAAATTACATTGAACTGCAGTTGCTGATTACAAATCGTGAAACCAAACACACAACGAGCACGTTCTACATCATTAAATGTATCCATTTTTAATAGCTCTGGTGGCCGAATTTGGTACTATTGAACTACGTGAATCAAAACTTTATGTGTTTTGCTATGAAATGAGACCTCTATCATATCTGTAAGTTCCTAAATTTCTATATGCTTTTAAAGTTGTGAAATCCTTTTTGAATCACATAATATGTTGTAAAAGCATATGAAACATTTGTAGAAGTTTTGACAGAATTATTGTGCTAAAAAAACTAAGTGTTAGCAAAAGTTTTTGAAATTACTAGAATTTTGATTTTTTTTCACTGAGTGATAAAAAGTTTTAATAGATAAAGAATTTTTTTATCACAAAATAATCTTATTCTATGGAGTTAAAAACAAAAACATGAGGACTTCAGTTACACTAACTTGGCTATTTATTGGGTTTGATGATAAAGGAATAATTATGCATATTTGTATGAACCATCAAAGCTAAAAGTACTAAATAAATTTGGTCTATTCTTACTTGGTAAATAGACCATTTTCTGTTTGATAATAATACCAATATCTTCAAAAAAAAAAAATTTATTAACAACAATATCCAATTTAAAAAATCTTGCAGTTTAGTAACAGTATCAGAATTGAAAAATGTTTTAAGTTGTCAAATGAATAGAGAAACTAGTTTAAAAATTATTCTTCTAATAATTTTGACTTTAATTATACGTCAATGATTAATTCATTGTGAGAAGCTCCACAGGGCTTGTGCAGGGGGTTATGATGCAGGAAGTATTTAACATGCAAAATCCTTAGCCTGGTCTCGTTTCAAACATAAAACCAAACACCAAAAAATACAATGACTACCTTTCTACCATTGAGGTCGATTGAGTGGCAAGTGTTATTTCTGTTTTTCTTTGATACTACCCAAAAGTTCCTGAAATTTGTATTACACCTTTGAACAAGCATTAATACAACCAAACACTGTTAATACCAGTGTAATATATTACATTCTTTATGAGTTAGTATGCATAGTAGTTTCTATGTAAGCAAATGAGTTTGTTGTTGGCACTTTTCTGTTATTTTTTTCTTGTGATAGCAATTTCATATTGACTAATAAAAAAAAACAGCTTATTTGTATTAAATTCTGTTTTAATCTTGGTAAAGTGGCTACAGTAATATATAAAATGTTAATCACTAGCAATGTTGCTTAAACTAGAACAAACTTATGAACCCATCAGGTTGGTCTAGTGGTGAACTCATCATCGCAAATCAGCTGATTTCAGAGTCGAGAGTTCTAAGGTTCAAATCCTATAAAGGGCATTTTACAGATTTGAATACTAGATTGTAGATACCGCTGTTCTTTAGAGGTTGGGTTTCAATTAACCACACATCTCAGGAACAGTTGACCTGAGACTGTACAAGACTACACTTCATTTACATTCATACATATCATCCTCATTCATCTTTTGAAGTAAAACTTTACGGAAGTTCCGTTCCAGAGACTAAACAGAAAAAAATGAGAGAAAAACTTATGAGTAGTTTAAATATTTTTTAAAATAGCTGTATATCTGTTGATGATAATGAATGTTTGGGATAACTATCTATATACATTACACCAGAAAATATTGTTACTGTTCAATGCAATTGTGAAAAATTTTAGGTAGATCATCAATGACATTTGTATTATCATGTGGTTATCATATGGCATACGTCAGCAGATTTTATCACAAGAATTGAATTTGAAAAAGATTGTTACAAAGTCAATCACAACTGCTGAGTGATGTACAGAAATAACACACATAAATGTCTGCCTTGAACAAAATGGTCCGTTTCAAACTGACCTAATTGTTTCTTTGTAAAGTCGTCATAGATGATAAAAGTTGGGTTCATGAAAAACTAAGCATTAGTTCCAATGGAAGATTCCATCTTTATCTTGGCCAAAGAACACGTCAAATCAAGAGCAACATCCAAATCCTTGTTGATCTGTTTCTTTGATACTGATGGGGTTAAAACAAGGAGTTCATACCTCCTGTTCACATGATTAATGGAGAATTCTGACTTGCTGTCCTAAGGTGTCTAAGGGTAGGTATGAGAAGGAAATTTCCAATAATGTGGCACAAAAATGATTGGGTATTTTAGTATAACGTTTTAGGTCATATACCACATTCATCATGCAATAGGTTTTGGTGAAAATCAACATGGGGGTTGTTCCTTATCTATTATGTTTGCCCTACGGGGTACCTAGTGGCTTCTTTCTCTTCCCCAAGTTAAAAATTACTTAAGTGGCAAAGATTTGATACTGTAGAAGAGATAAAAGTGGAATTGCATACGATGCTGAACATAGTCACAAAAAAAGACCTAGGATGCATTGTGTTCATAAAACAGAAGTGCTGGGATCAATGTCTGTGCTACCAAGGGGACTACTTTAATAATGTCAGTGATAAATAAGATTCAGGTGCAGTGGAATTGTATTTTGAGAATTTTTTTGTAGCATCTTATATTAACAATAATTAATCACACCTCATATGTGTTTTAATAATTAATTGTGTCTGAAGATGTTGGTACCATTGTGAAATATTTAAAACACTAATATATTTGATAAGTTAACTTGTAGTTTCTGTATATGTGATACAGAATATTTATGAAAAAATATTTCATAAAGATTTTTACACACAGAAAATAATTAAAATTTTTTTATATTACATTTTTAAATTAATCTGTAGGGTTAACATATGGCTAATTATTTGATTTGAGCAGGCACACTGTATCGTGTGAAAATGCTTGTAAGAATGCTCTTCTGATATCATTGTTAATATGGTATCATTGAATAAAAACATAGCTTCTTTTGCTCTACTGTTTATGTTATCTTCTACCTGGACCTTGAGAAGCTTATGATTATACCTTATTATTATATTATTAAACATAATTAAGAAAAAAACATAATTTTTCTTTGGTTAGCATCATATCATTTTAACCAATAAAACAGATTAGATATGAGAGGTTATCTCTAAAGTAAAGACTGTTTCATTGTAAAAAAATTTATTCTGAAAACTTTATAAATATTTTTTATTTCTCTTAAACTACGTACCTTATACTACTTCTCTATATAATCACTGCATAAATAAGTCATTTATTGTAGCGATACACCAGCTTCAATATACCCTCATCATATTCTTCTGCCGCCCATCCATTTTGCCAGCCACTGATTAGCAGCATTTTTAATTTAATTGTCACCTGTGAATTGCTTACCACTCAAAAATTCTTTCAATTTCCCAAGCAAATGACAATCAGGAGTTAAGTCTGGACTATATGGTGGGTGATCATAAATTTCCCATTCAAATGTTCTCAGTAATCACATGTTGGACCGGCAACATATGAATGTGCATTATCGTGCAGCAGGACGACGCTGTCGGTCAGCTGCCCACATTGCTAATTTTGAATGGCATGCTATAACTTACATAGAGTTTTGCAGTAGGCTTCTGCATTTATAGTCATTTCGCACAGCATGAAATCAATCAGCAATATGCCAAACCGATCCCAAAAGACTGTGGCCATCAGTTTGCATCCAAATGGTTGTGGCTTGAACTTTGTCGGTCTGATTGGCGATTGAGGATGACACCATTCACTTGACTGCTGTTTTATACATGTATTAGGAAATCCATGTTTCATCGCCAGTAACAATTGAATTAAGGACCACATCGCCTTTTTCTTTGTAGCACATCAAAATTTCCAAAGCAGATCCCATTCAAATTTTTTTTATGATGTTCCGTTAAGATATGCAGCACCACCCAACGTGCACAAACCTTTCGTAAGCCTAAATGGTCATGAACAATGCGACAATAACAGCTCTTGAAACATCAGGAAAAAGAAGGGCTGGGTTAGAAATCGTTGAGCGACAATCTTGTCTGATTTCTTCATCGACATGTTTTAACCCTCAGTGATTTTTGAGAGCCTCCCTGAATGGTCATCATGCATGTTAATTCTGTTATTTAAAAAACCTTTCACACCATTTTCAGATGTTTCTTTTATTTATTTCATTATCACCATACACAACCATCTGCCTATAAATTTCAGCCAGCTTAATGTTTTGATTGTTTAAAAAATGTATGACTACACGTATTTCACAGTTGGCGGCAACATCAATTTTCTTATTCATTTTATAACATAATAACTCACACGTAATCAAAGATACTTCAACGCGACAACTTACAGACAACAATGCAGTGTGTACATTACTAGCACTGCCAACGACACAGGTACCAACCTTTCCAACCTTAAGGACAGAAATGTCCCAGCAGTCTTTACTTTAGAGATATCGAGATATCTCTCGTAAATATAATTCATAACCAGTGCTAATTTTATTTTACACTGGACATCATTTTAAAGTATATTTATAAAATGAAAATTGTAAGCTAGCTAAAAAAATTTTAATTTGTAAATTTTCTAAACACTAGCATAATAAACCTGTTCTTAAATTAAATGCCCTAAATGTATAGAACACATTTTTACTTTTATAATTGTGATGATATGAGCATAGAAAAACATAAGACATTTGTTACTATATATTTTCCTAAAAATAATTTGACTGGAAAAACTTATAAAATGATATTAGTAATATTTTATTTTGTTAGTTTTGACTTTTGTACTTATGAAATTTTGTAATTATGTAATATGATTTCTATACTGGACATCTGTGTTTTGTATTACAGGGTTGGCAAACATTTTATTTATCAACAGTTTGTGCAATATTTCTTGTGGCGATGCTGCTTCAGCTCCCTAGTTTGAAGATAGATTCAAATGTAAAATTAATGGTGTTTGTACTTTGGGCTGTTTACGGTGTTGTACCAACTCTACATTGGACTGTTATGATGGGTGGACTTGAAAACCCTATTGTATCAGTAAGTCTTAAAATTTTCATTTCCTATTGTCTTTAACCAGTTTGGAAAGATAATGATTGTTCTTTATATCATATTTGTTTATTATGACATGATGAGTAGAGCGCATCGTTCATCCTTTCTTTAATTCACCCCTTAACTAGCTTTTGTGCTGTTACTTGTTCTTGACATAAAAGAAGAAAAATTGTAATTATTTTGAGTTAGTGTGCACATGCGCATCCACTTGTGCATGCATGTAAAACATACTTAATATCATTGTTTTACAGTTACAGTTAAATGTACAAAATAAATCTTTTCTGTTTTCATTGTATAATTTACGTAGAACTTTACTGCTTTTATGAAAAAGCTTTTTAGCACTTTGATTACGAACAGTCAAATAACATTCAAAAAGATTTATATGTACAAATTATTTTCCACAATCTGGCTTCAAGACTAGTTGTTCTTTAGTATGATTCCCAACAAGTCTGATATTTTATCATCTCATATTTTTTTGTTAAGTATGTCATATATACAAAAACAAAAATTAGAATTTATACAAAAAAAGGTAGAATTTGATATTTAATTGTTGACCTGCTTGTTTTTTTTTTTTGTATTTGTGTGTTTATTGAATATAAGGTTGCAGACTTCTATATATTAATGTATAATGCTAATTTGAGTAATGAAAACAAGTTTGATATTAGAAGTAAGAAAAAATTTATCTGTGGAAAAAATGTTGATCTTACTACATTTTGTCTACTGGAAAAATATAACATATCTGTTATGAAAAATAAGAAAGAAAATTATATTATTTTGATAATAGGATTTTAGATGTAACTATAAAGTATTTTCAGTTATGCACTTTTACATTTTTTTTAACTTCAGATTTAGATGTACATAGTGCCTCATCGGATGGAATATGAGTTAGATAAGTAACAGAAATTCAAACATTTTTTAATTTGTTCGAAAGTTTTTGTTGAATCAGTATTTGTCACATTTCATTGATTCATTAAAATAAACTTGATTTTATGACAATTTAATAAATTATAGAATGCTCACTAACATCTTACCAGAAAGATCTCACAGATATTTATTGTCTGACAATAATTACATGGTTGCAGGGATTTGATTTGAGGCTGTAGAATTTGTTTATTGTATATGATATGCTCAGTTTTGGTTTGTCAACTTTAAATTTTTAGTTCCTGAACTTTTATTTGCATTTGATGATAACAACAGTTTGCCAGTAGTGTTTTTAATTTATTAGATTTATAATTTTGGATGTTATTTTCAGTGATGTAAGCTGTAACTATACAATAAGTAATATAATAATAAAAACGCTGTTTTTCCTTTTACTTTTTTAAGTACTACTTTCCAGCTCTTTCTTAAAATTTCAAATTTTAAAATTGTTATATTTTAACAGTTTTTTCTTTCTCTACAATAGCTAGTCATTAATCACTAATGAATTCAAAAAGCTTGCAGTAAAACTGTAGTCAATGTTTGTTAATTTTGTTTTTCTGCAAAACTCGTAATTATTAAATATGAATGGTCATTCAATGATATTTTATCTTTAATTTCTTACTTCAATTTCCAGGATGATACTACCTGATAGTTTGGCAGTAGTTGGAAAGTACTGCTAAATTATAGAGATTCTAAAGTATAGAGTCAGTCTTTATAAATCTTTTGCAACTGTTCATGCATACTATTATGTATTGGAATATTATGTATTTCTGAAATTATATTTTTTAGAACTTGTATTTAATACCCCATTAAAGGATTTCAGAGATTTTGGTTTTTATAAGAAAAAATGTTATGTACCATTTTGGTTTAATGAAATCGTTATATACCGAATGTACAATTGAAAAAAAAATGATGTGATAACTATTTTAAGAGAAATTGTTGAAACTATTTGGAGTTGCAGGCACAAATAAAAAATATGTACCAACCAAAATCTGTCTTCTACTTGTTGTGAGTTTGTTGTAAAGAAGAATTGTAAAAGATTTTTAAGGGATATTTTATGGATGTAGTTTGTAATTTATACTAGCAAATTGTATAAATGGTGTTTGATCTTTTTGAATTTAAAAATTTTAGTAGAGGGCAGCATCTCTTTTAAGACTGTTGAGGGTGCCAACTGATAAATTTTTAGCACAATCAGAATTTTATCAGTTATCTTTTTTGAAAATTTTTACCTTTTGTAGAAATATTATTATTTTCTAATTTAGTATTTGTTTATAGTTACTGTTGCCTAGAGTTGTTGTGATGTACTGCATAATTGGATTAGCATTCTTTATTTATATTACCAGAGTACCAGAACGTTTCTTTACAGGTATGTAATAATTATATTTCTTAATGAGTTTCAATAATGTTTTTCTTTTAATAAATTAAAAAAGATCTCTTTGTATTGGAGTTGACATTCAAATTTTTATATATATATATATATATTACTTCAAATGGGAAATACTTTCATATTTACTTAATAATACTTTTGAATTCATGCAACAGCTACTACTAATGCAATTCTTGTAAGAAGCAAAGGGGAAACAAACAAAGTAGACTACAGAGTGAGTTAACTTTCTGCTTGCTCAGATTCATTATATATTCATGACTAATATACACTGAATTTGAATTCATTAAAATAAATATTTGAATTTTAAAGAAATAATTTTAGAGTTCTTCAAGAGAGTCTGCAGCCCTGTGATTGCTTTTATGAATTAGCTGTATTTACTATTAGCATTTCATGAATGTAAGATTGTTCTTTCAGAATTTGAAAGGCAGTGTATTTTTCTAGTTGAAAAACTTGATTACATTTAAAAATGATTATTTTTAATGAATGATTTAGTTAGTTACCAACAATAATAGCCTTAAGGATTGTGATTGATGCAATTCAGTTTTTCCAGTTATCATAAACTTGTGAGTTTCTTTATTATTTACTGATTTTAAAAACTGTGCTAATAAGGTTTAAAATAAGAAACAGCAATAATATATGATAATTAGAATAATAGAATTTCTCTTACTTTATATATTTTTTTAGATTAAATGAATGATAAAATGACATCATTCGTTTTGCAACGTATTAAGATTATAAAATTTTGTTTATTCTGTAGAAATGCTAAACTTATTTTCTGAAGTGTTAAGTATATTTAAAGTTAGGTAGTTATAGTCCATCCTTTGAATGATTTTTCCAAAGGATTTGTTAAAAATACAATATAAATAATTAACTAATGCACATTTTGATTTTATTGAGTTTCAAGTTTTTATTATTTAATATATACAGCTAAGTGATACAAATTTATTAATATGACAGATATGATTTGAACATATTTCATTTATTTTATCTTATAGGTTTGTATTCTTCCCGGAAAACTAAGTTAGAATATAATTGTAAAAATATGTGACACTTTGAGATCAGTATTTAAATAAAATTGTCTTTTTCAAACATTAATCAATGATAAGATTATTAACATTATTTATAAATTTATTTCTAAAGGTTAGATAATATCAATTTAAAATAGGTTGTACTAGATTTCCAAATCATTATTTTAACATTCTTTTTCTTTTTTACACTAGGTTATGATAACCTTAGATTAACACTTAAAAAGGGCATATCCTTTTTTGAGAATAATCCAAAACTTAATTGAATTGTCAAAAGAATACGAGGGTTTTTCCAGTTACACATTGTAATAATATGAAGAGAGATATTTGTGGAAGTTCATTATGCTTTCGCTATAATGATAACTTTCCCCCACCCTCAAAAGAAAAGCATCAGCTGATGAGATATATAATGAAAGAATAATTTAATTATGTAGGGGATGAAAAAAATGTTTGATAATTGGATAATTTTATTTTTTAAGGTTGGCCACATTAAATCATTCCACAATTTATTTAGAGTAACTATATCAGATTTTTATTAGATCGGAAAAATTAGATTTTATTAATTTAGATAAATTCTTGTGTCAAAATTTCTTGCATACATTGAGTTACTAACATTAAACAAAAAGTAAATTTTATGAGTATGTAAATTTCATAGTGAGAGTTGTTCTGATTAATAAATTGAAATTTATTTTTAATTCAGACCAAATAACAAAAGTTTTCAAACGGATAAGTAATTAGATATTTATGTGCGGTTATATATTTCATCAACAGTGCTCTTTTAATCATAGTGTACTAATGTAACTTTTATATGCTAAGATAATCTTTTCTTTTTATATTTAATAGTAATGTTTTAATTGCAGGTAAAGTTGATTACATAGGATCTTCACATCAATTATGGCATTTTTTTGTCGTTATTGCTTTATATTATTGGCATAATACAGGTATTAAATATATTGAATATCGTATGAATCATGGCTGCTTACATGATGATATGAAGTTATGATATAGTATTACAATGTATTTACTAGGTATTTAATTATAAAAGTAGACATGACACAACAGTTATGTTAATAAATTACATTATTTATATCGAGTCATGACACTTAAATATGTAATGGTTCTTTAATAATGTTGAACTGAAAGAAAGTTATCATGTTATGTTAAAGTATATGCAATAGTTTAATGGCAGCTGGTCGTTCCATGTATTTAGTTAGTAGTAAATAATGTATGATTATTCTAAAGGTATTATCAATGTTATCAAACATAGATGTTATTATAGTGTTACACAACCGAGATAGTATTCGGTTTTAGTTAATAAGATTTATTATTGCTTCTTATTTAAATGTATGTATTTTTTGTAAAGTAAGGTGTAGTACTTTAACACCTCTTTTACATATCAAATTATTAAACTACATAATCTTACTTATTTTAATTAAAAAATTAGTTTAAGATTAAAGGATGGTAAGGAACAAAATTGCTCATGAAAAGTCTTATTTTAAATTCAGCAAAAAAACTGCTTCTGTACATTTTGTTCATTTAATGTATTATTCAATTTAGTTTTTAAATGATTATAAAGACTTAATTCCTTTGTTTTTTCTTATTTGCTAAGGATTGATGAAATCTTCTGTAAAGTAATATATATATATATATATATATATATATATGAGACATCATTCCTTAAAATAATTAATTTATGTTTAATATGATCAGGTTTTTTGTAAAATATGTATTTATAAAATTAGCAAAACATTATTTTACTTCAGTCAAATAAATGGGTTAAACAATTAACCTTACCTAAATATATTTTTCTGATTACTATAATATTTTTAAAGAATACCATTGTTATTGTATTTTCAGATAATTATTTATTTCTGTAGAAATATACTTTGGAAACCAGCTGCCTTTTCCTGTTATATTGTTTGTACAATGTATTATTACTCAGGCTTGTATAGTACATTTCCTCCAGTCACCTAGAGCAAATGACTGTTTGTTACGGTTAAGGTAGTATTGTTATAAATTTATTTTGTTACAAATGTGTCTGTATTATTTTTAAGGTTTTGTTTGATTTTAACTATTTTATAAAAAAATAGTTTTGATATTTAGCTTAATTTTTCTATCTATTATATCGTAATTAATGTGTTTTTCTGATTAATTGTTTTGGTCACAAGTAATTCCATTGGTATTGTATTACTTACATAATGAAGTACTACTTATTTAATTTATTATTTTTAAATATTAAGGTAATCATATAAAAAACTAAGATGAGTTGATGACTTTTGTGAGATTTCTTTCAGATATTTGTTGCTGAATTGTATGTCTCAGAATTAGAATTTGTTGTGCCCCTTTGCCATATAAATATTAAATACTCTTCCAGTATTATCCAAAAATTTTAAAGAATTTTCAGTGGATTTTCAAGAACTAACAAAAAAGTCAACAACAGCTTGGTGCAGTTGTCGTCAACAACTTGTAAAGAACAGCTCAATTCACAAAAAAAAAGACTTGTTGGAGTAAAAGAAATAAAAACCTTATATAAAAATGGGTTCACTCAGTCCATAGGTGGCCTAATCAAGAAAAAAAAGTTTACAAAATATTTTTAATATTTTATGAACTTAAAAGAATATGTGCTATTAACAGTAGTAAATTCAATAATTGTTCTTGAAGAGTAAAGATAAAAGAAGGATGAGAATCCATTTTTTACATATTGATATTCAATAAGTATGGATGGATTCAGTTTTATATTGGAGAAGAGATGGTGTTCAAAAATTAATTCTTCAATTATATGCACACATATTTATTCAAATGATTTCTAATCTTTTTTCCTTTGTATTCTGCATTTATTTCAGAAAAATAGTTAGTTGTTACTGTTCTGATGTATTTAATATAATTTTCCTAACATTAGTTGATTTTATTTGTTAAACATTGCATTGCAATTGCTGTTAAAGATTTATTATAACAGATAAAATTATTATTGATTCTGCATTTTACCATTTTTAATTTAAAAATATATATAAAAAAAGCATTAATCATTTTTTTATTATAGTTATAGTCTCCTCTCTAAGGAGATCCTTTTTTTTATTGTCAACAATGTTTAATGGCTGGTTGATTTGGAAGAGAATTAATGAAAATAATCATCATTCATTTTATAAAGTCAACTCAGCATCGCCGCTGTTTAGAAGGTGCCAATACTTTAATAACTGCACCAGTTAAATGCTAACTCCAACCTATGAATTTATAAATCTACTAAAGATTTTTTTTATGAACTGTTTTCAGTAGGCAGTCAGTGTAATGAATTAATTTATAATAATACTACTTATTGTGCTGTTTATTTATAATAAGCGGTCATTATTATAGTAAGTATTTTTAATGTATGTGTTTTTTTAAATGACAGACAAACAAGGTTTATGTATTAATTAGTTATTAAGTTATTTTGCTCAATGATTGTTTAATCCACTTGATGGCATTAAATTTCCTGAACTTCATTTTTGTTTGTCTTAAAGATTAAACAATTTGCAATAATTAATTGACATATTATCAACTTTTTGACGTTGCTGAGGCATTATTTTATTTTAGCAACTAATTTTTTATTTATCATTTCCTTCCCTAAATGTTTTGCATAAGAATATTTTTGTACAATTAACAAAGTTTATTTTATTGTTATAATAATTTTAGTTTTTGTTCATTATCTTTTTTATAGATTGTAAGAGTATCATTAAATTTGATAAACTTTCACAGATAAGCTTTACAATTTGTTCATCAAAATATTGTATATTTAATATCTAATCAGTTTAGCAACTTGCAAATGCTTCTTATTTTTATTTTTAACAACGTTTGTCTTTTTATGTTTAAAGTTCATCATTGTGATGATTCTATTTGTTGGTTTTGTACTTTTATTTTAAATTATATATTGTTTTTACTCATTTTCTGTGTAATGTTCATTATTTTAAAACTGTTTAGAATTTTTATAGTATTACTTACTATACATTTTTCATTATTGGCTTTTATTTTTTATAATTTATTAGTTCCAGCTATTGATTCATATTATGATTATCGTAATGATAATTTTTACAAAAAAAAGAATTCTTAAAATCATAATAAGCCTTAAATTAAACTCAGATTTTTTTAAATGTTACTTTTTCAATAATGTATGTTACAACTTCAGTGTGATTTCTATAAGAAAGAACTTCATTGTATAATATTTCTTAAAAACATTTATTCGTATATTTTATATTAATTCATATCATTTATATAAAAATAGCAATAAAAAAATGTCCCATCAGGTTTTTTAAGTTTAGTCTATTTATTATTTACTTGCAGTGTAATGTTCTACTGTCTGTTTAATTATAGGAAAAATAGAATATAATTTAGGTTGTATTATTGTAAGTTTGTTTTTTTAACTTCTTATATTTTTATAAAAGGTTAAATGTTGTCAGTTATAATGTTTTGTATTATTTTATTTTGTACTGTAACATCTTATTAAATACAAATTTAAAGTTAAAAAAGTATTGATAAATCTTGCACGCTATTATAAAATTTTCTCGTTTTGCTTCATCTTAACATCTATCTGTATAAATATTTTTAAAAGCAAATTAATGAAGTACTGTTATTGCATTTTAATTTATTAGATGCTTTTATATTAAATTTTAACATATTGAATAAAGTATTTGCCTATTTATTAAACTTACGTTCTTTTGACCCAACATACAAGTTCAATAATGAACATTAACTTCATCGGTTGATACTTATAATGATTTTTTAGTCATGTAGTTTTTAAAAAGCCATAAAAAATTATATTAAGAATTAATAATGGTAAATTGATATAAAAGTAATGTAACAGTTGATCATGATAACAGGATCTTGTTCGTTAACGGTTTTTTTTTTTTTTTTGTTATTAATGTTGTTATTTAAAACGCTTTTCTTTCTCATATTTAATTTCATTAAAAAAAACCATTAAAACTATAAATTTTATTAAGCAATTTGTTATTTTATTTTACCTTAAAAACTCTTTCCCCAAATAAATTATTAAAAACCTTCAATACCAGGGTGTGTTCCTTTTTTTTTGCCTAGACTTTAATGAGTTAACCATTTTGGATTTATTATATTTATTTTACTAAAAGCTATATTTTAATTTAACTAAAAAAAAAGAATATAATAGATTTAAAATAAATCAGTTTAAACATTAATATATTAAAAAGTTGTTTTTATCAAAAAGTCTTTGAAAGTGCTAACCTTATGTTTGGGGATGATTCTACTACTGTTAATTTGTGCCTATGTAAGTAAGTAGTGAGTAAAATATTTGATTATTGTAATGACTGAAAATTCTTTGTTTAGTACTGATTTCTACTCATTGTTATTGTTTATTATATATATTTTGCATAATTTATATGCAAAATATATATAATAAACAATATGTATAATAGTATCAGTATCACATCGCACACTTTTATGCGGTGATATGCTTTTTGTACAGTGATGGGCTACAATTTTTTTATATTAAAAAAAAATAATTGGAACTTAGAGTTTTTAAATGTTTTATCTGGGAATCTAAATAAAAGTATTAACAAAATTTATTTTTTTTAATAAAATAATTTTCAATTATGTAATTATTTTTTTTTAAATAAACATAATATTTTTATCAATATTTATAAAGTATACAGCATTTTACTTATACTTGTTAGTTAACAGATTTTTATATTTTTCATTTGCTATCATTTAATCTATATATTGAATTGTCATATTGTCTTACTCTAGACAGTTTTTATTACCATTTAATGTACTTTATACTTAACATATTTATCATGTCCATAATAAATTTATTAGTTATTTTTTTATTGATATAAAAAATAATTATACTTAATTGATTATTTCTGTTACTATTCACAAATAACATTATACTTGTTTCTCTTGTAATTTTTTTAAGCCAGGATTTGTTTTTGTTTATGAAAGGTAAGATGAGTAAATTGTATCTATTAAGGTAAAAAGCCACTTACAAAAGAGTATATCTGTATCGACAAATAATTTTCACTGTTCATTAGAGTACACTTTTTTATATCAGTGAACTTAAATTCAGTTCACTTATTTTTCTATACATTTGCTTTATTAATATTTAAAAATTAATATATGAAGTTAAGAAGTTTTAATTTTATGAAAGTAAAAATTACTTTTTAAAGAGAAGTTATATACACCTTATAGAACTCATACCTCTTAAAAAAAGGTTATTATCGATTTTGTTAAAAGCATTTGCTTTAATAAATGTTGCTTCCATAATATATATTTCATATTATTAAACAATTTTTCTGAATGTATTATTATTGATAAATGTTGCTTTATTGAACAATTACTGAACATATTACGCACATGTTATTTGCTACTTATGTGTTTTGCTGTATTTAATGTTATTATGAGTATTTTGTCAGTCAATATTGTGCTTTTAAATAGTTGTTTTTCTGTGGTAGGGAACTTTTTTTAGTACACATTTATTTATTATTACATATGTATTTTTTATTTATAAATTATTGGTTTTAGAAATTAATAATAGTGATTGTGATGTGATAAATAACATGTTTGTGGCTGGCTGTTTTATATAATAGAATTTAATTTTTTTTCCCTTTTCCAATAATTACAATAAATTCAGGTTTCATTTTTTAGTTGTTCTGTTTAGAATGCTTAATATTATAATTCTATTTTTATTAATAAACTTTACAAGTTTTTTAAAACTGGAAGCCTTAATAATTACCATTTCTCTTAATCTTTATAACTATCATCTATCATGATAATTATCATGATCTATTATCTATCATCTATCATGATCTTAGTTATCTTTTTTCTGATGTTTGGTGAAGGATTTTATTTTATTTTTCCCATGGATTATTGGATAGTTCTACTAAGCATGATGACAGTAATGCACAATTTGTGTTAAACCTTCCAGTTTCCAGTAGAAGGAGTTTGTTTATATATCTCTGTCAGAAATTGGAAAATTTTGTTATTCAGCCACCATGTTTATTATGGTATGTAATGATTTACTGTAGATGATAATTGCTATGTGATAATGTAACTTTAGTGTACAGTGACAATGTATGTTATTAGTAAAGCTTTATGAATCGGATATTAATATTTAAAGTTAATTAATATTTGTAACACTTTACAGATGCAATCTATTATGAAGAACAAATTTATAATGATATATATTTTTTGTAGTGTCTGTTTTCTTTTTGTTAGACAAATGCTGTGATAATGCAATATATTGTATTTTTTATTTTAATGTAAAAAATTAAATATTTTTAATTAAACTTTTTGTTTGTATTTTTAAAATGTTTTATTTTTTTCATATCCTTGTGACTGCTGAGTATGTAATGTTATTTTCTGTGCTGTTTATGCATAATGGATTCCCTGCCTGCAGTCCACAGCTTACATATGGTAATCATTAATAGTATCCTTCCACACATTCTGTAATAGAAAATACTGTTTACTATGTGCTACATGTGTTTAGAAGCAGCTCAATAAATCTAGAAATACATGCCTATCTAGAATTTTTTTCAAGAAAAATTATGTTTATTATTAAGGATTGCTAACAGTGTATGCAACAATTTGAAGTGGACCTTCTTCATCAAAAACAGGCCAATTAAAATTTTGAATACATTTTTTTATATCTTCCATGTTTTGTGTGTGTTTTAATATAAACATTTACACATATTTTTAAAAATTATATGTGTATTAATATATTGACACTATGTTAATAAAATTTATTATTATATGAAATATAAACCACCAAAACACAATGATTAGATAAGTTAAATGTACCATATTAATTTTCAAGAATCAATTTTTCCAGCATCCTGCATTTTCAGTCAGTATTTAATTCTACAATTACATTATAATATAACTTTTAAAAAGTTTACTAAAGTAAAAAGTTACTAATGTCATCCTTAGTTTTACTACCGATGGCATTCGCATCGGTGGCATCCTGTCTGAGACAATTGAGACTGGGAGATATCTGTTACTGAAGTACTGAAGATGACCTCCGGTAAAACCCCTAAGAGCTAGATACAGAGGGGGTGGAGTATCGGGCACCTAACTGCCATGAAGGGTGTCTTCCCTTTGGGGGTCAAGAGTATAGTTTTAGTAAGGAGGGATTGTTTATCCATTTACTGTATTGGCAGTAAACAACTTGTTTTTATTTAGACACTAAAATTATTTCTTATCAGTGAATAATATTCTATTTAGACTTATTTATTTTATCTTTTATTTTGATTTTGATTTATTTATTATCTTTTATGTATTTAATCTTTTATTTTGACTCTTAATAATAAATAAATACTGCTATTTCTTATCAGTGAATAATAGTTTAATTTTGACTTAATAGCAAATACTGTTACCAGTAGGTAATGGTAGTACTTATAGGCCTGCTCTATCTATCTATCTATATATATATATATATATATATATATATATATATATATACTGAATTAAAATTTTTTTTTTTTAATTTTTTATCAATAAAAAATTTTTACAAAGTAAAAGTAAAAAGCTATAAAATTTAATGTGTAAATCTAAAAAAAAAAAAAAGAATTATTATAAAACATTACCGAAAATGGGCTTAGGCCCAAAAATGTTTTGAACATGAAAAAGTAAAGGTAAGAGTGTTCTCTAATTTTGTACTTTGTGAAGGCTGAAAAAATACTATATATATATATATTGTCGCCAAAAGGCCTCGACGGCATGTAATTCATAACCTTGTGGTGGCCCTGAGAAGAGCTGTTGTTTCTGGAAGCTGGTCTCCAATGAAGTCGGGGAGTTGTGGCTCGTCCATTGACGTCTGACCGGGCTTTCCCTCAGCAGCAGTTAGGTCCCCAAGCCCTGCCGTTTCAGGCGGCGTCGGTAGTCTTTCGCCAGTGTGGCCAAGGCGGTTCTACCCGAGCGATCCCACGCTGGGCCGGCTCCTGGCGAGCGGGTGCTGGAGCAGGAATGTAGCGTCTGCGTCCAGCGGGCCGGCCAGGCCTGCTGCTCGGGCGGGGATGTTAACATCCACCGGGAGTCCCACATTGAGCCGGTCAGGAGACTTCTTCAGGTGGTGATTGACGAACTGCCAATTCACTCTCGTGCACGCTCTTTTATTGGAGCCTGAGAGTGTTGGGGCTGCAGCCCCACTATGATGGGAGTGATGCTTGTACCCACGCATCCGAATACTGTGGCCCCTCACATCGTTGCTACCGTTATCGACCACCAATATTAACCCGTGTCTCCTGCTTTATTTCACACGCGAATCGAGATTTCGGTAAACGTTTGTTTATCTCGCTATTTCTGAATTGCTTTTCATCCAAAAAATCTGAAAAAATTAGGGTGTTAACAATGAGTTATAATTTATATTGTTTAACAAAAATTAATATTTTATTATGTTGCGCATGCACAAATATGGTAAAAAAAAAATTCCAATTTTTTTTTTTTTTTTAGTGATAAGTGACCTATGTTTTTGTTATATTTATATAAACTATAGCCTTTTTTGCTTAATTTGACGTAAATTTATACCTGACAAAAACTGATTATATAAATAAAAAAAAAACACTACATTTCACAAAATTGTGAAGTGGAATAAAATCCTAGGCGTGGCTATGCATGTGAGTATACGTGCGTACGTGTGTGTCCTTGAACCAGTATAAAATCAACAAGTATGGTTTAAAAAAAATAATTTAAAATTATTGCTTCCTTTCATAAAAGTCACGTTCACTCATTATTCTGTTGAATTTATGTTTGCACAGCAATTATATAAAAGATAACAAACCTCTAATGTATATAAGAATCAAATAAACAAAAAACTAAAACTAAACAATGACGTGAAAAAAGTACTGTGTGTTTGATACCTTGTGAAATATTTACGCTCTACATGGCTGTTATGCTTATTGCATTTTCTCATAATTCAAGGTGTTGTGATTAAATCCATATAAAAATATTTTGTCTATGTTAAATGGTTCATGAGAAATTTGAATTTGAAAAATTAATTACCAGTGGTTAATATAGTGACCAGCGGGACATTAAGAGTTAAATTGGGCATATATGTGGTAACAATATATATATATATATTTTTTTTTTGTAGCATGTCACAGTAAGGACCTAATAAATGAAGAAATTCCATACTCAAGACTTTTCAACCTGGAGTGTCGGAAATATCATTGGTGTTGACTGGTAAGTCAATTAGCAGACCTGCAACACCCAAGGGAGCTAAGCCTTCATTTAAGACCCCTCCAAGACTCAAAGATGCTTTGAAATTAGTAACCAAGAAGTTGGTAACTTGCAGAAATTGGTAATCAAAGGACTGAAGAGAAGTCATGTGCTTTTGTCTGAAGAGAAAGATAATATTGACTGAGGATAGGATTGACCAAGTTCGCAGGGCGTATGGAGGAAATTGTGTGTAATGTTACGCAATGCCAGGAACAAGCCAAACCTAGATTTATGAAGACACTAGACCCTGCTCTGGGGCACATTATAACTCAGCTAAAGTTATATTGTGAATTGTCACGACCCCTGATGACAATCACTCTGACAGAGTCAACCATGGAGAGAGAGATTAGAGATATTTTGAACTCTCATCTACAAGATGAAGGAAGAACTTGGCCTCCTCAGTCAGAGGTGGCCAAATGAACTTTTCTAAGTACTAAAAGCAACCAAAAATGTAGATATTGGCGATATATATTTTTACAATCTACATCAGACTGTATGATTGTATCATGGTGGAACTCCTTGTTCGCTCATTGCCCGTGATTCTTGGTTCCCTGACTAGGGTTTTTAATAGGATGCTTTCTGCTGGGTATTTCCCAGCATGTTGGAAGCATGGAGAATTAAAGGTGAAGCATATTGCTTTTTAAAGGTGGTGACAAGGTTTATCCGATTGGATATCCATTTGGGTTATCCGATCCGGCATGAGAAACATTAACTCTTCCACAAATAAACGTCCATCAATATCATACACGATGACCCAAGAGGACGTCTCTTCCTGTCATGTCTGTTTAACTTACATTGAGGAAGTCAGATATACCTTTACCTCAAAATCTTCGGCAACTACAACTAGCTTCTTTGTATATTTCGAATTCTCAGTCTGGGTGTCTGTCCATTACCGATGTCTGGGATATATTCTCGCAGCTAGTTTCAGGAATTTTCGCAGCTCTTCTATTGACCCGGAAGTCTTGAGTTCGATGATGGCCGTGCTGCTGCTGTATAATACTACTCTTGGGTGTGCCCAAAACGAAGTGTATGTTTCAAAAAGGGGTAGAAAAATTATCATAGAACCGTAACCCACGACTGTAACTGTAAAGCCTGTGTAAACAGCCGAGTAAAACTTCAGAAGTACATTGGTGTACTGTTTGATGAAAGTTTGCATTATAGCAATCGCTTTAACATACATGGCAGTGTGTCGGGTCCGTTATTGTGAGTGGTGCAATTTCATTCACTTCTGCAACTGAGGTTGCTCAGCGGCAGTGGCTTATGCTGACGATGGGCTCTTCCTGGCCGATCAACAATCGTGGAAGGAGGTTGAATTCCAAGCCACACAAGCGTGCAGGATACTCGACCTAAAAGTTCATCAACGTAACACGACGTTTAGTCATTCTTATGAAATTTGGATGTTAGTGTACGCTTGCAATAGCAAACGCCATATGGATAGCACGGTAAGTAATTTTCAAATAATAAGGGGCGAGTTAAAGAAAAAGAGAGAGCGAGTGAGAAAGAGAGTGGGTTCGTGTACTGACTCAAACTCAGTATATAGGTTCCAGTTAATATAAAATAATCCGTTGTTTCATTGTGTAAAATCTAATACTTTTATTTTTTTCTAATATATACCTGCCCATATTCATACTATGACAGGATATAATTAATTTCTACTTACGTCCTACCTACGTCCTGAAATTAACCCAATTGAGTTGGTTTGAGCGAACAAAAATGTCTCTCATTGGAGAAATATAAATGATATAAAAGAAATTCCTGAGAAAAAGTTTCTGAACTGCCAGTGGAATATTGGAAGCAATGTTGCAAACATGGACTAACAATAGAAAAAATTATGAAATAGATAGAGAGTTGCCGACATGCAAACTGACAGCACCAATGAGTCATATTCATCGAACAATGTTAGATCTGATGATATGGATGGGATTGAGCCTCTTGATTAAAAAATCCTTATCTACCCTAATTACCTGTTAACTAAATAAACAAAAAAAAAGTTGTAAAGAATAAATGAAATTTCAAAAAGTAATAAAAATTGTAATTGTATAACTAAAAAAAAACATAAATAGTCTAGCAAATACAAAAAAAAAAAAAAAAATATATAGCTGATTGAACAACAATAAATATAAATAAAAATAACAAAAGGGAAATAGTCAGATGTTATGTATCTATGAGCATTCAGTGCACTGTTGAGCATATGCATGTACACAATACATACTTGTGTATGTGTGTGGTCGACCCTTTGTTCCACCTAGCGGTACATACCAACCATCCCCACCCTGCGCATTGACTTGTATGTTTATGCTTTCTTAACTTACAACACTTGTAAATTTTATATTAATTTATTTGTAGTCGATAAAAAACCACAATATGACCACAGTGCTAATGAAATTTTTTACCTTATTTTACAATCTCTGCACGTCAAGTCATTGGTTATGATTGCCGATCATCCTAAAAGGTGTTTTATCATATTTATTAATTCTACTGTACTAAAACTTACAATTCTTTAAATAATCATAACACAAAACCTCAAAATCGTGCCTCTGTGTTTTCGTTCAAATACATTTTATAAATTCATAAACTATACCAGAGTAAAATTTCAACATTAGTTAGTAATTCTGTTTTATCTTCTTAAAAATAACAAAACACATAGAATGTGGTAATCTACAATAAAACAAACTGGCTGACCATGAATCCAAAGATTTAATTAAATTTACCAAATTCTACAAAATAAGTTACTAACAGCTGTTACTTCCTTCTAAGATAACCCTTGTATATTGGTCGAGTTTTATCATATATTTACAAAAAGGTATATGTATATATATATACATATACCTTTTTGTAATATTATATTCTATAAACATATAATATATAGTATAACATACTATATATTACAAAATGCATTTACAGTGTGTTATAAAAATGGAAATAGATATGACATCTACAAATAACATAAACAATTAATTCTAATAACCAATGTAAATTTTTTTCTCTGTGAAGTATTAAAATGAAAATCATCATTCTAAGCAAAATAGATGATAGTTTTAAGCAAAATACAAAAGTTTTTTTCTTAATCTAATTTCTTTTTCTTCCTATTTTTTTTTATAGCATTTCAAAATTTGTTAGTGTAATATAAACTCAAGGGATAGTTTAAAACATATCATTTAAATTCTGTTGACAAAAACTGAATTATTAATATTTTTTTGGTTAATGTTGTCTACTGGTTAATACAGGAGTTTTTTTTTTTTTTTTACTTTAAAAGTAAACTAATAACTTGCAGTTAATTTTATAATTTCACAACTGCTGGAATTATAATACTTCTATCTAATATTATTAAATATCATTGTTACGTTTCAGAAGGAAAAGGATTTTACATGCCAACTGAAAAACAATTATTTTTTTTCTAATGGCTTTCTATTACTTAATATTACTTAAGTCAACAATGAGTGTCCTGTATTACTTAGCAATTTCTTAAGAAGGAGAAAAATATTTCTAGTACAGTTCAGCTATTAACTTGAGAAATAAGTATTTTAAAATGTATCCTTTATACTTCTTTTTCAGTATTTTTATTTCAAAATGTAACCATTTAAATAATTTTTACTTTCTACAACAATGTTGTGCACATTTTACACTTTGTTTTCATTGTAGCTATAATTTCTAACTGGAGTAATAGAACTGTTTGCGGTAATAAAAATATCCATAGAAAGAATTTATTTTTTAAATTAATAACTACAAGAAATAAAATATCAATTCAAATGATTGGCCAACATAAATAACTTTATTGAATTTTACAATTTATATCGCTTGATTAATTTGTTATAATAAATGCATCTATATAAATAAGCCGCAAACATTTATTTTAGTAATGGTTTAACTGCATAATAACATGTTTATATATATCAAGCGACTTCATTATTTTCTTTTAACTGAAATGATTCTATATTTTTTCCATTTATTTATTTTATTTTAAGTTTGATAATTAATAGTATTATTTGTTGGTTCTTTATAAAATAAAATTGAATACCTTATTTATCAAAAAGGAAAACAAATTTTTCTTCATAAAATAGCTTATCATTGACATAAAAGGACTATGCAATTTATGAAGTTAAATATTTTTGAAACTAAAAAGAATTGATAATTCTAACAAGATTTACCAAGCGCAATTTTTCTAATAACAATCTGTTATAGTTACCAAAAAACATGTGCTGTATTCTGAACAAGTAATCAGTGTACTTGTACATTTTTTATGGAAGAAGCTAAAAAAATTCATTAGACTTAAATAGGAAGACTAAATGAGAAAAAAGTGGTATTCTATTCAGAAGAAATATAAATATAAAATTAAAGCCACAAAACTCAGAAACATATAATAATATATCTATAACGTAACTTAATATAACTTAGAATCTAATTAGATAAATCTATATATTCTATGACTTCTAAATCATATATTCAGTACTTTTAATTGAATTATAATTGAAATTGGGAGGTCTGGCTTTACCAAATAAGTATGTCATCTATTTGGTTTTTTGTGGAGCGACAAGACACTAAACAATAATTAAACAAGCCCTTGAATTAGTCCTCAAGCAGTTCCCCTCTCCGCCAGATCACACTAAGAATGCACCGGCTTCGTAAGTCCTAGCAACCTCTACGATAGAGTAGGGTCCAACATACATGAACAGAACACAAAATTAAGAATAAGAAAAAGAGTCGATGGATGCAGAAAAGACAATCTTTTCATAGATGATAGCTTAAGATTCCCTTCAAGTCACGCACAGACATCCCATACACGACATCCTTGGACGATCAGAAAGTTTCACCCAAAACAGGATTTATGCTATAAAAAAATGTATATTCCTCCAGATATTAAACAGCCACCCAAAACAAATAGGATTTGACAAACATATGATTTTTCCGATCCCAGAATTTGTGAACAGTCGAAGTAACAGATCTAACTATAAACTATTCATTGAGAAGATCAGTAAAGTGATTCCATTCAAATAGAATCGAATAACAATAATTAAGACCGATAACAGTAGATATCATCAGCACAATACTAACTACAAGAAATGAAAATATATAAATAATACTTTTAAAAACAGTAATTTTTACAATATTTTTAATTGCTTAAAAAAAAGGCAATTCAAATTAATATAATTAATCCCGTACTTCTTAACATTAGTTTCTTGTTTAAATTAGACAAAAAAATTAGATCTTTCAATTAAATATAACTACTACAATAATTAAATCATAAATCTATATAACTAAAATTATATCAAAGTTTATACAGCTCTAGGTTTATTAACTACAGACATTCATAAGCCAAGTAGTAACAGATTAAATGTAAAAATAAACAAGTGATTTTTTTAAGATTACAAATAGTCTTTTGTCTAGATAAACTACACAACACTCAATGAAGGAAAAATTAATAACTGCAGTGATATTTACTAAGTGTAATAGAAATTTTTTCAAATATAATGCATACAATATAATACAAACATTTCATTGTACGTACAGAATATTAGACGAGATCCGACTTTAACGTCAGGTCTTACTTGTGTTACAAAGAATTATCTCAACTAACAAACTATATTAATATTTTTAATATTATATTTTAAAAACATGAACATAATTTGCAACTTCTTGAAAGTATTCAGGTAAGTACACAGACACATTTATTTGTAAATAAAAAATTAAAATATAAAATTTGAACAAGTACTTAGAAATATTTCGTACTGAAATATGTAATTTAAAACATAATGAATATTTTATTTATTTAGTTCAATTTTATAATTAACAAAATGAACAATTTACGTAAATAAAATGAAAAAAAAGAAAAGTAACAAAATAGCTGATTATGATCGATTGGAACTGAAACTAAAATTTTTGAAATGAATGTTTATAAAATTCACATCGATGTAAAGTAGTTTTTAGAAAAATAAATAACAGACAATTTCTTTAAGAAAAAATTTTGTTCAATAAATCAATAAATATTGTTAGGAAGATCCTGAAATTCAAATCAGTAGATAGAACAAACTGCACAAGTGAAACTTTGACAGCTAAGTTTATTTTTTTAATAACAAACACGAGATTCTTCTACCCTTCCTCCTGTCAGCCACTTTTATAAATTTTTACTTTACTTACAAATAATTTCTCTTCAAGCGATACGCAGACATGCCATACCTGATATCCTTGGACGATCACAAAGTTTCACCCAAATCTATACATTATCTTCAACTCATAAGTTATTTCAAACAAGAACTGATCCTAAATAATTAATGATAACTAATATTTTATTATTCACTTACTAACAAATAAAGAATTGTTGATTTTTGGAAGTTCCTTATCATTCTTTCAATCTAAAAGCAAATCCATTATTTTTAAGATATAAACGTATTTGCAAACCTTTTTCAGTATAACTAGTTTCAAGGCCACAAGGGAAAAATGTAAATGTACACTTTTTGATCTCGACTAAAAGATATTTGTCATATGCAAGTTTTAATGTAGAATTTTTCTCTATACTTTGAAATGGGAAAAGAGATGAGAGTCCTTTTTAATAATATCTTTAAAGGAAAGAAAGATGGGCAACCACCACACCTATGAATGTCAGTAAGAAAGATGAAGGTCCAACTGCTTTTCAGTTAGTAAAGTCAGCTTTTGTTTTAATGTTATTTACTGTTATATTGTCTGGCATGAAAGCGAGTTAGTTTATTTTTTCTTCTATATTCTTTTATATTATAGTTAGCTTTTTGTTTATTTTTTAACGGTATAATTTATTTTTATGACAGATAACTATGAAAAATATACAGGCGCTAGTACCAAGGAAATTAAACTCATTAGAAAAATTACAAGATATGTAAAAAAAAAAAAAAAAAAGGTTAACTAGAGCTTGATACTGCTAAAGTGTTTTGAAATACCATTTCTACTGAAAGACATAAGCTTATTTCAGAATTTAAGAAAATAGCCCCTGATGATGAACAGTCTATATATCTGGATAGCTAAATATTATGTAAACCTATTGCGTGCCATCATTCCTTTTTTTACTTAAGAATTTTCATTAGTATAAAAATTATTTAAGAACAGAGAGGTGATTATTTTCAATATCAAGTATATGCTCTTAATGTAACTTTAATACCTCATTTGTTACATATTATGGACACTCACTTTTATGCGTCATTTTTCATGTTATTGGTAAATTAATTATATTCATTTAACTCTTGTTTATAACAAATAATAAACTTCAACTGTATATTAATATTTAATTCAACTATTAATAAATATTTTTATTATAATTATCCAATAATAATAATAATAATAATAATAATAATAAAATAATAGCTAAAAATACTAATTACATGTCTCGTAACAATAATTTTCTCAACATTTTGATTTTCAGACCATTATAGCATTACTCCTCTGCACTCTCTATATAATGAAGTATATTTAATTTAACCAAAGTTTATTTAAAGAACCAAAGAAGTATATTTATTTTAATTTAACCAAAACATTCCTTCTAAAAAGAAAATATTTTATTGGTAGTAAAACTATTTAGTGATGCAGCATAAAAAAAACACATAAAAAAAATTAGACAGACCAAATTCCCATAAATAAGAATTTTACTGTATTAATAAAGGTGATTCAAAGCACATACCAAAGAAAAAACAAAGTATAACTTAATTGTTTATTAATCAAGTACATTTCATAACAATCTTCAAGTTACAATTTAGCATGTAACCCTTCTTAGCTAACATTAATATCTTGTTGGAGGTTTCTCAGCTTGCAGACTCAATAAGTGTGGTTGTATAACAAATAATAGATGTTACGGACAAGTTAATAACAAAAAAATTATTCAGTGTGTACAGAAATAAGTAAACATGGATGGAAATCTTTATACTTTAAGAAAAACATCAAATTTGGCTTTTTGAAATTTATTTTATTATTAAACTAATAAAAACATTATTTAAAAAAAATAAATAAATGAATTCTGTCATCGACCAAGGATCAAACAATATATTGCTACCTGACACTTTCAAATTAACATTTTTGTTGTCTGATTTAATAGTATTTAAAGTCTACAGCTTAGGAGGCAAAAATAGAAATACCATAACCTTATAAATTTGGTAGATAACCATAATCATATTTAAATTCAGGAAACTAACATAACTTTACTTCCTTTAAAAGAAATTAACAGTATAAGTTAAACTTATACTGAATAAAATGTAAACTTAGTTTAAGCACTCAGATTCTAAGCGCAAATGCCCAAGAGTTAAATATCCTAACATTATTAAGATCGCCAAATAGAAATAAAATATGAATAAAAACATTTATTGTTATTTTCCATTAGAAATAGTAGTTATACTGTTATATTTTTTTTTTTTTGTTAAATAAAAAATCAGTAACTTATACAACTTTTGAGAACTATATAATTTGCTGTTGTAAAGATTCCTTTATAATACTTTACCTTGATTTTTACAAAGTTACACAAATTTTTAATTATCAATTAAATTAAATTAGCAGATAAATAAAATTGTTTTTTCATAATTTCTTTTTTTTATTGTCTACATACTAAATCGGCATATATTTCTTTAAAATAAATAAACACTATCTTAAATTATAACAATCACAAAAGTCAATCATTTTTTGTTTTAAATGATTTTAAGTTTTAATCGTCTAAGTACACAGAATAATACTCATTAAGTAGTTACTTCGATTTTATAAGACAAATTGCCTATTATTGCTGCCATGGATAAAAATTAAACCTAGTACAGTCTTTAAGTACTACTACATTAAATAAATACTAAGGCCTCATTACAATGTATCTTTTATTTCGACCAACTTATTTTTAGCACCAAACCACTTTTATATAAATAAAAACGCGAAAACACATTAACACTTCACTCCACGGTCTTAATAGTATTTTATAGTAAACTTTCACAGAAAATAGGAACAGGCTTACATACACCTCTATCTATATTTGCATTGTCTTAACTTTGTTGAATTTAGGGCTAAAATATTTAAAAATATAATTTTACCTAAAAAAAAAAAAACAAAATTATATTAACTTAGGAAAAAATCCTCCTCTATGAATCATGAGACCTTGTCGCTGGTGATGGGGGGGGGGGCTTGAGTGCTCAGGTATACAGAGTAGCTGGACTGAAGGTGCAACCATATCGGAGAGGTATCTGTTGAGAGCCAGACTAAGGAATGATTCCTGAAAGAGGGCAGCAGCTCCTCCAGTAGTTGTTAGGGGCGTGAGTCACAATGATTTAAACGGCCATATCAACATCACTCAGTCCTCTGAGTACTGCCCAGCTGAAAGCAATGGAAAACTACAGCTGCTTTTTTTCCAAGAAAATGTGGCTCTCTGCATTTTCATGTAGCAATGATGGAGGCGCCTTCCTTGGTAAAATATTCCGGAGGTAAAATAGTCCCCTGTTTGGATTTCCGGGTGGGGACTACTAAGGAAGGGGTCACCAGAAAATTAAAAAATAACATTCTACGAGTCGGAGCGTGGAATGTTAGAAGTTTAAAAAAGGTTGGTAGGCTAGAAAATTTAAAAAGGGAAATGGATAGGATAAATGTGGATGTAGTAGGAATTAGTGAGGTTCGGTGAGAAGAGGAAGGCGACTTTTGGTCAGGTGATTTTAGAATAATTAACTCAGCTTCAAATAATGGGCAGGCAAGAGTAAGTTTCATAATGAAAAAGAAGATAGGGAAGAGAGTAGAGTATTTCAAAATGCATAGCGATAGAATCATTTTAATAAGGATAAAATCAAAACCTAAACCGACAATGATTGTTAACGTCTATATGCCTACAAGCGCCCATGATGATGATGAGGTACAGTGTGTATACGAAGAGATTGATGAAGCAATTAAACACGTAAAAGGAGAAGCTTGAGGAAGAGGAGGTAAAGAAGATTTTTGAGGAGGACATCGCAAGAGGTCTGAGTAAAAAAGATAAGGTAGAAATGTAGAAGAAGAATGGGAGAATGTTAAAAAAGAAATTCTTAAATCAGCAGAAGCAAATTTAGGCGGAATAAATAGAACTGGTAGAAAACCTTGGGTTTCAGATGATATTTGCAGCTGATGGATGAACGTAGAAAATATAAGAATGCTAGTGATGAAGAAAGTAAAAGGAATTTCTTAATTGCCGATAGGCAATTAAGAAATTCCTTTTACTTTCTGGCATTTTTTAATTGCCGATAGGCAATTAAGAAATGCTATAAACAAGAAGTGCAAACTGGCGAAAGAAGAGTGGATTAAAGAAAAGTGTTCAGAAGTGGAAAGAGAAATGAACATTGGTAAAATAGACGGAGCATACAGGAAAGTTAAGGAAAATTCTGGGGTACATAAATTAAAATATAATAATGTGTTAAACAAAGATGGTACACCAATATATAATACGAAAGGTAAAGTCGATAGATGGGTGGAATATATTGAAGAGTTACATGGAGGAAATGAATTAGAAAATGGTGTTATAGAGGAAGAAGAGGAAGTTGAGGAGGATGAAATGGGAGAAACAATACTGAGATCTGAATTTAAGAGAGCATTAAAAGATTTAAATGGCAGAAAGGCTCCTGGAATAGACGGAATACCTGTAGAATTACTGCGCCGTGCAGGTGAGGAAGCGATTGATAGATTATACAAACTGGTGTGTAATATTTATGAAAAAGGGGAATTTCCGCCAGACTTCAAAAAAAGTTTATAGTAATGATACCAAAGAAAGCAGGGGCAGATAAATGTGAAGAATACAGAACAATTAGTTTAACTAGTCGTGCATCAAAAATCTTAACTAGAATTCTATACAGAAGAATTGAGGGGAGAGTGGAGGAAGTGTTAGGAGAAGACCAATTTGGTTTCAGGAAAAGTATAGGGACAAGGGAAGCAATTTTAGGCCTCAGATAGAAGGAAGATTAAAGAAAAACAAACCGACATACTTGGCGTTTATAGACCTAGAAAAGGCATTTGATAAAGTAGACTGGAATAAAATGTTCAGCATTTTAAAAAATTAGGGTTCAAATACAGAGATAGAAGAACAATTGCTAACATTTACAGGAACCAAACAGCAACAGTAACAATTGAAGAACATAAGAAAGAAGCCGTAATAAGAAAGGGAGTCCGACAAGGATGTTCCCTGTCTCCGTTACTTTTTAATCTTTACATGGAACTAGCAGTTAATAATGTTAAAGAACAATTTAGATTCGGAGTAACAGTACAAGGTGAAAAGATAAAGATGCTACGATTTGCTGATGATATAGTAATTCAAGCCGAGAGTAAAAAGGATTTAGAAGAAACAATGAACGGCATAGATGAAGTCCTACGTAAGAACTATCGCATGAAAATAAACAAGAACAAAACAAAAGTAATGAAATGTAGTAGAAATAACAAAGATGAACCACTGAATGTGAAAATAGGAGGAGAAAAGATTATGGAGGTAGAAGAATTTTGTTATTTGGGAAGTTGGACGAAGCAGGAGCGATATAAAATGCCGAATAGCACAAGCTAAACGCGCCTTCAGTAAGAAATATAATTTGTTTACATCAAAAATTAATTTAAATGTCAGGAAAAGATTTTTGAAAGTATATGTTTGGAGTGTCGCTTTATATGGAAGTGAAACTTGGACAATCGGAGTATCTGAGAAGAAAAGATTAGAAACTTTTGAAATGTGGTGCTATAGGAAAATGTTAAAAATCAGATGGGTGGATAAAGTGACAAATGAAGAGGTATTGCGGCAAATAGATGAAGAAAGAAGCATTTGGAAAAATATAGTTAAAAGAAGAGACAGACTTATAGGCCACATACTAAGGCATCCTGGAATAGTCGCTTTAATATTGGAAGGACAGGTAGAAGGAAAAAATTGTGTAGGCAGGCCACGTTTGGAATATGTAAAACAAATTGTTAGGGATGTAGGATGTAGAGGGTATACTGAAATGAAACGACTAGCACTAGATAGGGAATCTTGGACAGCTGCATCAAACCAGTCAGTCAAATGATTGAAGACAAAAAAAAAAAAAGATCAGTGATGTGCCAACAACAGAATCAGAAATGCAGTTGTGAATTTCAGACACATCACAGAAAATTCTGTTGAGACTCTATAAGTGAGGGATATGTGGTAGGTGGTAAAATTTTTTTAACTAAACACCATCCAACAAACACTAGGTTACATAACTATCTTTGTTTATATGAGTAAATTGCAACCAGGAAGAGCAAATCTAACCTTTCCCACTGGGCTGGTCTAGAAGTAAAATTGTTGCAAATCACTTGTTTTACAATCGATTTTTGAAGTTGAAGGTTCTGAGATTCAAATCCTAGTAAAATTTACATGGATTTGAATACTAACGGTGGATATTGGTGTACTTTGGTGGTTGGAGTTCAATTAACCACACATTTCAGGAATGGTAAGTTTGAATCTGAACAAGATTACACCTCATTTATGTCATACATATCTTCATATCATTGGGCATGGGAGGGTTGCTTATTGTTCACTAGTTGAACAGAATTTAACATATTCATTAGGAAAAATAAAATAGATGTTTTTGCAGTCTGGGGATACACCAGAATTCTACCTTACTGTATTTTCTAAGAATGTTAAATATTCTAAATAAACATAATGTAGAAAACTTTCCATTTTTGACATGATCTAGCTAAATAATATAGTAATCAAAATAAGTTTTTTTATGTATTTTTGAGATATATATTTTTTATTACCAACTGTATTCACTTTTTATATGTGTACTGTATTTAAAAGTACTCTTTTTGAGTGCAATGCTACGGTCAATGTTTAATTTAATAATGGATAATTTGCATGAAATCACATTGCAATGTCCAATATATTTACAATATTAATTGTTACGCAATTTAATTTAAGACTTTGTTAAAAAACAATATAAGCAAACAAAAAAAGATCAATTTTCTACTAAGTTTCTGATTGAAATATCTTTAAATTAATTAACTTTAACACAGGATTTTCAAAGCTAATCATTGGCTCCTCCTTAATTAAAGAATTGCATTCTGGTGGTTAACCATTAACATAAAATCTTTTATCAATATCTGGCCATAAAATATAAGAATATGAGTCACTTATTACTGTGAAAAATCACTAATCAGAACCTTATTATACAGTACTTTATTATTTGAAAATGCACAGCATATTTTTATTAGTATACATGCCCATCTGGTGCAACTCAGCTGCCCTTGGGGCTTGGGCCAATTCTGCCCAGATTTATTTAGCTGTTTGCTCATAAAACACTCCCAAACAAAGATCTACAGCAGCTTTTCAAATCACTCACTACACCAAACAGCTACACGCTTGCACCTCCTTCATACAATTTTGCACTACATAAAGTCAAACATTAACTTTTTCTTGACATTAAACTACATTCTCATGGCAAATAAAAAACTTTGCTCTCAATGATACCCTCATACCTAACTATTACAAAAAAATCAGACTACATCTCTAAGATCTTAATCCTGATGACTAATTCAGAACTTTTACTATAACATAGATTTTTTAATAGAAACTAAAAAAATTTGTTATTTTTTTTATTACTTTTCATTTAGAATAGTGGATCTGATATAGTGTTATTGTTCACATATAAAAGTAATTACATTCACTGTTAGCAGTACTTACATTTTAATAAAGGTATTAACAAGTTGCTTTAATATTTAGAACCTTACAGTAATTAAACTAATTTTAATCACTGTTTATACATGAAACGATTTAAGTTTCATGTAGAATTTCAAAATTTAGACATACACAATCACATGTAAACAAGACACCATAAAAAAACCAATAGTCTGAGATAAGTAAGAAGTAAATGAAAAGAATCTTCTTTGAAAATATAAGGTGTGATCAAAAAGTATCTGATCTTGTCTCATAAAACAAAAATAAAAATGCCCACTTAGTTCAATGTCTTTTCCCCTTCAAAGTAGGCAGACCCATCAAATATAACTCACTTAACACTTATCCCAGTGATGTTTCCATTATTGGAAAACATTTTTGAGTCACTTTTAGTGAACAAGTCCTCTTGTCACATTTCTTTTGATCTCTTCTCTGTCTTCAAATCTCTTTACTTTACGGGAGTTTTATTCTTAGGAAAGGGCCAAAAATCATAGTCATGTCTGGAGAGTAAGGAGGCTGCTGAAGTTGTTAGATGTTATGTTTTGCCAAGATTTTGGACAAGTTGTGACTCATGGGCTGGAGCTTTGTGATGATTTTTCCAAAGCTGTGGTCTCTTCTATCAAACAGCAGATATTAAAAAGATATTAAAAATACTACATAGTATTTTTTATTCATAGTTTGGCCTGTAAGAGCATTCATGACAAAACATATCTTGATAAAAAAAAATTATCAGCATGAACTTCACATTGATTTGTAATTCCTTAACTTTCTTTTGCTGCAGAGAACTTGGAGTTTTCCAATAGGATGACTGTGACTTTGCCTTAGGGTTATAGCCATTGACTCACATTTCATATCTAGCGCAACTTGCAGTTTGTTTTCCTTTCGTTCATGAGTGAGTTTTGGGGCCAATTTTGCCGCAATGCACCAAATTCCAAGATCTTCCATTAAAATCAATTGTGCTGAGCCAAACAAAATTCCTATCTCATTTTCAAGCTCTCTAATTGTTATTTGATGACCATTCATCACCATCTGTTGAACTTGCTTGATGTTTTGGGGATTTTTGCTGGTGGGAGGTCTGCTAAATTGTTCATCACTTTTGACAGACGTTCATAACACCTGTTGCTTGATCACCAAAAACTGTCTGAATCTTCCTTATAGTTTTGACTAGCGAGTCCATGTTTCTGACAAAATGTAAAATTCTCTGCTCAACCTTTATTTTGAACAGCAACACTCACACTTTACTTTCAAGGCTGCTATGCTGTGACTGGTTGCAATGGTGAATCATATGCAATCAGTATGTCAGGATCACATTAAGACATGGTCCCCTCCTGGAAACAAGTGATTTACTAATAATATAAAATAAGTTCCATTACTTTTGGATTACACCTTGTATACCTAAATAAATACCGTAGGTAAAACCATGCATTTTCACAGGAACACCTATTGAGTTAAAAATAAATTTAATAAGTATGTGTCAAAGATACACAATAACAACAATCACTCATAATAATGGCGCCATTATTAAAAGTGACCAAGTAGATGAAGCCCACCTTAAAAAAATTAGAAATTGCTTGAGTACATAATCAAATTACATGTTCAGATGTAGAAGATTTTTGAAAGTATATGTTTGGTAAATAGTACAATAAAGATATTGTTGTCAAAGATTGAAAACAAGTACTGGATCATTGTTAAAAGTTACACTATTGTTAAAAATTTTGAATACTACTCGGTTAAGAATAGTAGATTTTTATTTTAAACCGATAATCAAGGAGAGAATAATATTCTGTTAGTAAGCCTGGAATGAGCTTGTTGTACATGACAAGGACTTGTACATGAGGAGGGCTATGATACTTTTGGGAGTTACTGGTGTTCTCACATTAGAACACTCATAGTTCTACTCAACTTGGTTGTAGTTTTTATCAAATATGTAGGAATAAACATTGTTCTTTACTTGCTACCCACAAAAGCATCCAAAAAATTAAAGATAAAATTAAAGAAAGTAGTTTACAGAAATTGTACAATAATTCATTAAGGTTCCTTAAAGGAACCTTAATTCTACATCCTTAGGGATGTAGAACTATGTAAAACTACAATCTTTTAAAAATGCTTTTTTTTTTTTTGTCTTCAGTCATTTGACTGGTTTGATGCAGCTCTCCAAGATTCCCTATCTAGTGCTAGTCGTTTCATTTCAGTATACCCTCTACATCCTACATCCCCAACAATTTGTTTTACATACTCCAAATGTGGCCTGCCTACACAATTTTTCTCTTCTACCTGTCCTTCCAATATTTAAGTGACTATTCCAGTCTGTCTCTTCTTTTAACTATATTTTTCCAAATGCTTCTTTCTTCATCTATTTGCCGCAATACCTCTTCATTTGTCACTTTATCCACCCATCTGATTTTTAACATTCTCCTATAGCACCACATTTCAAAAGCTTCTAATCTTTTCTTCTCAGATACTCCGATTGTCCAAGTTTCACTTCCATATAAAGCGACACTCCAAACATACACTTTCAAAAATCTTTTCCTGACATTTAAATTAATTTTTGATGTAAACAAATTATATTTCTTACTGAAGGCTTGTTTAGCTTGTGCTATTCGGCATTTTATATCGCTTCTGCTTCGTCCATCTTTAGTAATTTTACTTCCCAAATAACAAAATTCTTCTACCTCCATAATCTTTTCTCCTCCTATTTTCACATTCAGCGGTCCATCTTTGTTATTTCTACTACATTTCATTACTTTTGTTTTGTTCTTGTTTATTTTCATGCGATAGTTCTTGCGTAGGACTTCATCTATGCTATTTTTTAAAAGTGCTATTTTTTATTAATGGTTAATCTTATTCATCGTAAATCACCCAGCTGCACGTAAATTATCCATTTTTACGTGTATGAAACAGGTTGTGCAACACACCTATGTCACCTGAAGGTATAGAAGAAATAGAAAAAACACTTTAAATAACTGGTAAATACAAATGGATATATCAGCTTATTCATAGACTTAAAAGAAAATAGCTCAATTTTTTTAAAATTTGGATACAATCTAGCCTTCAGGAAAATAAACAGATCAGATCCTTATACACAGAACATAATCAATCATTAAACTAACACAATCCCCTTGGAATTTATAAACAAACTGTTCCGATTGCAAAATGTTCTAAATAGATTAAAAAGGTTACAATTTGAAATAAAACTAGAATGAACACTTAAAACCCTCCACTTTCACTGTCAACATTTGCTAACTAACTCAGACATAAATCACATATCCAACAGTAGTGACAACAAAATCTATATATATATATATCAATTAGTACAACTAAAATATTTGTCCAAAAAATACCACATCTTAACATTATAAAATATATAAACAAACAACTTGGTCAAAATTTCAAATCCAATACAATTTTTTATCATATTCTAAATATGTCTGCCTAATTAAAAAAAAGTCATCAGCAGTAACATTACTGGTGCTGCTAAAAGAGTAACACCAGTCACTGAAAATGGTCACAAAATGTAACTGAAAGTGTTTTATGAGTAAAGTTACATTTTAAAATTTAATTGGTTCATTATTGCAAACCACCACTGAGACAAAAATATACGAAATGTTTCTACTCTCAAAGAATTCCTTTCATACTTTATCAATTCTCTCTCTGATAATCACAGTCACTGAATTACAGATACTTCCTTTTTTATGATATGAAATTCATTTTATAATATGTAAAAAAATGGCAAGCTAAACTGGTATTCAAACCAAAAACTTTCAGAATTAAATTAAACATTTTATATTGAAATTAAGTAATAAATAATATAGTCGTAGGTGTAGGATTAGATTCAAGTAAACTTCTGACTCATGACAATTACTGAATAACCTGAAGATATCCTGACCATTGTAGAGAAGATACCCAACTGCCTTGTGACGATCCTGGTCATCAAACCACCCCCTCCATTCCTTGCCACAATGGGTTTTACTGAAGGTATCTTTTAGATTCCCTAAACTTGATAACACACACACAGTCATCAGTTTGGCCTGTGTCAGGATATCACTAATGTGAATGCCTTGGCAGATATTCTATCAGTGTATTTACACAACCTACTACCACCTTCTTATGGCCCATTCCAACCACGACCACCTACCATAACTTACAACCATCAGCTATCAAATGAACTGATTTGCAGAAGCTTGATCCTTCCTCTAACACCGAAGGTTTCACACAAAAAACTTCCTACATCTAATTTCAATTAGATTAAGCACTCAGATCATTACTTGATTGAGTCTTTAAACACTAAAAATACTACCCTCATACCAACAACGTAATTGTTGATCACAACAATGACAATTTTGTCCTACAATTCAATTAACTCAAGTCCTCCTGATATACTTAAAAATCAAGAAACAGATTCAAAATTTAATAAGCCTGCAATGAAAACACCCTATTTCTCTCTGCTCTCCGGTCTATTCAGGAGCAAGGTCAATGCCTACATCCTCCCACACTGTAGATCCATCACAGAATTCTCCACACATCCATCTCACTTAAAACTATATAGAAATAATAATGTATTTTATCAATTTTAATACATTTTATGGTCTTAATTCCTGCATCATGGATCAGCTATATTGAATTTCTTTTACAGCAGTCAGATTATCAGTATATTCCTTTTATAGTAGTAATATATTTAATTATTACATAAAATGCTGTTTAATCTTTTGTATTGCAAATTAGTTTTTACATTTATAACTTTATACTTATGGTTTTTTATTATTTTAATCATCTGCTTGATATTTAACTTCCAAGCCTTAAATACTTGCAGTTTTCTTAAATAAAAAATTGTCTTTTGAACTAATGACCTTAATGAACCTTAGTCAACAATCCCTTACAAAGCAAAAGCATTGCTTTATAACAGAAGGAAATGTGTTAACGTTTTGCTTTATACAATAGTTTCTGCCATAATGTAACGCATATAAAGTAGTTTAATTGGAAAGAGTTACCAGTTGGTATACTACCAAATTCCATTGGTATACAAAGTGAAGATGACATCAATTGTCAGACTGAATATCATCAGTTTCAATAATGTTCAGTATTTAAAGGCAACAGGAAATCATTCTACTCTTTCCTTTTCCTACTATCTCTTGTACAGAATGTTTCATTTCTGATTATGATTACACCATTCAGGTATAGTTGTACTCAAAAAACAAACTGAATGCAATCATGCAAGTTTGCTTACAATTACTAAAGTTATAGGACTAACATTTAGGTAAAATGAAATCCTCCACAACCTTCATTCATGACCTGTCTCAACTCATTTCTCTACAAAGTAAATAATTAAAATATTTTATGTCAAGAATAACTTCTTTAAATATTCATTTATAAAGCACTTTGATTTAAACCGAGAGATTTTTCATTTCATTACAATAATTCTAATTTATTTAAACTATGACAAAAAACAATGAGTTTATGTTATTTAAGACAACCTCTGTAATGAAATAATCAGATCTACAAAATTCTATTTTTTATTTGTAAATTAAATAATCAGAAACAAACTGTACAGAGTAATTACACTCATGTCCTTACAAGTGACATAATAAAGGAATAACTTTATTAATGGAAGTGCATCCACTGGAAATATACATCTATGTAAACCACCAGTCTAATCTTTTCATGGGAGGCTAATTAATCTCTTGTGGAAAAGCAGTTTTTGATGCAATATATATTTAAACTAATGAATGCACAGTCATCGATCAATTATGTGCTTTCACCTGGTTAAAAGAACGCTGATCTCAAATCCACTTCCAAAAAGGGATCCTGAGCTTTCTTTCATTTAAATTGAGGGGGAGGTTGGTTAAACAGTTTGTAGTTTGGATAAAAATAAATTCTGAACAGTTAAGTGAATGAATATACTAAATCATAAAAGAATTAAAATAATGAACTTACAATTACATAAACTACAACCACATACACTTATCTGAAATAAATATGAATGAAGATCAAATCAAACGATTCTGTTACTTAAATTATTTATTTGAAGGAAATATAATTTTTTGTAATTTGTCATGTATTATCTCAACTGTTCGTTTAATAAGATAGAGAATATTGATGAAAAAATGAATGGCAGTTTCTTTAACGTGTGTTATCAAACAATAAACAAAAAACATTTCTTTTCTTCCAATATCAAAATAAAATTATTTTTAATTACTACATTCAGTATTTTATGTTAATTATAATACTTAATGTTAAATTAAAAAAAAAAAATTAAGGGAGTAAAATATGCACGATGAATGTTTAAAAAAACACTTATTAACTTGTGCACATTAAAAGTTTCATTCTTCCTTAGTTTTTCCTTCCAGCCACAAAATAAATTCAAATTGTTTCATCAGATTATATCACAATTAAACTATTTAAATATACTTCCTTACTTCAATTATTATTAAAATAAATTTCAAACTAAAAAACACTCAAAAATTATTTACAAAGAATGTTATTTGAAATCTAAAACTAAATGTACACTAAAAAAGATAATATGATAAAATAATAATATATAAAAAACAATACTTACAAAATGCTAGCAATAAGTATTTCTTCCAGTGCTTGTAAAATAAAACATTTCTTAAACGATGTAAAATATATTTTAGCTTGGAGGAGTGTAAAGGAAATGAATTTTCTAACTTTATAGATAGAGTAGACGATTAAAGATTTCTTGTTTTTTTCATTTGTTTCAACATGTAACATCTCCAATGAGCACCTCCATTTTTACTTATGAACCTGATTTACAGTAAGATCCTTCATTTCTTTTCTAACTAAACCTATCATTGCATCCCTATAATAGTTCCATTAAACATTCATATCTAAGAATTTAAGATTTATATCTCACCAGAAAATTTAAGAACCAACCGGTATCTATAACTATATAGGCATTTTTATGTCTGCGATTTGCAGAAATTTTAATACAATATATTTAATTTTAATCTTATATGTTTTGATTCATGTTTCATATATAATGACAAAGACGAGTACAATTTTCATATTGCTCGATTCTGTACTTAATTGCTGTAACATGCTTGGAAATTTTTACATCACCACCATTATAAAATATACGTATTTTAAATACCAGTAGAGGTTCTCTTTTGATTCATAAGTGTTGTTTATTTGTTTTTAATTATTATTTTATCATTATCTTTCTTTTATTTTTATTAGGCATTAACTTTTTTATATACTAATTCCTCATTATCTATTATTGATAAATGTTTAAAAACTGAAATGGTCATCTAGGTTAGATCTTACATAACATTTTTGCAAGCTTTTAAACATTTTTTAGTTTATATTTAATTTTTTATTTTAAAAATAAAACTGAGTTTTTTATTTTTAAAACTCTTATATTATTAATGTTTTTATTTATAGATGAATCAATGCAACTTTAGATGAATTAATGTACCTTTTCTTTAAAGATTTAGTATACAATTTCTTCTCATTTTCATTTAAGATCGGCAAGCTCTTCCTATCTGTGATCTCAAAGATAACAATATGAGTATGAAAGGGTAGGCTATTTAAGAGATGGTAAAAAAAATTTTATGCAATTTAAAGCCAGAAAATATTTACTAATGTATTATCAATTATTTATTAAAAAATTCTATTATGAGTGTATTTTTTGATGAGTAAAAACATTTTTGTCTTTTATCTTTAACCAGCCAAAAGATGATCTAAAATTGAAAACTTCATTGTAAAAATCCATTGTCAATATTTTTTAATATCAGAAATACTTTGAAATCATATGTTTCAATACCGAGAGCTATTTTTCCCCTTTAGCTTGTTTCATAATTTTGAAAAATGTAGTTTGTTGACTGTCAAATAAATTATGACTGTTGTGAAAAACTCATTACTGTAGCTTCTACTACATTGTAGTCATTTAGTGACAACTATTATACTACATAGGTTTGCTATTATGCTCAGAAAAATTCACAGGAAAATACAGTTGACAATACTGTTAGAAACAAAATCATTCACAATAAAATATTACTATTAATATGTTGTTCAGTATACACATACTGTATAATTAAATATAACTATTCTTTAATTTTGCATAACAAAAAACACAAGTCAAATTTTAGTTTTTGTGTTAGCACAATTATTATTTTTTGTTTTTTAGTACAACAAATTAAAGATCGTTTAAAAAAAGTAAAATTGAAATATATCTATATGTAATTGTTTTTTTCTTGTTAAAAACTTGGTTACAGTAATTGTTGTTCCTTCAATTTCTCAGATCTTAGCAGATGCTAAAAAATCATTTTTTTCTCCTGCAATAACAGTTTCAGTTTCCTCTTCTTCTAATTATAATGGGTATATCTGCAGTTCCCTTGACCGATTCAAATTTTGTACAACTATAACACAACTCAACGATTGAAAGAAAAATTTTGATCATAAATCTTTGGTGATCATGACTGATATCTGTATGAATGAGAGGATTATCATTCTGAGAGATTTTTTTCAATTTTCATGGAAAGTGGTTAGATCTTCTTTTGAAAGGTTTTCTGTAGCTCAAGAACAGAAAAGTAAAGGTAGGTCTTTTACTCTAGCAATAATACTCATTGAATGATTCAAAATGGTACCAATTTTCTCAGTGTGGCGTTGTTTAGTCAAACAGATAAACAATATTCGGCAGAGAACAAAAAAGACAGGTCTGATGTTTTTAAATGGCTTCTCATGTAGCACCAGATAGCTTGTGCAGGATATTTGTTTTTACCAGTTTTGAGTATAGTATATAAAATAAACTTGTTTCTCTTATTTGTAACTTTATTGATTCATGTAAATAATAAGACAGTGCATCAATAATTCATTTTAGAAATCGCTACACTTAATTCCATACTGTAATAAATCTCAGAAAATGATCCTTTTAAATCCTAAAATATTTGGGTAACTGGATGAATAAAGTTATTCTACTTTCCAAATGCATTTTGAGAAGTTTGCTTTATATGATTAGAATCTATTTGAATTATATCAACAAATAACTTTGTACTAAAACTGATATACACTGATAAGCTGGGTGGAATATCTTCCATAATAAGATAACAATTTCAGATCTTATTTATGGTTAATTTTTCACCCAACAATTAAAAAAAGTAGATTTACCTATAAATGTTTCCCAAAGATGTTTACATTTTCTATTAGAAAAATTCATTCACATAAGTTAAGATTACTGATATACTACACTGCAAAATTTATAAGATGAGCCAAATCATCTAGAGTAATTAAAAATTAGTTGCATCACAAAAGATGAAATGAGGAATGCAATATACATGGATATAGATCACTACAATTTTTTTTAAATACAAGCTCATAAAAATTATCTATAGTCTATTAAAAGAAAATGTGTATTAAAATGTTTCCAAGTTAAACATAACCACATATTTTCATGAATCAGATTCAAATTGCTAGTTTTTTCTTATTCTGGATATAGAATCTAGAAAAAACTAGCAATTTGAATCTGATTCATGAAAATATGTGGTTATGTTTAACTTGGAAACATTTTAATACACATTTTCTTTTAATAGACTTCCTCTTCATTCCCCAATACAACAAGGTGACATCAGATATTAAAAGTGGTTTTAATGAAAGTTCAAGATATGTTGCGAATCAGTACTACCAACAGTGCTGCTATGTATTCTGCAACAATCATATACAAAAAATTAAGGAATAAGAAGCATTCTTTGTATACTAGTGTTATTTTTTTAAGTTTAATGAAAGACAACTTAGTATTATGTTGATGAAGGAATTGTATTCCTTAATTATAACTGCTTTAGCCTTTTTATAATGATTCTTATGTTATCAAACACATTAACATTGTACAGTTATTTTTACATAAGATTTTGCCCAATATAAGATTGATTACATTCCAGTAATGAAATTCTATGTACTTTCACCAGACTACATGTTCCATAATTATAAAATCTGCTCAGCTAAATTTTGTTACAGCTTTACAAATAAATAATAAAATTACAGTTATTTAAAAAAAGAATGGTTTTTAAAAGAATGTATGTAGATAACATAATTCCATTTCCCTAATGTTTATACTACAATTTTCTTTTATGGCTTAAAAAACTTTTTCTAAATTTTGTTTAGATGATGATCACAAAACAGTATTGAATATTGAACATGAGAAATTATCAAAAAATAATATACTACTCACATTAATTTACCATCACTAATCCCACAAATTAATCTTAAAATAATAAGTGAGCTTATCTTTTTTTTTAATTGCCATCTACATGGCCATTTCAAGAGAGATTATTTTCGATCATTACTAAGACCTTCATTAATGATGACTATCATTAGTTTTATCATTTACCATGACTGGCATTATTTTCTTGTACTACACCTTCTTTTGCAGTTTATAAAACTCGATTAACTTTAATTTATTACTGAAGGGATAAAAGCTGCAACTGCTGAGAAATTCAAAATCTACTTCATCTAAGGGTACGCTCAAATTTAAGGGAATCTTCACAACAAAAGATCTTACTTTAGCTATTAACAAGGACGTTAATTTGGCTAAATACTGACCAAATTCACTAGGATAATGTTTATATAAAAATATTTAACTAGATGTGATGATGAAGAGCTTATATAAATAATGCATTTATATTAACATTGTATTATCTGCACAGTATTATTTGACTCATTTTAATCATCGATGATAACTCACTGATATAAACAAAAAAATAATGCTGGACCTAATTATGAATTCTGTAGTACTTCAGCTAATACTTAGCAAAATTGGAATTGGAACTGCTAACAGTCCAACAATTTGTATGGTTGAAACAATATTTAACCCACTTTTAATATGCATTAATGTTACATACTAATGATTATTCATTAGTTGGTATTTTCAGAAAAAAACGTTATAAATATAACTTAAAACAGATGTAGCTCTCTCACCGCAATGAATAAATATTGTTACGATCAGCAAAGAATTACAGAAGAAATAGAATACGGTCAGACAAACAATCATAATAATTTCATGAAAATCTTACATATTTCTTATAAATATTATAAAACTTCTGATTTAGAAAAGTATATTTACTGTAATAATATAAATTTAATTAATGAACAAACATTTTTTAGAGTTGTATTATTTAAAAACATACTAAATATAAATATAAAGAAATAATATCTAATCTAATAATTATCTCCTTGATAAAATGGTTCCATTCAATTTCATTTTAATCCTCCACAGTACATATATATTCCTTCAAAATACTGGTAGAACTGGATAGTCCTGACTGTATATACATTTTAACCTACGATTTTTTAATTTTTGACTTTAATGTAATATTTTTAACTACTGATGATGGCTTTCAAGTATGCTGAAAGATCTAGAGCTAATCTCAATGTGCTGATAAGGTGGATTTTATTAATTGTTAATGTTATTTATTAATTAGCATATCAGTGGAACCATGTTTTGAGAAATTAATTACACATCATTCATAATCGATTTGAGAAATTTGGCAACACTGTTCAAACTGATTTGGTTCTAGTGAGGATGATGCGCTGGCGTTATCAATTGCAGCAAACTGTAAAGCATTATTAAAAAAATAAGAGTTGTGAAATGCAATGCAATGTATTTTTGTTGCAAACTCTTTTTAAAAAAAATATTCAATTTTGTGATTGCTGAACATGAATTTCAAAAATAGTTTAATATTCATTATAACTATCCTGTTCAATCAGCTCATGTTTTCAAGAATGGTTTTAAATTCTTGAAGCTTCTGATAATATAGCAAAAAAGAATTATGGCAGTGTAAAAACAGTAGATACATCCAAGAATGTAGATGCAGTGAGAGGTCATTAAATGTTGATCTACGTAATGCCACTCTGAAATTAACATTTAGTGTACATAAAGAGCACCGACACTCTTGTAAAATTGAGTTAATAATGCACTACATGGGCAAGACTATGAAGATTGAAATAATTTCTGGAAGACACTTTCCTTATTATTAATGAAAATCAATAACTGGTAAACAACTCATTAATAAGTGATGAAAGAAATATTTTATTATCTAGGTATTGTTAATAAGCTATACTTCCATTACTGATCTCTTGCAAACATCGTAGCACTTCATGGGAGATCATTTCATACTTTCAAAGAGGTGCACAACTTTCCCTTTGTTATTACTAATTTTTTTTTTCTGAACTTAAATATTACTTTGTAAATAAATAAAAAAATCATTTTTCAACAAAATTGAGCTATAAGCCTCACAACTTTCATTGGCGTTTGCATTATTTTTTCCTACACATATTACCTCTCAGTATAGGAACATTATATGACCAGCCAGATCATCAGATCTTCCAGCATACAATTTCTTTCTTTCAGGCAATTGAAAATTTAAGTTTTCAGTCAAAATAGCATCCTACGCATAAAGGAATTGAAATATAAAATCCAGCTACAAGGTAATTGAATTCCTAGGAGATTATGTGCATTGATGGATGGATGAAAAAATAAATTTACCAATGTCCTAAGTGACAGTTATCTGAATGAGGTTACTTTTAAGCAATAAAATGTTGCCCTGATAGTTTAAAACTGTAAGTATAAAATGTGTTCATATTTGCGAAAATTAAATAAATGAAAGAATTAACTATTTGTTATACTTATAAATTAGCCAATTCATAAACACTGCAACATTTTAAATAGTCATGGATAAAAAAGGAACTAGCCAGTCAAAATAAATACTGAATCTCATTAGTATAAATTTTTATACAAGTTCACTGAAAGTTACAAGTATTTTTTTTTGTTTTTAACTAAAGTAAAATAATTTTCTCAGAATGTGATAAATTAGGTTTTGCTGACAATGATCATGTACATAAATGGAAACACAAGGCACTCATATAGAAGTAGATTAAAAATCAGTTGGCGGAGATAACTGCCAAAGAAAGATATAAAATCACATATCATTTCTGTTCACCAAAGTTGTTCAAAAACAACTTAAAAACTCAATGTTGTAATATTTTTTATTGCACAGAAAATCCTCTATTGTATGAAAATTTTTTAAAAGCTGCACAATTTGTGTTTGAGATAATGGTTAATTTTCCTGAGCACCACATTTATAATAAATTTTGTTAGTAATCTGGGAATCTGAAACTGAAAATACAAAAACACAAAATTAAAGAAAGTTTGGAATATTTTGAATTGAATTAAAACTACTGAGTAGTTATAATACCATAATATAAGGAAAATTTTGGCAAATAGTCTGATCATTCTTATCAGGAATCAGAAAGAAAATATCAAACACATTGGCAAATTCTGAAAAATTAATTCTGGTAAGTAAAAAGCAACTAGAATATAGCAATAATCAGATATATGAATGTGTATGATTTTGATTCAATGAATATGAATTGTAGCAATAAGACATATGTGCTGAATGTAACGATATAAATAAAAAAAAAAGAAGAAAAACATTATCATGCAGTCTGTAACTACATGCACTTTAGAGGAAGTCGAAGATTATGCCAAAAATTATATCTTGGAAACTTTTACAAGGTTAACGGGAAATGAAAGTAGAGTTAAAATTTGCGACTAGCAATCCAAGAACTAAACAGCTGTTTGAAAAAGTCATGTATCATTAAGAAAAAAAAATGGGGTGTAGTAACATAAAGGATAATACACATATTTTCTTTTCTAGTACTGCCTTTAGAGCGTCTGTTAACCAGGCTGGGTGCAATGAATGTGCAATTCTTATTTGGTTGTGTAGGGACATAAAGATAATATAAAATACAGGTAATTATATTAAAAGTTTGTACTTCCTGCACATACCAAACTAAAAATACAAGATTAACCAGCTATACAATGTTTTTATCCAAACATATATTTATATATGGTCTTACATTTATATATTGTCATATTATATATTTCTATATGGCAATATATTTATATATTTCTTTCTCATAGAAAATTAATTTAATTTTTTCATTACAAAATCACTGAGTTTACTTCTCAGAGAATTCAGCAAAAAGTCAGCGATCATTTAATGAAAAATGTTATGTTGTGCTGTATGATGGCAGTTCATCGTAACAAAAATAATTTTTCCATAATTGTCAGAATTGTTTCTCAACTAATGCTGTCTCCCTAAAGCAATAGGCCACACCTTTCAGTACTTTACAAGAGAGCAAGATAAACTCCTCTTCCATACTTTGGTGTAATATAGTTTTAAGCTTCCTAATCAATTTCAGAATCCCAGAATATTAACATAAAATCAATATAGCATATAAACTTAGTTTGGAATTTAATTCTTGTCTCCTGAAACTGTGCAGCAGATATAAATATGAATTCAGCAAGTATGAGTAATATCTTAGTAGTTATGACACTGTCATTCCAAAGTGCAAGTCCAATTATTGCTTTAAGTATACAATAATGTACTTTAAACTGCACTTGTCTGGCGCTGTGGCATGTTGATGATAAGCAATTAAAAATTGTGTTGAGTCTTTGTTATTGATGTTTAATAATGATAACATCATTTGTAATGCTTCACACCATTATTCAGTTCAGTGAAAGAAAATATTTCAGTATATGTTATCATATTACTTTGTACAGTATGTTACAGTTTTATAGTTCATTCTTATAATGATTTTATTCAATTTATTTTCATTAATTTTAATTTATTCTGTGTTTTTGCTAATCAGGTTTAACAATGAGTAATTCTGTATATACAACCTTAAAACAAGATAACCCTGAAACTGCAGTCAGAGACATGGTCTGGAAAGCAAGAGTGCAATAGGCATTAGCAAAAGAACAATTTTTAATACAATAAAAAAATACAAAATTGATAATAAACATGTTAGCCCTAAAAAGACTCAAAAGCACGTGAAAATGATTGAAAAGTTTTACGATTTACTAAACTGCCTATCAGAAAAGAAGTTAATTCATTCTATTTTAATAATGAGCTTCCTACCTTGAACAAAATATTAAATGCTGTGGATGTGGATTTTGAACTACCGAATTTTTCTATAAGTACATTACATTGTGTTTTAAAATCAATGAATTTTCATTTCATGTCCAGAATAAATAATTCTTACTGATTTAATATTATTTCAAAGGCGAAGGAAATATTTAAGAGAAATTAATCAATTTTGTGAAGAGAATAAGACAATTTATTATCTAGATGAAACTTTGGTTAATGCGTAGCAAGTAGCAGAAAAGATATGGATGAATAGAGAAAAGAAGAGAGTGAAAGCTTTGACAAACTTTTATGAAAAGTTTGTCAAATGGAGTGAAAACTCCAGCCTGGAAAAGTAAACAATTAATGATTATTAGTAATGCCCACAGGAAGTGAGAATGGATTTTGAAAGATGATTTATGGGAATTTGAATCCAGATCTTCCCAAGAGTATCACGTTGAAACAGAAGGCAACAATTTTATGCAGTGGTTTACAAACATTACTGCTGAAAGAACCCATCATAGTAATGATGGGTTCTTTACTATGATGTAAAGAACCCATCAGCACATTGCAAATTTCTGGCAATGTGCTGAACCATTGCCAGAAAACCGAAAAAATTCAAAATGCTCCAACCAGAAAATCATAAATTGCCAAATGTTTAAAATTGAAGAAAATCATGTACACCAAAGAAATGTTAAAAGTAGGTAGAACTTTTAAAAATAATAACATAGTTAAAACAAAAATATATTCATTATCAACTAAATGAAACTGTGAAATCAAAAAATTGTGTCATATTGTATTTTCTCCATAGAATTGCAATTTTAATCCGATAAAATTGATATGAGCACTAGTCAAAGGCTACATTGGGAGCAATAACACAACATTTAAGCTAAATGATGTAAAAAATTTATTGATATATGTTAATGCAAATTCTTCAAAAAATTGTATTCAACATGTAATTAAAGAAAAAAACAAAGCATGGGAAGCAGACAATTTCCGTGAAAATATTATTGAAGATGTAGTGATAAATTTGGGAAACTATGAAAATAGTTTTAACAGGTAGAAAGTAGCTTATCAGATACTGAAGAAATACACTGAGGTTACAAATATTTTTTCTGTTTCACTTGATGAACTTTGTTAAAATTGTTATTTTTAAGGTAAATATATAATTTTATTACAATTTTCTAATTTTTTTTATTACAAGTTATTTTTACTTCATTTTTATGTTAAAAGTAAAGAGAAGTATTTTTTCTTGGACGGACTGCTCTAAATTAAATTAGAATTGTCATACTGTTATGTTTTGGTTTACAGCATGCTTTCGTGAGACAAATTATGGTTATTTACCAAGTAATTTCATGAATGCATCATAGCTCATGTTAACGTACATTAAATATTAGTACCTCGGTCTACTCCTTATTTATTAAAAGGCCATTTTCAAAAAAAACCCATATCAAAGTTTCTAAAACGATGTTTGACTCATGATCATTTCCAGATACACTGTGAAGACAACCATCTACTTATGAAGGACAAAATATGAAATATAAATAAGACTTATAACATGATAAACAAAAGCATCTTATTTGTTACGTGCATATAAAATCATACATTTCTCTTAGTTTGATATGAGTTTTACACAGTAGAACAGTATCATTTAGACAAAGATATGTATAAAAAATGTATTTCAATTCAGTACTGTGACCACCACAAAGCAGAAACCAATAATGTCTAATTCTTTGAATATTAGATGACACATAAGCAAGTGTCCTATCAATCTAAAAAAAATTTCTTAAAGCACTTCAAATAATTTACTAGTCTTTTATTAATTACAGTACAGCAGATACTATAAGGAGAAACCTGATTCAAATTCTGTCTATAACTTCATTTTGAAGATGAGTTTCATAATTTATGAAATTTTTAAAGAAACACACTCAATATCATTAAAAAACTGATAATCAATTTATGTTATTGATATTTTAATTTCATTTTTCTTACGTTTCATTTATCATCATTACTATGATTCTATTTTATTTATCCTTGGGTTTTTAAGATCTAATATTACATAAAAAAAGAAGTTTATTAATGGACTTATTAAAGGCAAATGGGATAAATGCCAAATAAATTAATTTAAAAAAAAAACTATAAAAACAAACAAATTAAATTTCTCATAAATAAAAATGTGAATGAATGAAATCAAATATTATACTTTTTTTAACATAAATTTTAAGTAAATCTGAACTCTGGCTTTCTCCTCTTTTTTGATTCATTATTACTGTAAAAAATATGAACCATGTTTTTCTAAAGAATAGATCAAGACATTATTAATTAGCAGTTGAAAATCTAGTAGTGAGCAGTGAACAAGTTTTCCAATCTATTTTAATTTTATTTTATTTACTGTCCAAGAAATTATATTTACATAACAATTAACATACTTAAAATAACTTATCTCAGCTTCTATTGGAAAGGTAATTTGAAGATTTTAATGGTTAATTTGTTCAAAAACATGTCACAATATCACAAACACAATTAAACATGATTCAAAAAGATAGTTATGGAATTTGTTTTGGTTAATTCAATTTCAACACAGTATAATAATATTCTCAATAAAAAAAAATAAAATAATAGTACATGACATATTGTTTAAGATTATTATTTCAATTCTTAAATTTCCACAACTGAAGAAAATTAAAATTCTCCATTTTGATTCATTTAATCAATAACTGTAAAGATACAAATAGTAAATTTTAATGTTTTAACTGAAAAAATGACTTCTGTAATTTTTATTGGTATGTGGTTTTGTTTTTTATTTTGATAAACATCTCTAGTAGTTAAGCAAAATTAGCTGCATCAATTAAACATCACCAACAAAAAAAATCATAAATTTATTGTTTATGCATGCTAACTCATTTTTATGAATGTCTTTAACAAGATTACCACGAAACTAATAATAATGAACTCATGAGGGAGAGTAACTGGATGGCAATGGGCTATGACATATATGGAGTGTGTTGACATTTATCAACAGTCCATTCACTTTTTAGTGGTCTACAGCTAACATCTTTATATTTATATTTCACTGTAATGAAAGAATAAATATATAAAGGATAAATTGGAATTAAAAGATCTGCAAATGTTAAATCTCATAGTGAAACATCTGTTCAAGATGTGTTAAATTACATACAGTTCTTTATTTCTATATAACACTACAGCTGCCCTTTTCCCTCAAACAATTAAGTTATAGCTGTAATATAATGCTTTAGGGTTTATGATTTTATACACCACAGAGGGTTTTATGAATATATTATCTGTAGGTATGTACGGACTCATTATTATAATGAAACGTAAGGGGAATTTATTTAAGAGAAAAACATAAATAATAATAATATAATTATGACAAAACTAAAGTCAAGCATAAAGAAGATCCATATGCATTTTTTTAATGTCATGTAATTATGTATTTTGTTTGTAACATTTGAAAACTCTGAATAAAAAATAAATATGTAAAATAGTTAAAAATATGTCAAACAAAAAGGCAATTGGCTTTTACTATATAACAATGTACCTCATAATAAAACAAAAATTAGCTGAAGATTTAGAGAAAAAACATTTTTTTGAATAACCCAATACTTTTAAAATTCAAACTAACATTTCACTTACATTTTTTAATATTTATTAAAATTCAAATAAAATGAAACTGAATCAAGATGTAGTAGGCAATAAAACATATAAGTACTGATTATGTTTAAAAAAAGTAGAACCGACTCCATACTGCATACACACATACTCCATACAGACTACATATTCCATACTTTTAATAGTAAGCAAGATATTCAAAAATAATTAATAAATTAAACTGGAAACTAAATTAAACTGCACTATTAATATACAGATCAGTTTTTAAAGTGCAGATAATATCTATATTATACATAAATACTAGTTAGTAGTTCATTTTAATAACATTACAAATATTTAGTGTTAATACTAATATAAATTATTATACTGATTAATTAAAACTATTATTTATATACACAATACATAAATCTGTTTAACAGATTGATTTCTCTAAATTAGATACAAATTAACTAACACAAATAAGATCCGCACATTAATACATAAGAAATTTTCGTAAAAATGAATAAAAAAACAAAAACTTATAACCAATTATAACACTACAAGTCCACTTTCTTCAGTTTTATAAAAATAATAAAAGAGATCTATTGATACATATATATATATATATATATATATATATATATATATATATATATATATATATATATATATATAAAATACAGAACAATTTTGGTAAAGTAGTCCATGTAGCAAGTAGTAAACAATCACAAATAAACTATACAACCCAGAAGATAATTACTTCATTAAAGTCAACTAAATTAACAATAAGCTACTGAATGTCAAAAGAGATTTAATGATGATAATGCTTAAGGCTGAATTATGTTATAAAATTAATACAGAAAATTAATTTCTGATCAGTTTGCTGAATAATTAAAAAAATATCTCATCTCAAGATTTACATATCTTCAAAATATAAGGGTAAACTTAATAAAACAATTTCTTGAAAAATCTGAATTATGTAAAATTTTAATTATTAATTCGTTTAATTATATTAAGCTAAATATTTACATTCCACAAACTGACATCATTGTGATTGAGTATATACTAGATACCAGGAGTGCTTGTAAATTTTCCAGTACTGGAACATTTCATTTTCTATTATAGCAGTTTGCAAGATATGGTCCACAGCCACAGGCGACTTGACTACATGACGATGTTATGAAAAATGTACATTCTTTTTTCATAAATTAGATTTTAGTGACTTATTTTGTTGCCATTTACCTATGGATATTTAAAGGCAAAGACCATTTTCGTGTGGTCTGATTTTTGTAACTTAAGATATAATTTTTATCGGATTTAAGTTAAAACAAATTTTATGTGTAAGAACAATTTTTTATTTCTCCCAAAAAACAGTACCAGAATGGCATTTCGACACCAGTGCACCCCTGGTATAATCATACACTATAGAACCGATATCATTCTGTAAAAAAATATCACAAAAATGTTGATATTAATAATAATTTTATCACAGTAAAAATTATACAATATTTGAAAAAAAGCTGATACATAAATTCTGCTTTTTATAAATGTCTAATAATAATTTTTTTTTTATTAAAATTAGAAATATAAAACAAAGTATTAAATTTGCAAAAACTTAATACAAGTCCTATCTTGAAAGTAACAACAGGTTTGTACTCGATCGGGCAGATTGGTACATTTTTAACACTCAAGGTCAGTTGGTCGGTTAGCATTGTTTGTTATCATCTATCAAATGCTTTGTAAACCAAACGTTTTTGGCTTCATTCATTTCTGAATGAAAGAAATGTATAAAAATTGTGTCAAATATTTAGGATTGGAGGAATGAATAAATATGACAATGTATTCTGGGCAACCCTTGATCCTCACTAAAAATGTTAAGAAGAGTATTAGTGAAAATAAAAAAAAGACTGTCAAGTCCACTACCTCAGTTTCAAAAGTAATTTTTCTGGATATTTATAGAGCAGTTCTAGGAAAAGCCATCTCTGAATATTTGTGCACGTTCGATATGTGTAAAGAACACCACAAACAAATACAAACAGTTCCATGTTAGAAATTTTTACAGGTTGTATAGGTGATGAATTTTGCAAAACTATTATTGGCAATGACATGTGAGTCATAGAGAAATCAGAAATATAATACTGTTCAGTTGAATAGCATCATTTAGTCACAAAAAAAGAAGCATGTAGAATCTATTTGTATGCAACTTGATGGCACAATCTTTCAGAATCAGTTTAGCACCCTATACATTAACTCCATGTCATAAGGAACAAGTTTCTAAGTAATCCAGATAGAAAAGTGCACCAGAAATGTGCCAAGCTATCCAAAATATGCAAAAGAGGATGGATGACAAAGACCATTGTGTTTTGCAATATATTTTTCACTCAAATTTAAAAGAAACTGAAGCAATTTCAGTGGGTTTTCAGTCGGCAGTTAGAAGCTAATGCATCTGCTTCATTATTTTTGGCAGTCAAGAGATACACTAAAATACATAATAGTAAAACATGTTTAATATATATAATTACTTATTAAAAATGTTTACAATCAAAAAAAGTCTTTACTTCCAAGATAACATCCGCATTAAAACAAAAACTTACAGATTTAATTTGGTTTTATTGTCATTACAACTTTCATATCAATAATAAAAATTTAGTTTATACAATTTTTTTTTTTTTACAAAAAAAGAGATAATTCATCTTAATTTCTAAATAAATATATTTATGTAATTAGATCAGCAAATAATTTGACAAAAAACTATCAAACAAAAATAACATTGTAAAAAATTAACAAATAAAATAAAATAAAATATTTTGTTATTTTAAAAATCAAAAGCATAAAAATATAATAAAATTAACAAGAAAAATTTTAAGTAAAATATTTTATAAAAATAACACATTTAGTTATACTAAAGACAAATACGATAATAGCAATGTAAACAAAGTTATTTGCACAATTGTACCAGAAATATATTATTATTAAGATTAAATAAAATGTAATGGATATGGCAATAATATACATGTAACCATACTTAAAACTGTTAATTTTTTTTTAATAGAATTATAACAAAAGAGATATTCATGAACATAAATATATATATATGTACAAACACACACACGCATAGAACAAATATGTAACATAATTATTAAGAATTAAGAAATAACTAAACAAATAAAACTCCAATTACAATAAAAAGAAAACAGACAAATAAAAAACTTAACATCTAAACACACAGTGGATCACCTTACAAACTCCTTCTTCTATGAGTATATGGCAAAATTTTAACTGCTGAAGATGTATTAGATAAACATGTTTTCGGTATTTAACATTTCATTTTAAAACACTTCACATATTAACATACCTACATTTAGTTAACAAACCTAAAGGCAGTTAAGATGTATTCAGATCTATACAAAAATTATGTTTAATTAAATGTTTTACACATACTGAGTTACACTTAAAACATTTACACTGACTACTTTATTATATTGACTTTAAAAAAATCTTTAAAATGATTCACGGTTATTTTTAAACAATTTATATAAAACAATACAGTGTAAACTTTCAAAAAATGGATTAAGTTATTTTTTAGAGAATAAATGAGTGGATAAATAGTCATAACACTTGCTGATGGTACACAACAAAAAACTGACTATTCTTATAATGGGGGGTAACATCCATTAAAATTTTCATTGTGAATACGTCATGAATGTAATTAATTTTGTTGTGAAATTAATTTGCTGTTTTACTAATAGTACCGAGTTTTTGCATTAAGTTGGATTATATTAATGTCAGATATTTTTACATGGATTTGAATACTAGATTGTGGATACCGGTGTTCTTTGGTGGATGGGTTTTAATTAACCACACACCTCAGGAATGGTCTAACTGAGACTGTATAAGACTGCACTTCATTTACACATATGCATATCATATTATTATCATATTATATTATATTATTATCATATTATTATCAAGGATTATTTAAGTCCAAAATTTGGCAAGCAATGTTATTACCTTGTTCAACATTAGAAAAACCTGGCCCGGGCACTGGGTTCGGAAATCTTGGTCCTGCATTATTAGGACCACAAAACCTAGAGTTTGTGTTTGGAAACTTTGGTCCTGAACTATTATTTTGAGGTACAACATTTTCATCCTTTTTTGTAAGATGCTGTTCCGTTTTTAATTCAGGAACTCCTCTTTTATCATCTTCATTGGGGAGACGATTCACAGATTTCTGACTAGTGATTTCAACCCCGATGTTCCCTGGATGAATTTCTGGTTTAGTTGACATTGGAGGCAATGGAGGTGGCATTATTTCACTGAGTTCAATAATATTTTTTGGAGGAGAAGGATTCAACTTATGTAAAGGTAATTTCTTCTTAGGCTCTTCTTTTTCTTTCAAAGGAGACTCTGTTAATATTTTATTTGCTACAGATATATTAAACGATATGGACTGGCTCTGCCCACCGGTAAGAGGTTCCAGTGAACTACGTACATCTGATTTATGAATTTTTCTGTTCAGCTGATTTTTCTGCAATGATGTCAACAATGTGGGAGGTGGTGGTTTTAATTTTACTGATGTAAAAGACCCTGGTAACTGAGGATCCTCTTCATCACTCATCTCCATATCAACACTTTCAATTATGTCTCTATTATCTGGCAATGGAATTTTCCTAAAACAAATAAAAAAATTTATAAATCACAGATTAATTTCAATAATCATGAAATCAGTTTAGAAATGAACACCTAATAAAACTGGCCAATAATATCATGCATACATGCAGTGACTTCTTTGACTTGAAAAACATTTGAGGTCAATTATCATACATCATACAACCTGCCATCTCAGCAATTATAAAGATAAATAGTATATAATAATAATTTTTTAAATAATTTTCATTAACCTTCATTTCCAGTAAAACTTTTATATAGTAAACAGATCTTCAACAAGTCTTACTAAACTAATTTTATTAATTTAATTAATAAATTATAAATCTTCCTAAAACAGATGCCCATTTAAAACAAGCTTTTTTTATATGGTCCCAAAATAATTGTTACATACAACCAAATCTATGTTATTTGGAATAAAATGAAAAAACAGAATTTGCCAAAAGTCTGTCACAAAATTAAAGCCTACACTAAAATAGAATTTGGATCAAGATATTCAAGTTCCTCTCTTATCAATAATATAGCCCTTGATTATGGAAAGGTTTCAACTCTATATAGATTTCATAAAGACGGAGTAAACTTATTGTTTTAATGCTTCTAAAATGATGGTTTTTTTTTTAAATTTTACAAGTCAAAATACTGTTAAACAAAAACAAATTCCATTTTATAATTTGCACATTGAAACGGTTTTTTGTTATTATTATCAATAATAATAATAACTAGGAATTGACTTTGGTAATCAGTTTGCGTTTGCTACAATATAATCAGATTAAACAGCATTTAAGTAAAGGTACTTTTACATAAATTACACATATAAATACTATGAAGGCCAACCAGAAAATGGTACCAATTTTATGATAAAAAGAAAATCTATCAAATTTTCTGACCGGGGCAATCCTGTATCATATTCCTCTGTTCCCAGTTCACCAAGATAGTAGTCACTGTTTTAAGTCTTATCATTCTCTCCCAAACATTTTCCTCCAAAAAAGGTCTTTCAGTTTGATAAACAAATGATAGCCACTAGGGGTCAGGTGAGGGGGTACAGGTTGGCTGATTGAAAATTTCCTACTTCAGTTTTAAAAGCAACTGATGTATTTTCTTATTGGTATGAGACCATGAAATGTAACAGAGGAACAAAATGCTGCTAGACAACAGCATTGTAGAGGCTTCTCTACAATTTCAAACAGTCTACCACAATTTTGTTACTGTTTTACAATGTGCATCAGTATTTACTTATGCTAAATGGACCATAAACTCAGCAAGGAAGGACGTTTTTAGTTCCAGAAGACAGTAGTCATAACTATTCAAGTACAGACTCCTACTTAAATTTGTTTGGTTTGCATGGTGAACAAGGTAATCATATACTGAAGTTTACTCTCTGGTATAAAAATTCAGCTTTCATTCCCAAAAGGGTGATTGCACCCAAAATGAGCTAAATGTAGTATTTAGTTATTTCAGCAATTGAGAAGTTTTTCAAGGCAGCAGCTCAGAGGTAGAAAAGACAAAGGCCAAAGGTTGTTCGCAAGATAGAATGATAGGACCCTTACTCTAGTTTGTTGAATTCGATTCTTTGATGTGGTTCAGATTAATCAATGGGTTTGCGTCATCACTTATACAGATGATGAGCTTTTGTTAGTTAAAGAAATTCATGGAGTGAGATCGAGTTCAGGGCTTCTCAGGCTTGTAACATATTCCAGTTGTGAAGATAACAGCATAAGATGGTGTTCAGCCCAGAGAAAACTATAATGATATTGCTCAAAGGGTGACTGGTTGCTACACAACAAGCTCGTGTATCAATGTCATGTCATCCAATTAGGTATGTCCTGCTTCAGAAGTATCTACATGTTATCCTAGATGAGAATTTTCAATTCAAGAAGCTCTTTCAATATGTTGCCAAGAAAGTGTGATGCTGCTTTCTTTGGTATTTGTAGAGTAGCACAATTGGAGATAAAATTTTAGAACTAAGCATGATCTTTAAACAGTGTTTATGAGGCTATAATGCTGTATGCTGCACCTGTCTGGGCTCACCAAATGATGTCTGGGGAGCCCAGTGTCTCTTATAATTGTCAGTAATTGGTGGCTATACAACTGCCTCTTGCAAGGCAGTCCTTGTTATTCCGGATGTTAAGACTACTGATATCCTTGCCACTGAGTGCTAACTACACTGTGATGCCAAAAAAGATAGGCCCCACCTGACCTCCAAGCACAAATGAGAAATTGAGAACCAAGGTTTCTGTTTGAACAGAAACCCATTCCATCCTCAAGGTAGGTCAGATGGGATGAATCGTCTAATGGCTGTCACGTTCATGGTATTTTCCTGTAGAGTAGTCATCCTGTATATCTGTCCAAATTACAAGTCTGTATGTACTAGAGTAGTAAGGGAACTTGCAAGAATTAATGCTGATTTGCAAGTTATTTGGAAAACCTGATGGGAATCGAATATACTTACTTAGGTTTCTGACCCTGCAGAGGATGGCTGAAATTTGATGCTCTAATAGCTAGAGCAACCTGGGTGGCTAGGAACCTGCTTGGGTGCTTTCTTCGCCAAGATAAGCATTTTGGCATCAAACCCTGGTCAACTGAACTTACCATTTTTAGGATGAAGGTAGATTGTGTTAGGAACTCTGTGAAGACATTTGACTCACTCTCAAAAGTAGACCAGCACAGAGAGAGATGGTAAATACGTTTTGTTAGAATTTCATTGAATTTCTTGTCTGACAAATTAAGAGTTGGATTTGGGTATCTATCTGTAGGACAAAATTGTTGTTGCAATCAACACTTGTTTAAGGGATATGGAATTAGAAATTAGATGTTTCTAGTAGATTGAAATGAATAAATTTTTTTGATAGTACATCTAGTTTGAAATTTAGTTATGGGAAATGGTTGTTTTGTGTCCATGTTAGATATAGGCGCGGAGATCGCATTTCCATAAACAGTTAATCAGTTAGTTGAAAGTACTACAAATTAAAGCAAGTGAGAGAAATTGGAAGAAGCCTAATACGAAGATGAGAGCAGAGTTGAGTAAACACACAGATGGAAATATTTGCTGAGGCATTTGCATTTGCATCGGTGACATTCTGAGAGAGGCCAAACTGATGACAGTGTTATGTAATCAGATTTAGAAGCTCTAAACGATGACCTCCGGTAAAGCCCATTAGTGCTAGAAATAGAGAGAGTGGTGTGTGGCAACTGGGATTGTCATGGCAGGAATCTTCTCTTACAGGGGTCAAAATGTCATGATATATGTAAAGAATTCATCTCCATCTTTTGCATAATGATTAAAAAATTACAATGCAGCATCTTAATGGGGATTTTTAAATGTTTAACACCCAGTCTGCAAGAAACCGCACCTTGCATACATTTTTTTACAATTGAGATGAATAGTGACAATTCCATGGATAATGTTGGAAGAAGCAAATGAAAAATTTTCATTGATTTCATCAAATAAAATGCTGATCCTGTTAGATGAATTCATCAACATAGCACAACAAATCATTTATAATGGTGTCTTCAGCATAAACTTCCTAGATTTAATGGCAAATACCATCAACCTTCAACAATACGGAAGGTAGAGTAGAAGGAAAACCTTCTACATTAGCGATTTTACAGTCTTTTAGGACCTAAGATGTGCAATGCACTATCAAGAAATATTACAAACCTACAGAACAGAAAAAAGTTTTGGCATTATTTAAAATATGGGTAAAAATTTAGACAGTACATTTACAAAAACTGAATAAATAAATACATTGGATTATTGGTCATCATTTTTTTGTTCTTATTAAAAAATAACTTAATTTTTTTTTAACCAACATAAAGAGGAATGTTCTGATAATTTAGCAAAATTACAATTATGTATTTTTTTTTCTGGATTAAATTTTATTATTATTATTATTATTGTATTTTTTTTTCTGTGAAAAATAGATATATTGTGGATTACTTCTTGTACTAATTATATTTCCATACTTGGGGCTTAAAATCTAAACTGAAAGTTACTTCAAAATTTAATAATAATATTTACATTATGCATGTGAAAAATGAACATATCCACGTGTATATTTATTTATAAATCAATATTAATTGAATAGTGAATCCACCTAAGCAGTAAAATATACCAAAGTATTCAAATCTTAATAATCCAAAATATGAATCCAATTAAGCAATAAAATGCAACAAAATGTTCTTACCTTATTTTGATCCATTATTTAATTGTAAATTAATATGGATTAAATTAGTAAATTATTAAATAGAAACAGAGCTATGAAATGTTAAATAAAGTCTGAATGCTATACACTTTTATTTGCATACATTATTGTTGTATACAATACAATAATAATCTATTACATATATTACTGATGTACATGATACATCAATAATAGCATCAATTACAAAAATGGAAAATGTATATGATTCAGACCTTTTTTTTAAATAATTTAGATTGAAATATATACAAAAAGTCAAAACTTTAAACCAAACTACACTATAAATCTTTTATTTTGTAAAAAAATTATAAAACAAAATTAACAATCCACAATAAGTAAAAGAAAAATAATTAAAAGCTTACTTAAAAGCAGTGAATTAAGTTAATCAAGTTACATAATAATAAAAAATATAAAACTTTCATATTAATAACCGATTATAAAAATGAGATATTTAAACAAAATTTCATTTTATAAATTTGCCAATTAACTTGTAAAAATTATCTGGGTGTTTCAGAAAGTAACCTCCATTGTAGCTTAGCGCTACTAGTAATGTTAGTGGTGCCACTACTGAAACATCAGCGCGTACTCTCTGAATAAGTGCGCTTCCAGCTGTGTTAGTGTGAGCCGTGTACTTCAGCGCGTTTGCTTGTTATAACCTAAAAACATGAGCACTGCAATAAAAAATCATACAAAATACAAGGTACATGCTATCATAAGATTTCTTTGAGCACAAAATGTTTTGCATCAGACATCCATCGTCAGTAATGTACTGTGAATGACCCAAACGTTATGAATGACGCGATGTAGTGTGGCAATGGGTATGATTTTTTAAAAACTGTACCCCTTTTTGGATACATGGATGTTTGTTTGAAAGACAAACATCCAGGAAGAAGAGAAGTGTGTTAGGCTTTCTATAATGTGAATGATGATCTTTTCAGTGAAACTGATGAAAAAATGCATCAAAATCGAAGATTTAACATCTCTGAACTTTCTGAACAATTCCCGCACATTTCTTGTATGGATTTGTACAAGATTGTCACCAATAAATTAGGCTACTGGAAGTTCTGTGCTTGGTTCCAAAAAATGCGCACAGAGATTCATCGAACCAAACAAATGGGCTCTGAATTAGACTTCCTTTCAAACTATGACATGGAAGGAGAAAGTTTTTTAAAGAGAACTGTGACCGGGGGCGAAACTTCAGTGGCCTACATGAACACCAAAACAAAACAATCGATGGCCTGCAGCCATTACCAGTTCTCCATGTATACCAAAAAAACCAGCCAAACTTTGCCAACGAGGAAGGTTACAGCTACGGTTTTTTGAAATGCCAAGAAAGTTCATCCAGTCCATTTTATAGAACATGGTATGACAATTACTGCAGCAGTCTACTGTGAAACTTGGAAAAAACTTAAGCAAGCCATTCAGAACAAATGTTGCAGTATGCTGTCATCCGATGTGTCGTCCTAAAAGCGCTCAAGAACTTCTGATCAATTCAAATGGGACATTTTTGTTCATTCCCCTAACAGCCCAAACTTGATATAAAGTGATTTTCTTTTCTTCACTCACATGAAGAAATGGCTTGCATCTCAGCACTTTGATAATGATGACGAATTTCAAAATGCCGTGAAAGGTTGGCTAGGTACTCAGGCGACTGAATTTTATGAAGGGAAGATATTTGTAAATTAGTGAAGCGCTATGACAAATTCTTGAGTCTAAATGGTGAGCATGTTGAAAAATGGTTAAAGTTGTAATTTTAAGTTGTATATAATAAAATATTTTTATTTATACAGGTTTTTTATATGTAGGTTACTTTCCAAATCATCCTCATACTTATAAAAGTAGGACGGTAATATTTTACCATTGGAGAAGAAATCAGAAAGAAATACTTGCTAACAATAACGCAAAAACAAAGCATTTCTGAAACTATATTTATAGAATAAGTAAACGACATGAATCCTTCCCATTATTCAGAGGCCTTAAGAACTTGCCACTGCGTCATATAAATTTCTATAGAATACTAATGACATATTATTAAGGCTGTAAACAGGATAGGATCCTTGGTACTCTGGCTATGAGGCCTTTGCGGCAAGCAGTTAGACTAGTTCCTCCTAGGCCAAGAATTGAATTATTTAAACATTTTTATTCATAGGTCCAAAAATATTTAATCACTTACCCAGGGAATTTAAATCCATAGAAGACTCTAAAAGGTTTTCACTATCATTTTATGATTGGTTGTTGTCAAATGAAGATCTAGAGAGTTTTTTTAATTGATTGGCCTGTGATTGTGGGTGGAATCAATGACTCTAAAATTTTCATATTTTTATTAATTTTTATTTTTATTATTTTTGTTTCAATTTTTTATCTAGGATTAGTTTCATTTTCAATTTTATCACTGTATTCTTGTATTGTATTTATGGTTCTGATTTATTTAATCTGTATGCATGTACATTTATTTAATCTTATCACTAGCTGCAATTTTAGTACTGCAAGATCTGTATTGTGTAATTATTTTTTATATTCACTTGGAAATCCATACTTGACCATTATTCAATAAATGGTTAGTTTATTATTTTGCTCATTGAAAAATAATGGATGTTAACATACAATACAATTATTACTATAGGGAGTACCTAGTTCCACAAGATTATGTAAAAATTGTTTACTTTTATTATTTTATATTGTTTGGTTATATGTCTACTAAGCTTATGTATTAAGAATTTATAACTAAATAATTTTATTTTCATTTGTAATCTGTTTATTTTGTGGAATAAATATTATTATTATTATTAATTCTTTTCTTTACTCTCACCAGCCTAACATATCTTGGAATTATTTTTATTTCCTCATGAGCAATATAATAATATGAAAATCATAGAAATTTCAGATTTATTTGAAAATTAATAAGTTGTTCAAGCAGGAATATATTTTTAATTAGTTATAGAGAAAGTGACCAAGTCATCACAGAGGTATTCCTTTGATGACTCATACTTTTCAATTTTTTTAATTGAATTAAAAATAATAATGTATTAAACGTAGTAATGTAAGTATTTTTGTAGAATAAAATTAACAAATTTATCATTAATGCAAAAAAAAAATGTTTATATCTTTTTATAATGTTACAAGCTGGTTTATGCTTTGATTTTATTGTTATTTCTTTCTTTTACTGTAAGTGAGCTAGAAAAGCTTTAAAACAAATACTATATGTTTTGTTTTAGAAATAAAATATAATTTACTTTACTACACTAAGCTGTTTAATTAATTATAGGAAAGCAAAAGAAGTAAATGGTAATAATTCAAATACAAGACGAGATAAACAATTTCTGATGTCATTCTATTTACAGCCTCTGAATCACCAACAATAAGTTAACAAAATTTTAAAGAATTGATTAGGTTATATACATAATAACCCAAGGACTTCTTTAACTCCTTTCACTAATCAGATGAATAGCTCTTACAATATTCCAGTTAGTGATTTTTAATTTTATGTTTGTATGTTAAATGATTTTATGGAATGTGTCCTCAGAAAAATTTCCAAGTCTTAAAATGTGATTTTGCATCCTACACCTTCTATACAATCTAGCAAAACTTTCTCTGTTCTACTTTGTTTTTGTTAAAAAAGTAAATTAAAATTGTTTGTTTTTTTTAGAAAGTAAGGTAAAAACTTGGGTTGTGACCTTATCTACTACTCCCAGATACTGAATTACATCTATTTGATTTCCTAGTAAAACTCCACTTTCAAGATTTGATTATTTTCCAGAATTTTCTTTTCTTCATGATTATAATCTATGTATAATAGATATTAATATTATAATTTTTTTGTTGTAGAATAAAATATTGCAGCACAGTTATAAACTAAAATTGGACATTCTTCATTCTATTTCATTTCCTTCTGTATCTTTACAGGTCTAATGGAAGCTAGTGTTCTTATTTTTTTTCATTTGGTTTTAAAAAACTTGATAAAACATGAAAAAAAAATTACATACCATAACAATTTTAAACTTGTTTCATAAATATACATAGTAAGAAAACCCATGTCATTCAAACAAAGAATGATACACGCAATGAAAAAAGTTGGATCATGTAACATACACCATAAAAGCACTGAAAAATATACACCAAAGTGAACAGAAACTAACAAGATGAACAGTTCCCTCACCAAAAACCCTGTTGGGTTAACAAAGTAAGAATTGGTCACAAAAGAAGATGAAAACATTAAAAAAAAGTAACAATAACAGCTCAGGGCTAGAAAGAGGTCACAGGGTAAAAGAAGAAGTCAAGGAAAAATGATCATTATAATAAAGTGTGAGCTTTAGTGCTTACAAAACATTTTGGTTTGTAAAATTGGCATACAATTTTGTATGCCAATTATAGTAAAACAATTTAGTCTAACGAATAAATGTAAGGAAAAGATGTATATTGGTAATTACTTAAAATAATTATTAAAAATATTTATTAACTTAAAAAATATTAACTTACTATATTATAAATAATAAATAGTATTAAAATCACATTATTCTAAATTCATCGTAAACTTTTCACTATGATTCCCATTGCTAATCTCACCATAACTGCTGTGTAACAGCAATATTTTCTTCAAAAATTCATTAATTTTTTGATAAACTACAAAATTCTCTTACACTGAATGTAAATTTTGGAACTCACAGCAGAGTATCCAAATAAAAAAAAATAACCCAAAAATCTAAAAATAAGACTACTGCTACTAAACAAGTTGTATTTAACCTCGTGCAAATATACCTCGTTCAGAGAAATTATTACTAAAGATAAAATTGTATTAAATTTTAAAATTAATTATTACCTATAATCAACATCAACAGGTTGTGGTTGCCATTGGTTATTGTCATTATTCAACGGAGAACCAGTCAGACTTATAAGATTTCTGTGGTCAATTTCAACTGCTGGTGGAGGCCTCAGCACATCGTCTTCACTACTATCTTCTGGTACTGGAATTTCATAGTCCAATGAGTTTCCAAAACCCTCTTTATAACCTGATGGTGAATTAACACCTTCTCCCCAACTTGCCTAAACAAAAGTAATGGTAAGTTAATATGAAAAAAGAAACCTAAGAAAGGAAAAATAAAATATCTTAGCCATCTAAACAAACCTCATGTTACCAATTTGCTTTTCCATAATCTCACAGGCTAATATTTTAATATATCACATTTGCTATTTTATTATTCTATTAAACCAGATCACCAGTGGTGATACGTTATAAGCTGAACTCTCTAAAATGATTAAGCACAAAAAAGTAATAAAAAGTAAATTCTTATAAATTAGGATTAGCTACATTGATTAGACAATAGCATATTGGTTATTTACTGTAAATAAAAATGGTAATACAATGTTATCTTTAATGATAAGACAATCTTTTATTTGAAAGCAGGCAAAAATTTATTTATTTTAAATAAAAAAAAATATATATATAAAAACAGAAAAAATACCAACAGCAATGAAAGTTTAATCTCAACTTGAAACTGCTTTGAAGTAGGGAAATAGTTATAATTAGAGGCTTTTCAGTAGGAAATCAAAAACATCCAATAACTGTAAATAAAAAAAGTACAGCTGCTAAATTAAGCTACGTTAATGGTCGAATAAGAAAATAAATAATAGCATTACCTTATTTACTTTTTTAAATTATGTAGATTATTTCATTTTCAAAATGTAAGTACAAATTTAATAAGCAAGTGAACTATTAATTTATACAATGAATTACTCTTTAATTTACTAATCAAGACATACACACAGGTACGTTTGATACCTGCTGCATGCTCTATTGGGGACTGCAAGTTCACACACCCGTATATAAAAACTATATATATATAAAAATCCCCTACACTAATAAAATATTTGAATTTTCAGAAAATTTATATAAAATTCAATTTTTATATAAAGAATTAAATAGTAATAAATTATAACATTTTTAATATTATTAAAAATAGTTATTATTAATATTATATATATATATATATATATATATATATATATAAAATTTATAAATAAATATATATACATATAAAATATAAACAAATAAACATCTAAATCCACCAGTTACAGTTCAATAAAAGGTAAGAATACTTGCCTATTTGTCTGTAGCACTTACAGAGCTTAACTCCATCATTAGCAGACCAATTTTTGTAAAATTCAAATATTATAAATAAAATATATAGTTAAAAGTTTAAAAAAAAAAAAAAAAAATCATAGTTAAAATGTGAGATAGTTTATTTAACCATGGTGTGAACATAAGTTTTAAATATGATAATAGTATATACATCATACTAATAATAATTTTAAAATTTTAACTTTTTTTTTACAAAAATAACTATATTTTATTTATAATTATGTGTATTCTTAAAAATGTCTCTGATGCTGATGGCACTGCAGACATATAAGTGCGTGTTCTTACCTTTTATTGAACTGTGCATTTAGATATTTATGAGGGTCATTGATATGTAAACCAGAATTGTTCTGTGTGGATTGAGGAACAGCAGTAAATGTGGTAGGGCACTGTGGGTAGTAAGGTGGATATGTGTGGAGGGGAACAACTGGCCAGCCACATTCGTAGGTAACATTCCTGTCAGTAGCAGAATATCTGAGCAGGAGGTATCATCATCAGTTGTGTAACGAATTAGCATCTTTTGAGCAAAAATTAGCATTTTTTGCCAACAAAGGTGTTAAATTCTCTGAAATTTTGACTCAACTCTAGGCACAGTTTGGAGATGCTACCCTGTCAAATGTTTAACCGAGCCAAAAAATTTTGAGGTGACTGTGATGCAGTGGAGAACAAAAGTCACGAATATCATCTGCAGACCATTGTCTGCAGTGTAAGTGTTGGGAGTGTGCATATAATGTTGTCAGACACTCTTGGATGCCCACTGGGCTGGTTTAGTGGTTAACTCATTGTAAATTAGTTGATGTCGAAGTTGAGAGTTCTAAGGTTCAAATCCTAGTAAAGGCAGTTACTTTTATACAGATTTGAATAATAGATTGTAGATACCAGTGTTATTTGGAGGTTGGGTTTCAATTAACCACACATCTCAGGAACTGTCAACCTGAGATTGTACAAGACTACCCTTCATTCACATTCATATATATCATCCTACGAAGTAATACATTACAGTGGTTCCAGAGGCTAAACAGAAAAAAGAGAGACACTCTTGGATACAAAAAAGTGTTGGCAAGGTAGGTTTCATGTATGGGTATGTGTGGGTTCCATGAGACATAGAGAAATGTCCGAAAAGATATCTGTCAACAGCTTATGAATTGCTTTGAGGTGAAGGGAGGCATTTAATGGCCATACTGTGACCTGCGACGAAATGTGAGTTCACAACTGCACCCCATAAAACAAAAGAACAGTATGGAGTGTTGGAAAAGTGAGAGGAGCACTATCAAGGCCATAAAACACTTCTCAGCTGGAAAATTTCTGGTAACTGTCTTTTGGTAACTAAAAAGGTATGCTGCTGATTTACTAACTGCATGAACGAAGAACCGTAAATTCGGCATATTACTGCCAATTGTTAGATGATGTCAGGGCTGCTCATAGCAACAAACGGTGCCGGCAACAGATTCACAACATCCTCCTACTCCATGGCAACTCAGACTCACGATAAACTCACTAAATTCATTGGACACTTCTTCAACACCCACAGAAAAGTCCAAACTTGTCACCAAGTGATTTCTACATGTTTGGTATGCTGAAAGAAGCTTTAGGAGAGGAAAGATTTAAAGACTATGCCGCAGTCGAGCATGCATGTGTCCAATTGGTTGCTGAGGCAGCCATCATGTTTTTTTGATGAAGGAATCAGGAAGTTACCTATCCAGTGGAGAAAATGTGTTCCTATTGAAGGAAACTATTTAGAAAAATAAGGTATTTATTTGTAATTTTATCTAATATTAATGAAGCTCTAAACTATATTTGAATGACCCTCGTATTACTAATTGTTTGATATAGTGTTATACAATGTTCAAAATACACACACACACACACACATATATATATATATATATATATATATACAAACACACACATACATATTATATATATATATATATATATATATATATACATATAAAAAAATTCTGTATTTTTTTAAAAATTTGATAATAAATGAAATAAATAAATTCAGAGGATTAAATTCTACTTATTAATAGAAAATTAAGACAGATTTGTGGGAGCAGGCATCCCGTAGAGTTTTATCATAGGCCTCACTTTATATCTCACATATAGATCAATTAATTAGTAACTAGTTTAATTCAAGGTAATTCTACTTACTTTATATGAAAATAGATAATGTACAGACATAACTGAACAACGATACACCAATCATCTGTTCAGGTAAAGCTTTATATCTGCAGATCATGAACTGTCACTTTTATAATGAGTCTACGAGCAATGTACATATAAGTAGAAATTGACTGAGCAAGAAAAATTTTCCTGAATTTTAAAATAAATATAACAAGAATACAATTTACAACATACACATCAACAATAACACACCAAATGAAAATGTTAGCAGTGAATTTCTGTGGATTACCACAGACAAATATTTTCACAGGATAGATACATTAATGACTTCTATGATGTGTATTTGATGTATATGAAACATAGGTTACACGGTGATGCAAGATAACAAACCATGTGATGATGCGGAATATAAAGATTGTCTAATTTTTACATTCCGAGCAGTGTTATTTCAACAATAATAAAGAAGGGTAACCTTAATACTAAAATAGAGGAAATAAAAATCAACTTTTCAAACTCAAATCTTCAACTGAAATTGTAGTAGCCAGAACAATCAATATAATAGTGGCTGAAGTTCTGTATTGTGATAAAAACTCTTTTTAGTTATGCTAATTAGTATGGTATAAGCAGCTATCAAGTTTTATTTCATTAAAAATTATTAGTCAGAAAAATTAAATTTAAAAAAATAACTTCTTTGACAAAAAAAAGATATTAAATATAATTTAAAAAAATTGTTTCCTTTTAAATTGACAAAAATTATTTAAATTTAACACACCCAATCCCTTGCACACGCACGGATAGCCCAAGTTTTTATATTTGGCCTTTAAATGACTGCAAGGCTACATTCACACAGGGTATTTCACACATTCCAATCTGTTTGGATTCGATGCTTGGTATCTTCTTTAGTATTTCTATGGCATTTTATTAGCAGTACTGGAATAAAGAATGTTCTTATTTGTTTGCCCACAGCTTAGGTGTAACATCAATGTAATTTTATCATTTGCTTTTAATTACATTATTTTTTTAATGTATTTAAGCGCTATTCATTATTTTCGATAAGTCATAATAATTCATTGTTTAGTTGCTTTTCAATATTTTGTTACTAAACAATGCAAGGACTATTTACATTCGCATGATTAGATTTTTGTATTTTATAAATAATCACAATTTTATTGTGAATAAAAAGATTGATGCAGAATATTCATGTCTGGTTAACAGTAATAGCACATTATGAGTTGGTACCTGATAGCATTCCTACGGGATCTATCCTTGGGCAAATATTATTTCTGATTTATGTAAATGACTCGCCGAACTCAATATGTCTGTTGAGGCCAATTACCTTTGCTGAAAATACTACAATGGCTTTTACAAATCTAAATTATTCCATTTTCTCCAATTTAGTTACTATTGATCTTATCAAAATGAATGAATGGTTTTTGGCTAATGGCTCGCTACTTAATTCCAATGAAACACAAGCAACAAGGTTTCAATTGAATCATGGAACAGTTACTGATACCCCATTGAAATTTTCAAGCTCTGCTTATTTTTTGGGTCTCACAACTGATGATGCCCTTACTTGGAAGGTCTAGGTCCAATCTCTGTCATCTAAATTAAACTGGGCTTTTTCAGTTGTACTTACACTGTCATGTATAATGAACAAGAGAATTCTATTGATGGTGTATTAAAACATATGTATATTCCCTTTTAAATTATGTTGTTATTTCTTGGGGTAATTCTGTTAATAGCAAAAAAGATTTTATTATTCATAAAAAGATCATTCATGTGATTTGTCAACTATACTTGGCGATTCATGAGAGTTCTTTAAGATATTTTAGAACCCTCACTCTCCTATCATTTATATTTTCCAGGACTGTACTATTTACTGAAGATAAGCTATCAGAACTGAAACATAACTCCGACTTTCATACTTGTAACACCAGGCACAAAAATGTCCTGTCCTCTCCAAACAACAGGAAATTTTACGCATAAAAAAAGATGCTGGGTACTGATTTCACAGTATATCTTGAACAATATTACTGTATCTATTTTTTTCAAACATTAATAAACATATATGCTAAAAAATTACACTAATGAACTAATCTATATTTTCAATAAACAATGAATAAGTAAACAAGAAAATGTACTGCAGCTAAACAATTTTTAAAAACATCATCTGTAGTCGATTGCCTGCCGTCTTTTATTAGGTCATTAATAAATCTCAAATAGTCATAATGTTAATGAAAATCTCCAACGTTAAGTTGGAGTTTCATTTCTTAGGGCTTCTCATTCTTCCTATTTGATCTTACCGGTAGAATTTCTTAGCAAACACGTCTATTGTCTTCACTCGCTTCTTCTAATATAACTTTCGATGTAGAAGATGCTTCATAAGTATCTTTCTCCACGCGTTTTACACAACACTTCCACAATCATTTACTACCATCCATTTGCATGATAAAAGAAGTCATATTTTTTTCATATCCAGAGGCTGTATACTTTTTCCAAAGATTCTTCTACAATTATACCTTCTCAGCTTATAGCGGGAGAAAAATAATAATAGCAGTCAAGTGGGGATTCCAATAAACAGAATATTTTTAGATTATTTATACCGGTTGGTGAGGTCTTTGAAAAAATTATAACATTAACCATTTTATACACGATTATAAAAAATGTGGCCATTGCATGTTTGTATAAAACAGCGACTGCTTTGACATACTAGAAAAAACAGACGGTTATGTACAAAAAACTTAATAGAAATTTCTTTTTGTAAGGTGTCAACAAATCAGCTGTATATAAGTAAGAAATTATATACTAATTGAATACCACAGAAACTTACCGGTTTACCAGCCCATAAGCTTGTTAAAGACCGGGGAAGTGAAACTGTTATTAAGAACAGTTCTTATTACAAAAATTACTTTTAAGAAGATTTAGAGACAAAGCGTTAAATTTTAAAATTACCAAAACTTTTATTCTGTGATTAGTTTTCAATATTTAGTTGAACTATACTGAATGACTACATTAGTTCATTAAATTAAATTTATGAGGGATAGGGTGCCTGGGTTTACCCAGCAGCTATCTCAGCCTTGTTTGGTTTTTACACAATCCCTAATTAGGAAACAGTTCATAAACATGGAGTATCACGACCCCATAAAAAAGAGGCTCCTCTTCCAGAAATCTAGAAACCGCTAATATAATATCACAAATGGAACCGGCAAGAGAAGAATAAAGGAAATGATCAACTCACAGCAACTGTCTCTGATCACAATAGTTTACCTTCTTCCACAAGACTATTAAGAGGTTATACTTTTGTAATGGGATATTACATAGTTATAAAATATTTCTCATAATGTATGGAGCATTTCACATTTTTCTTGTTTTCACTCAACAATGTAGATATTCCATCATATCCCTGGAATGTTGAGCGGGTTAAATTATATAAAAATACACAAAAAAAAGGACATAATATTTAGTAATTAATTTTTTTAAGATAGTGTAATCTGAACACATGTTTATCATTTGGAAGGGAAAACTTATAACTCATTCACTGTCAAAAAAAAAATAAATAAATCCCACATCAGCCATAAATGACAAAATATATAATTTTTAACAGTATACCTAACTTATTGACTACAAAGAACACTTTTAATCAAATTATTAAATCGTAAGTATTTTCTTTCGATGTAATATATTGTATTCTGTCAAAAAAAAAAGTTATTTAAAGTCAAGTTACTATCTGACCACAGTCAAATTTGTTTTAGACCTATATCACAGTTTTGGTTGATGAATGAAGATATTTTCAAATTTTAAAAATAATTATTTTTTTAATTTTAAATTAAATTTTTCATACAGGTTTGCAGTATTTACATTTTTCACATGTTAGAAAAGTAGGCGTCATTATTAATGGCAATACATACTGCTAAAACGGTACAATGAATCAAGCCTTGTCGCTCTCTTTGTTTACTGTATTTAGAACAGAATAGAAGCAATATTATTCATAGCATTTGCTTAAAAAAGAAAAAAAATTCATTTTACTAAAATCAATTTGATATATTAATAAGAGAAGGACTGATGAAAACCATTAAATTAGATAGTGCTAAAAGTTTGAATTACAAGTAGTATTTTTATATGTTCATGACAGTGAATGGGTTAATCAATCGGGACATAAAATATAGCTACTTGTGAACACTCGTGTAATAATAAACACATATAAAAGCTGTATTCAGTGGTAGTCATGTAATAATAGGAGATGGTATCAAAATTCAAGAAAAGAATCCACACTGACAGTGTTAAGTAAAAGTAATAAAAACTGATTAAAATGACTTGTGACTAAATAAAATAATCATTTTGTTAAATGAGTTCAAACAATAAATACCAGTGAATCACTCCACGAAGGAAATTTAGGAGGAAGGTTTGAATTCCAAAGTTTTTCTTGGAAATTTTCATCGATATTTGGTGGAGGTACTGAAGTATCAATTACAGGAGTGTCTATACCAGGCGGTTCAATTTCATTGGATGTAACTCTATTCGCCTGAGTGTTGTCTTGCGATGGCATTAAGGACTTTAAAAAATCAGCTAAACTGAATCCAGTATCATTCTTTGTAGATGATATCACCTCTATTGGTTTACCCTTCACAAAATAACATACAACAAAAATTAAAATTTAAAAAAATAAAAATACAAAACAATATGATTAATTTTCCAAAAATCTCAAAATATAGAATTAAACGTATGAAAGTGAATTAAATGACAAAAAAAAAATCTTACTACTTACTATAATCCTGTTTTAATATATAGAATAAGAGTAATAACAATGTTATTTAATTTTTTTTACTACAGAATTACAGTAATCCCTTGATCTATACGAATTCAAATTTTCTATTAACACCATTGTTATATGCTTTAATTTTTTTTTTATTATATATAATAAATTGTTTACAATTACAATAGTCAAATGAAAAGAAAAAATCTGGGAATTTTGGAAAATATTTAACATTAAATCCTCTGAAAATGTAATCACAGAATTGCTTACAAAAGCAAAGGGAAATGTCTGGCTATATACTGAATATTTTGAGGTAATTAAAAAACAACCATCAATTATTTCCTTAAAAACCATTTATATTTTATAAAACACCATTTTCTTGTTAACCAGAAAATGGTTAACCTAATTTCTAATGAAATTAATTAATGACAATTAATGAAATTGTGCTCCCTCTATGATTCATAAGACCTTGCCGACAGTGAGGGAGCATGAGTGCTGAGTAATACAGATTAGCTGGACCGAAGGTGTAACCATATCAGAGAGGTGTTTGAGAGCCAGACTAAGGAAAGATTCCTGAAAGAGGGCAGCATCTCTTTCAGTAGTTGTTAATGGTGTACATCAGCAGCACTTAAACAGCCATATCGTCACTCAATCTTCTGATTACTGCATAGCTGAAGCTGTGCAGTACTCAGCTCAATGGAAAACTACAGCTGTTTTTTTTTTCAAGGAAATGCAGCTCTCTGCTTTTTCATTTAAAAGAGATGGAAGCGCCTTCCTTGGTAAAATATTCGGGAGGTAAATTAGTCCCCCATTCAGATCTTTGGGTGGGTACTACTAAAGTAGGGGTCATCAGAAAATTAAAAAATAACATTCTACAAGTCAGAGCATGGAATGTTAAGACGCCTAAAAAAGTATGGAAGGTTAGAAAATTTAAAGTAGGTTAAATGTAGATGTAGTAGGAATTAGCGAGGTTTGGTGGGAAGGGAAAAACGACTTTTACTCAGGTGATTTTAGAACAATTAACTCAGCGTCAAACAAAGGGCAGGCAAGAAGAGTATATTTCATAATGAAAAAGAATATACGGCAGACGGTAGAGTATCTCAAAAAATTTAGCAATAGAATCATTATAATCAGGATAAAATCAAAATCTACGCCGACAACAATTGTTAATGTCTATATCCCTACAAGTGCCCAAGATGACAATGAGTTAGAGTGCGTAGAGAAATTGATTAAACAATTAAACATATAGAAGGAGATGAAAATTTAATAATAACTGGAGATTGGAATGCAAGCATTGGAAAATGCAAGAAAGGAAATATTGTGGGCGAGTTTGGGTGGGCAAAAAAAAAAAATGAGAGGGGACTGATTTATTGAGTTTTGCACAAAGTATAGTTTAGTAATTGCTAACACTCAGTCTAAAAGTCATAATAGAAGAATAGTGGAAAAAGCTGGGCGATATTGCAAGATATCAGATAGATTATATCATGGTTAAGCAAAGTTTTAGAAATCAACTCGTCGACTGCAATGCATATCTCCAGGAGCAGACATTGATAGCTACCATAATTTAGTGGTAATAAAATGGAATGGGTTTAAAAACCTCAAGAAAAGGTGCCAGATGAATTGCTGGAATTTAGAGAAGCTTGAGGAAGAGGAAGTAAAGAAGATCTGTGAAGAGGACATTGCAACAGGTCTTAGTAAAGAAGATAAGGTAGAAAATACAGAAGAAGAATGGAAGAATGTTAAAAAGGAAATACTTTTTGAAATCTTTTGAATCTTGGAGAGCTGCAACAAAATTGATGACTAAAAAAAATTGTTACTCTTTTGAAGAGTATTGATTTTTACAAATTCATGTGTAGAACATAAAACGCTTGTTAAGAATTTATGTTGATGCTTGTTCTGAATTATTGCTTAAAAGTTTTTTTTTTGATAGTGGACTGTATAAATAATGGTTATGAATACCAATTGTAAATATATAAGATTTGTATTTTAATCACAATTTGAAGTTTATAAGTATACACACACAAAGTCTAATAAAGTATACATTGAATGCCTAGGAATACAGACTAAAAAGAATGCACATTTCAATATATGACACAAGGAGTATAAAACACCAACACAATGATTCTCCAGACACATACTTATGAAGACCAGCAACACTTACTTCCACATGAAACTAACCCTCCATCATGAGCGTGCACATACACACACACATGCACATGCACACACATACACAAACCCTAACATAACTGAACTTCTGCCCTCCTTAAAATGCTTAAGCCAAACACAGCACTGTGTTAGACTCATGCAGTCATCCTTGTAAGATTGGTTAAGCATTTAGAATGTTTCCGTGAAAGTTTCCCCAGTTTTACGCAAAATTTTATGGAGGCGCATTGTTCCTCCAACTCCTTCATTTTTGCTTTCCACTAATCTGATGAGCAGCTTATGCATGACCTCACTCAACTGATAGTTCTCAATAACTAACGCATAGATCAGAACCCAGTAAAAGACAATATGTTAGCAAGATATGCAGCTAGGTATGCACGGTGGTCGAAGTATGCAATTTAAAAAGTTCAGCCAGTTTTTGAACAAACATCGTATATTCAGCTGCTAGAATGCAATTTGCTTACTATTTATTCATATAATATCGTATAAGTAAGAAACAGAATAACACAACTTTGAACACAAAAAATATTTTGAGACTTATGGTTAGTTTTATATTTATTAACAGTCAATTTATTCAGTTAAATAAATAATTAACAAATAATTAATTTAATAAAATTACATTAATTTTATTTATTTAATTCCATTTAAATAATGTAATTTAAATAATTATAATAATCATTACCATAAAACTATGAAAAGTTTTTTAATATTGAACTTTGTGACTTTTTCATTTCACAATATTCTCTTGAATTAAATAAAATTCAATTTACACAATAACACTGTAAATGTATTTATTCATGCAAGGTAAGGAATTTAGTTTACAAATGCAGTACAAAAAATGTTATTTTCACTAATTTCTCGTGCAAAGACATTTCTTGCACTACTAAGATCTTCATAACAGTTATCTTTCAACTTTTCACTAAATTCAATACACTACAACAGGAACTAATACTAATGGAAAACCTTAATGTAAAATATATACTTAAAAGAGCTAATATTACTGGACTATTGTTAGAATGGTGATTTGTTTTTGTACCATCATAATAACAGAATGGCTGCTCTAATTTCTATTAGTAATCAATCATTTTTATAACAAATATATACAAGTGACCAAGGAAACAAAACACTCTGGAAAAATAGAACGTCAACCTATAACCTATAATATAACCTGTATTTCTCAAACTGAAAACCAAAATTATTCAACATACATCAAGTGGAGAATCAAATAAATCTTGAAAATAGAACCGAACGTTAAAATTATTAAAACAGAATTTAAATATAGATTGTAAAATATTATTTTGTTTAATTTTCATGAATATTTCCAGCACAAGTTGCTTTTGTTATCTATTTTGGTATAAGTCGTACTTCTTATTGGATTTTACTTTAACAATTTTCTAAGATGAATTAGCTGATATTACTAAATTTTTATCTGTTAAAATATCAAAAGAGCATGTACGTTAAAAAAAAGACCACATTAGCAAAAAAAAAAAATGTTGTTTCACCATGACAATGCACTAGCACATTTCATCAGTCATCACAATAGCTAATATCAATGAACTAAAGTTCAAATTGCTTGCTCATCTGTTGTATTCACCAGATTTAGCACCCAGAGACTTATTTCATAATCTCAAAAAATGCTTTCATGGACAACAATTTAAAAGAAATGAAAAAGATACAGATGCTGTTAAGTTGGTATTTTGAGGAGCTTGACAAATAGCATAATAAAAATGGTAAAACTAAATTAAAGCACCGGTAGGAAAGATGTATTAGCTTTGTGGAGATTACATTGAAAAATAAAACCAAAAACATGCTGTTTTCTTCCCTCCCTTGTAGTTCTAATAGATCATTTAAAATGAATAAATTTCGTTACAGATATCTAGAGTACTGGTGCTTATAAAAAACTTAAACCAGAAACACATGGAACTATGTTTTGCTTCAACTCAACTATTTAAATGTTCAGAAAGAAATGTTTTAAACAGTCTATAATTCACAAAAAAAAATAAAAACAAATCTTTTAATTTAATTAGTAACTGTTCAATTTTATAGTAACATATCATACTAAGCTTTTCTACATGCATTTAGGAAAGGAGATACAGATAATACTGTAATTGTAAATTACCTCTTTTGAGACGTAACTAGATGACAATTCATCAGAAAGGCTATCATCAGCTAGATTTTCAGGAGGTGGGGATGCTGGTGTATCAAGATCGTTTTTCCCTACATCACGTGGAGGATCATTTTTCTGTAACAAAAACAATACATTACTATTATTATTAACAGCACAAAAAATTTATATGATTAAAAAGTTTTATTCGAGTAGATAAATATTATGCCAATATAAATAAACCATTGATCGAAACTGAAAAAATAAGTCCCATTTTATTGATTATGCCAATTGTCTAAAATTAACAAATCTTTTACAAGTTTTCACAAGGACTGAAACACTGACAGAACTTAAACTGGACGTCAACATTATTACGAATATTTGCAGTCCACCACTTGCCACATTAAATTATTTTTTTATAAATGCGCATTAGCTGTGATAAATACAGTTGTTTATGATAAATCTTGTCTGATCAACAAAGGATCACGATCATTCTATCATATATAATCTTTTGTTGTTATTCATCATATCTCATGCGGATTAGATATTATGCTGATAATAGACCTTTATATTGCTGTTATTTATTTTGATTCTACGCTACATCCAAGAAGTCCCACATCCCACCCAGCAATTAACATGTTGCTAATGTTTTGAAAGTAACACGGCATTTGGTTCCTAAGAAATAATTTGTTTGCTATGAATGGTATCCTTGCTCTCATGATTGTGATTGAAGCTCTCCAATCTTGAAGTTGTGCTGTGTGGAGCAGATTCATCCATTCTCGTGTTTCAGTTACAAATCGTGGCTGATGAACTTTCTCTTTGTTATAATTTCTAACTTGATCCTTTCTCATTTTGTCCATCCTCTTTTAGATGCTTTACTTATTTTGCTTTCCTATTTATTTCTCAAAGTCACACAGTACTTAAGAAGAAACAGACTGATTTTTTTCTAATAAATATACTTTTCATTATTAAATATATATATTATATAACTGTATAAATGTTACTCATTTTACAAATATAATATACAAACTTTAGTAGATTAAATTCTAACTTTTTTAATTCGATCATCTCCTCTTCTTTCAGTCTCTTCTTTTATTATACCATTTTCATGAATTATTATTCCTAAATACTAGTAACTTAAAATCTATTCTAGTGTTACATCTTTCTACTTTATATTCAATTCCTCATTCTCACATCCAATCCTGATTACTTTAATACTCCCAACGATAACTTTTATTCTTCTACGTTGTAACCCTACTCTAATACTGCTTCCTGAACATTGTTTAGTTTCTTCTTAAACAATATGATGTCATCTGCATAAAAAAGAAATTGTATTACACTAGTTTTAAATTGCAATTTCCAATTGTATAACACTTAATTCCTCTTTTGCCATTAAATTCATGAAACTAAAACAAGTGAGCTCAAAATGTCATCTTATATCATTCCTTTTTCCAATCAAAATTTTCTGTTTTCTTTACTATTAATTATGATTCTACAATTTTTAAATGAACCCTGGGAGCATATCCAGAAAAGGTTTTGGATCCGGCAAATAGAGTGATAATGTGCAAAGTTGTCTAATATTTGCATTGTAGCTAGTTGAAATCATTCAAGAAAACACATCAAAATACTCACACTTCAACTCTAAAAATTGATTTACAAAAAAGCCACACCTTACTCCTCCTAAGCCAAGTAGCCCAGCAAAAGGTTGGATAGCCAACCCTAGCAGAAAACAAAGTCAAGGACTTTGTTAAAGGCTGTAAGATTTGTTCTTCAGATTTCTGTTATCATCAGAACTATGCTGGATAAAAAACCAGGTCAGCAAATTCTTGTCTTGACAGTTATAAAACAACCTGAATATCTTTGGTACATAAACAAGGATAAGTTGAAAAATTCAGAGTTATTCGGGAGAAATTATAAACTTTGGTATTATTATACATTTAGGATTGACTCATAAGTATATCAACAAGATCAATAACACAAATTAGGATTTATTGTTACAAATTCTGCTAATTTTTCCAAAATTGAAGTAATTATAAGATTATTTAATTTTTTAATGAGAAGTAAACTACAAAATTTATTTATTTATAATCCTAATATAAATTACGAATAATTAAATAATTAATAAAAAAATGCTTTGGTATTTGAATTAAAGATATTATCTATCGCTGTACATAATTTTTCTGTTATTAAAGAAATGAATTTAATTTTCCACATTTTTATTTTATGAATAAATAAATCTTTAATCCTTTATTTTTTTTTATTATTATATTTTTATCTTGCACAACATAAGATGATAGCTTTTAATGAAAACGGTTCATACAGCAAACCAGGTGCCAATTAGCCCAGAAGCTCAAAATAAAATGAATTTTAATAAACATAAAGCTGAATTCAATGGTTTTATCAAAAAAATAATTAACACTATAAAGAAAAGAATTGACAAAACATTGAGCAAATACAGCAAAACAACTTTAGTTTCTCAAACATGGTACTGCTGATAAATTAAATGAATAAATTAACAATTAATATAATCCACCTTAACAGCATGTTGATATGTACTCTAGATCTTTCGGCCTACATGGAAGCCATCATCAGGATTTAAAATTAGTACATAAGTCAAAAGTTTAAAAAATCATAGTTAAAATTTAAAAACGGTCATGACTGTCCCTGTCCTAAAACAACTTTACTTAAAAATAATTGAGCAGCAGGATTGCAGAAAATGTGGACAAAAATTGCATATTAGCCCCGTTTATATGACAGCAAGGTAAAAAAATCTTTAAAAATCTCAACTTTAATGTTCGGCTAGGTCTATGAAATTAGCCTCTGTCCTTCAAAAGCACTAAGATAAATACAACCATGTCAAAAGGGCAGAGCATATACAAATTAATTTGTAAGGAAAATAATTTTAATTTGGTATATACAGAGCAAACTAAAAGAAAGACTGAGAATATAATAATAGATTGGCTTATTACTGATATAAGACCAGAGAGATTAGCTTAGTCCAGAATTTCCTAGAAACTGGTCACATAATTATTTATTATTATAAAATTAAATACTGAAAAATGCCTGCAATAAACTGGATGGGAAACTTACTTTATCCACAATGTTGTGAAAAATTCATTGCTGAATAACAACTGCCAACACCCTTTACTAATGTTAAATTTATAAAAAAAAAAGTGAACGTTTCTTGTGATTAGTTGGTTATTTCCTACAAATTTTGTTCAAACAAGGTATATCTGTTTGACTAGCTTAAGGTTAATGGTGCTACTCTGTCATTCTTAAGGTACATTTTTATTTTATCCAACCTATATAAGAATTATGCATTATGGTGGATGATCTTAATTGGAAATTTCAGTACTTTAAATATTTTTAAGATGCGATTCCCTAAACTGACAACAGTTGGTTTTGTTTGTTCTTACTCTAAAATGATTGCCAAAACACTCTTTTTTATTGTTTTGTGTTATTTATTTGTCAATTAATATCTAATAATTCTTCTTTTCATTTTATACAATTTTTTTCAGCATCTACTGATAATCAGGAAATAATATATATATATATATATATATATATATATTTTGCAAAGGCATGAAAATATTTTAGCCATTAAAGCAAGAGAGGTGTAATTAAAAAAGTATTTTATGCTAGCAAAGGATGGTTTGATTGATTTTGAATATCAAATACACCAGAATACATTTAGGTCAATACATTAAAATACTACATGAAGCTGAAAGTGCAGATATTTCAAACACAAGATTAGCTAGCTAGTAAGTAGCATGGAAAGGGTCATTTGACATTCAATATGGATGAAATATTTCTCTCTAAAAATGTATGGCATGTATATAGCAGCCATGTACAGATGTATATAGCCAAAGAAAAAAAAGTGTGCCTAGGTTCAAAATTACAAAAAACCTTGTCACTGTATTTTGTGCCATATAAAAATAAAATTAATTGCTCAATTAAAAAAACTATTATTTAATCTTATCTAAAATGATTCACTATAAAAAAATAGAACACTGTGAACTTTACATGTCTTAATTATAAATACCTTTAAAATAAGCAAGTCCAACAAGACACTGAGTCTGAAAATCCCCTTCATTAATTTCTTGCAAAACTTTAATGGCTTTTTTATAATTTTTCATTCGTACATAAACTCTACCAAGATTAGCGCGGATAAAGTTAAGATATTGTTTTGGAGCCAATTCAAGTGCTCTATTAAATGATCTAACAGCACAGGAGAATAAACCTGATTTCTCTTGTAAACATCCAAGCATATTAAATCCGTAACAATCATTCTCTTGTTCGTCTAGAAAAAATAAACAGTCAACATTATTACAATTATTAAGAAATAAATGAAAAACTTCAAGTACAAACTGATTATTTTTTATTAGTGAAATTTACTTTTTATTAGTATTAATTGTTAACTTCTTAAAATGAAGATTTTTGTATATGCTGTCTTCAGAAGTGAGGAAAACATCTGTAGAAAAGCATAATATGATTTGTCTATTCTCACAAAGTAGTTAGTACAAGTACTGTCCCACATTGCAGCATATTTTCCTTTAAAGTCACTATTATCTGAAAATCAAAATTTTATATTTATTTATAAAAAATATATATAATTATTTTTGCAATCAGTAATACTATGTGTGTACTCCAACAGCTACATTAGATATACCTCTTTTGTTTATTTATGCTGTGTAATGTTCTATAATACTTTTTCTTTTTTATTGGTTTTACCAATGTAAATATTATTATATTTGTCGCACTTAATTTTTTACATTCCTCTTAATTTATCTCTATTTTTTTATTACTGTTATTTTTTAAATATTTAGTAATGTGATTTTTTGGTTTATATGCTTTTTTATATCTATTTTATCATATATGTTGATAATTTCTTTATCATTTTATTTGTATAATTGTATTTAGGTATAAACTAGTACAATTTTTCTTCTTTTTTTCTAGCTGAACACATTAATTACTATTATAAGAAATATTTGTCTTCAAAATTACTTTTGAGTATGAGAGTCTTCAAAATTACTATGAGTATTAAATATGAGAATAAGCGTTAACAAACAGAAGGCTTACCAATGGGATCACCTATATTTGCTATTATGTTGAAATATCAATGTCTGCAATCAGTAATAGTTAGTGATTGCAAAAATAATTTAGAGATTTTATAAGTATGTAATAATGATAAAAAAATGAATATATTCAAAAAATATTACATTTATAAATATAAACAAAAATGTAAAACAATGAACCACCAAATAACATTCGAAGATGATAATAAGTTGACAATAATGTCAAATAAGTTGACAAGTAGTCTAATAGTTGACAATAATGAAAATAAAACAGAGAAAAATAATACATTTAAACATTACATCATTTCAATACTGGACAGCAAAATTTGCATATAATTTTGTAAAACTATTCAAAATATTTAAAACAGAACAATATAAAATAACAAATTTTAAAAAGAATTATATATAATGTAATTATAGAATTCAATATCAATTGAAGATGTGGGATCCTGTGAAAACATTCTTGGAAATTAATATTGTAAGTTTAACTTCTCCAATTACTGTGTTATGGTGGTTTATATTTCATATTATATTAAATTTTATTCACACAGTGGTAAATATGTTAATGAATTATATATATATATTTTTTTGTCTTCAGTCATTTGACTGGTTTGATGCAGCTCTCCAAGATTCCCTATCTAGTGCTAGTCGTTTCATTTCGGTATACCCCCTACATGCTTCATCCCTAAAAATTTGTTCTACATATTCCAAACATTGCCTGCATACACAATTTTTTCATTCTACCTGTCCCTCCAATATTAAAGTGACTATTCCAGGATGCCTTAATATGTGGCTTATAAGTCTGTCTCTTCTTTTAGCTATATTTTCCAAATGCTTCTTTCTTCATCTATTTGCCGCAACACCTCTTCATTTGTCACTTTATCCACTCATTTGATTTTTAACATTCTCCTATAGCACCACATTTCAAAAGCTTCTAATCTTTTCTTCTCAGATACTCAGATCGTCCAAGTTTCACTTCCATATAAAGCGACACTCCGAACGTATACTTTCAATAATCTTTTCCTGACATTTAAATTAATTTTTGATGTAAAAATATTATATTTCTGACTCAAGACTCGTTTCGCCTGTGCTATTCGGCATTTTGTATCGCTCCTGCTTAGTCCATCTTTAGCAATTCTACTTCCTAAATAACAAAATTCTTATACCTCCATAATCTTTTCTCCTCCTATTTTCACATTCAGTGGTTCATCTTTGTTATTAATCTGGTTCATTAGTTATTATCTCTGTAATTATATATACACATACATTTTTCCACATAATACATGCATATGCACTCGTTCACCTGACCAAACAATCAAAGACAGACTCCACAAAATTGAAAGGAGAATGGAAGAACCTGCATCAAAAAAAAGTTCCAAAAAGATGGCAATGGTGGATTGTACCCAACAAAATTGTGTATAAATAGTTAGAACCCATCACTGATACTATGCCATGTGTAAGAGGAGACTAGGATGATCCTTTGGACATATTATGAAATGCAAGATTCAAGACTTCTGAAACATCTGTTGCAAAAGTCAGTACAATCTTGACTTGAAAAACACAAAGACAGGATGCAGATGGATCTGAAGGAAATCAGCCTCATAGATAAGATAAAATTAAACAAGAAAATCAAGAACAAAAACACTTGCTTCACTCTTATAAGATAAAACACTAGAGAGCACAAAGATCAGAACGTATGAAAAGTACTGGGAGGACTGCATGGCCGAACAACCCCATCAAAGAGACTTTGACTGACTAAAGTGATCCTATGCGGTCATAAAAGATTATAATAATACACAAACACATACAGAAAACACCAGTTCTGTACTTACAAACACCACATTTTCAGCGTTACACTTCTTTTTTTTTTTGCTGAAAAAATATTAAATTATACAATTAGCTAAAATTTACATACAGAGGAGATATGGACTACAAAAAGTTTAATTTAAATAAATATATATATATATATACAATGTGTTTGAAAGTTGTGTAATGGAAACTGATATTACAATAACTGGATTATTTTATAAAAAGTGTTGAGAATGACCTCCTCCAACATCAATCAATACAGCATTGCACATTCATTTAAACACAAACTTGTTTATGCCCACAGTTGACATTTGTCTACATGGCCTAATTTTTATTTTTTTTCAAATAAATATATTGTACAATAGCAGTACGATGTTTTTGTATCATAGGCTGGTATCTCTTTTCAATATATCGCTAAGGACATTTCCTATGTGAAACCATATACTCAGTAGATCTGAAAAGTTCCCAAACTACATTTCTGTAGTCGATGCAAGTAGCGCCATCTCTCAAACAACCAAAGAACTATGTAGTGCAATATCTGATGAATGTATGTACAAAATTTCATCACGTTTGTCACTCCAGTCTTGAGTTATATTCAGCCACGTACATTGTGTTCATGTGACCCTGTGCAACTTCACCACATGCAACAGAACAGCACGATAGAATTTTGTGTTTGACAAAAATCTTTCGTTGAAACTTATTCTATAATACAGCAAGGATTTGATAATGAAGTCACATCTCGTACTACAACATACACATGGTGGAAGCAGCTAAAAGATGGTAGAGTTGTTGGATGATGACGAACAAAGCAGGAGGCTGCAACAGCTGTTCACAACGAAAATATTATAAATGTGTGCGTGCTCCTGCTCGAACCTTATCTTATCCTTCGGGCCATAGCAGAAGAGCTAAACATCGGTAAACACATGGTACGTACAATTCTAACAAAAAAATGAACCGCCGAAAGGTGTGCTCTTGTTTCGTTCCACACTTCTTGATCGAAGAACAAAAACAGGTACATCTTTCTTGCATTCAAGACTTCATTGAAACTGCTGATAACGACCTGAATTTTTTGAAAACATTTATAACTAGGGATGAACAGTGGTGCTTTATGTATGTCTACAAACAACGCATGAATCTGCTGCTTGGTTGAGTCTTGGAGCACAAGACTGGTGAAAATCAGGCAGCAAAAATCAACAGCGAAAACGATGTTGATTGCATTCTTTGACCCGAAGGGCCTGATTCACCATGAATTCTAGAATCTATTTGGAAGTAATGAAACGCCTGATAAATCGCAATCGTCGAATCCAGCCCGAGTACTGGGATCTGGGCAGTTGGACTCTCTTGCAAGACAATGCTCCAGCATGACATCAGTTTTAACACGTTTTTACGCCAAAAATCAAATCGCTGTCTTATCCTATTCACCCTATTTACCTGACTTGGCTCCAGCAGAATATTTTCTGTTCCCAAAACTCAAGTTGAAGATGAAATCCGCTTTTTTTAAATTCTGGCCATCCAAAGGGCTTGCATTGAGCAGTTAAAGGCAATCCCAGAAAGTGATTTCTCCTGAGCATTAGACGGGCTCTACCGGCACTACGAGTGTATAACTAGAGAAGGGTTCTATGTAGGGGAGTAATGCGAGTATTCGTTTATCTTAAAATCTATATTTTTGTTTAATTTAGTTCAGGAACTTTTCAGACATACTGTGTATGTGATCTTTGCTTAATCGACCTCATACATTTCACACCATGGCACGCAAATCTATCTAAGTAGATATTTTTATCTACTTATTCATTTTTAACTGAATTTTTCTTTTATGAAATTTTTTTAGAAATAATAGTTTTTTTTGTTGGCAAATAAAACTTGAGTGTGTAAATTCGTTGACAGTGAACTTTGCTGACAGGATGTAAATATTTTAACACTTTTGGGTCACTATTTTATTTAGATTGACATTGGAAGAGATTGCAAGTATACTGGAAGAAGATGATTTTTTTTATGCTACTGTTTACATAGAAACCCAGAAAACTACTTCCAAAGTGATGAAGAGAGTGATGAAGATGAACCAGGCGAAAAGATGTCAACATCTTTCAGAAAATCAACTTCGAACTGATGCTGAATTAGTTTGATCTAACAATTTCAGATGGTGGCCTAAGAGAAAGAAGAAATGATGATGAAGACAACTTTGATTTTCAGTCTCATTTATCTACCAATAATAATGATTCCACCAAAGCCTAGTACATCTTCATATTCAGTTCCTTCATGTCTAAAGATCGCAAGAAAAATGGTCCAACCAAATAAAAACAAATACATACACAATTTTCTCATAGACAATGGAAAAACAGTGACACTGATGATAATTTTCATATGGAGTTCACTCGTCTAGATTTTTTAAACAACAATTACTCCCTGATGGATTTATTCAGTAAGTTTTTTGATAAGTATTTGATACTCTTGTTCTATATTCAATTCAATTTGCTATAGAAAAGGGCAATCCAATTTTAAATTATCAAGAAGTAATTTAAGGTTTTTTATAGCTATCTTGTTATTTTGTATTATATGTTCAATCATGTAGAAGGATGTACTGGAAGTACATAATGAAGCTGTATCTAAAGCAATGTCTTGTAATTGCTTCAAAGACATCTTTAGATACTTATATTTTTGTGACATTTCAAATTTATATGGGTGTGATTGTTTTGGAAAAATAAGAGATATATGGATAAATATGGTAAATGAGAGATGGCTGAATTTCTTTCCCAGCGATGCCTATCTACCTCTGGATAAGTCTATGGTGCCTTATTTTGGTAGACTGCATGGAAAACTATCGGTAATCTGCATGGGAAACCTATTCGATTCAGGTTCAAGGTTTGGTCACTTTGTACAAGACTAGAGTACATTATTCAAGAGTAACCTTAACAGAGAGCAGCAAATGGAAACAATTCCAGAACTAGTAAGTTGTTATGGACCTAATCTAACTCAATAGGAGATATAGTTTGTTTTTTGAAATTATTTTACCTCCTTACATCTGATAAATGCATTACAACACAAAGGCCATCATACAACTGGAACTGTGCGTCTTAACCAAATAGAAAAGCACCCTTTCCTGATTAAAATTATGCAAAAAAGAAGTTCGTGGCAGTTTTCATCAGGTTACAGACAACGTAACTGGTGTAACTGTAGTTCAATACAATGATAACAACATTGTTCTGATTTAAAGAAAGTGAAAAATCCACTTTACCCAGCAAATAAAAAATACATTCTCTAGATGATCTTTCGGTTTTTCAAACCATGATCGGCAGATTAAAATACTAAATAAAAGTAAAAAAAAAAAATGAATTAGTCATGACTGTTTGCTTGTCAACAGTATATTACAGTCAATTGATTTTAATTTTTGACTTTTATATAATATTTTAATCTCTTGATGACTGTTTGAAAAACTGAAAGATCTAGAGAATGTATTTTTTATTTGCTGGTAAGGTGGATTTTTCACTTTTTTAAATTATTTTATTAAAGTATATCAACGAAAACAATGTTTAAGAAATTTATATCGTACAGTAGCGTCATCGATGAGTGGTGTCTCTCCTCTAGGCCACACAAAATGATGGAGTAATGTAATGAAAAAGAAAATACAAGTACCTACACCACCCTGTGTATTTTATTATAATACATACATGGAGTTGTTACAATGAATGAAAATGTCAACTGTTATTGAACTAAAATAAGAACAAAAAGTGGTATTGGCCAATGTATTTTTCCTAAATGCTTTGATGAACTATGTATGGCTACTCTATCGACTAACAATAAAAGGAGAAGAAAACAATCTGAACCCATTGACTTTTACCAGATTAGTTGTATGATCATACCTTAGAACATACTCAATAGATCGACAAAGTACAAATGTATCTTTCTGCGTGTTACCCAAAATCTGGTACTAAAGAAAGCAACATTTTCTTGAAACTAGCACTACTCAAATTCATTGCGCACAATATGGTAAGGCTGTACAGAAGTGTAAAGAATGCAATGTTGGATTACATATACATTACAACATACTATTTCATTCTCATTAATGAATTTGAATAATTGAATTTCATTGAGTATACTATATTTTATATATTTGTCAATGTTTTTACATATTTGATTTAAATTTATATATTTTATATCTTTTTTTTTTTTGTACGCACTCAAGCAATTCATTCCGCAGAGGATGAGATGAATGTTTTGTAGCGTGTGTGAAAGATGACATGCCTGACCAGGATTCGAACCCAGGACCTCCGGGTAAAGGCCGAGATGTAATATTGATGTAGATATTTTATATCTATATCAATATTACATGTATGTGAGTTTTTTTATGAAAAACTGCGGCCTAATTATATGTAAAAGTAGTTTAGTTTAGTTTATTTATTTATAAAAGTTGTGCTTTCATTGTTGGTATAAGTAGTGTATACATTATATAATTTTGAATAAAATTCATTTAATTATAAAGACATGATTATTATATATTCACTGTTGCCCTTCCAGGCCATTGTTGACATATAGAATATGTGCCCAACTATACTCACTGCTGATATTTATAGACACAACAAAAATTAACTACCATAACTACAAAATAAAAAAAATTGGGTACTAATGAATTAACCAGCTGATATACTGGAATGTCAGTGCGATACACTGTTTGTTTCGCTGACCCCACAGAAAGTATCTGGAGGAGTCAGATAGTGCAAACTGCTTGAAATGATTTGTTCACCAAAGAAATTTTTTTAAAAAGTCATTGACCTGTTAGCTGTGTGTGCTGTAGCGTCATCTTGTTGGAACCAACTTTCCACTTTTGTTAACTGACTAATGAAGTTTGTAAAACACAATAATGATCACTATTAACTGTACTTTCACAAAAGATTAGACCCACAAAGGACATTCTACTCACAACAACCCAGACTCCAATTTTCGCTTTGTGTAAAAATTGATTGTAATCATTCGTTGGGGTTAATTGTTGACCACACTCGTGAATTTTGTGAATTAATATACCCTCCCAGATGAAACCATGCTTCATCTGTAAAAAATGTAATGTCGAGGTTACCTATGGAATTTTGGTCAATAAAATATTTAAACCGTTGAAAATAACTTAGCTTTAGGCATCATTTATAAGTTTCAGTTCTTGAACACAAACTACTTTATAGGGGAAAAATTTCAGTTCTTTCCTTACAGCTTTATGTGTAGTAGCAAGTCTGATACCGTGCTGCTTTACTAACTTAAGCATTGACTTTGATGGACTTTTGGCCATAGCATCCAAAATACCATGCAGCTTCTGTTCATTTAGTTTATTTAACTGGTCTTCCACTTCGATCAGCAATTTCAAAACAGCCTGTTGCCTGAAATTTTTTGATAAGAGTTCAAACTGCATTGTAGTGAGGAACAGGTATATTGGAAACTTTTCAGAAAACTCGTGCTTCACTAAATTAGTACATTTGTCACCTTCACAAAAGATGTGTTCAACAAGAATGCATTTCTCTACCAAAAGTAATTACATTTCTCGCAAATATTAATTCCGATAAATGAAACAACATGAAACAACGAAATGAAGCACGTTTTCAACAACTAACATCTTGGTTTATTACTGAAAAACACTCAACACACCCACAGAGCAACCAACCTAACACCCAGAGAACAGAATGCACCACATAATTCTAATCATACTGCACAGCAACTTTCTGAATGGACTGTACATACAGAGAATACTCAAATGTCTAAATTATGATTATAAATGTACAGAGTAATTAAGGGAACTACCTTATACCAACTTAATAAGTTATTACAATGCACTTATTCAAAACTACACTGTTAAGAGTGTTTAGTATAAGTTTAATACAGTCCGAATGGGTCGGTAATTCTTTTTTTTATCTACTCAGTCCAATTTTACTGTCATCTGTATATTTAAACCACTCTATACTTGAAGACATACTGACATCTACAATTAATTATATTAAAAGATAACATTAACAAGAAATTATCTATCTGTTTCCAGTTACGAGTCATATTATCAGCATTGCCATTGCTCTTGCTGCTAGCACTGTGATTCCAGCCAAGGTTATTTTTATTGGCTTTTTAGTTTTGGGAGTATTGTATTATACGGTAATGTCTACATTACATCTACATTTGGTTCAATAGTTTAACTATACCGAATGTTAGAATAATCCATTCTTTAAAATGCAATTCCATTGTGTTTTGAGAACACCTGATAGTTTTAATATATTTAAAATCTGTTAATACTATTTATTTTAAATTATAATTTAATAAATATTAATATTTATTAATATTAATAAATATTATATATTTATTAATAATAATTTATTATAATTAATTTTATATTACAAATTATAATTTAATTATTTGCAGATTTATTTTAAATCTGCAAATGCTAATTCTATTAACATTAATTTTATTGTTAACTTTCTTTAAAGCTGAGAACTATTTGTTCGATGAATAAATTTGTGCAGCTAGAGAAGATTAATCTGTGAACTCATGAAGTACTTTTTAAGTACAATGAGTATGTTTTCTGTATATTGGTTTCTTTTGAAATTTACATGCAATAGTCAACTTCACTAAATGTATATGTTAATTTTTTTCTTTCTTATAATTGTTAATAGATTAATTTTTTCCCTTGTTCGTCCTCATTTTTCTTTTATTTTATGTAACTTGAGTAAATGAAAGTTATTATACACATTTGTATAAATTATTAATTTATATTGCTGAACAACTTCCATGTGATAAATAGCATAGATATTTTAATATTCTGTAAATTACAACTAAATGCACGTAAGTGAAATTGTGTAGTGCTGACTAGTGTTTATGTTTAACTGTCAATTATTTTTCAATATATTTTGAAATTTGTTGAATTTATCTAATGTAACTTGACTGTCTTGAACTACGGCACTCTTCCAATTGAACAGCCCAAATCAAAATAAGTAAAACCATTAAAGTAATTTAAGGCCTAATTGCTTTTTCTATATTATTTTATACCAGATAATATGTTATTCTACTACATGCATTAAATCCCTATAACTGTCACCAAAATGAAACAACTCTGTCCTCTGACAGGCTAACATATCATGAATTTGAGTTAGTAAATTGTATATAGTAAGCAACTATTTTAAAAAACCAGTGGTAAAATTTTAAGACCACTTGAAGAAAGAAGAGAAAAAATTAAAATGACTAAAAAAATAAAAACAAACTGACCCTAACTTTTTCAAACTGATATAGTGGTGATTACCAGGATGGTTTTCTTTGAGAAATAGTATGAATTAAAAGCTTAATTTGGAGAAATGATCAGCAATGAATTGACAAACCAACTAATAACTAGATATTTGTTTAAAAAGTCAACATTCAATTTCTTTCAGTAAAATAAGTAATGAACTAGAGGTAAATGTGTTTTTTCCTTTATTTGTAATTACAAAATTGAATGCTGTTAAAAATTTTGGATGAGATAAGTCACAATGCCTGTGTGCTTGTATGTATAAAAACTAGAGGTAAATGTGTTTTTTCCTTTATTTGTAATTACAAAATTGAATGCTGTTAAAAATTTTGGATAAGATAAGTCACAATGCCTGTGTGCTTGTATGTATAAAGGGCACTAGGAAAGTTTTGCCATGTGACTTTATTTTTTATAATGTTTCAAAATAATTTCCTCCATACAGTAAACACTTCACCATTCTTCAAAATAGTTTTCAAAGAAACCCTGGCATGTTTCATTGGAGATCTTGGCACATTCATCATCCCTCATAAAATGCTTCCCTTTCAGTATGTTCTTCACCTGGGGGAACAGCATGAAGTCATATGGAGTGAGGTTAGGATTGAAGGGAGATTGCTCTATAGTTTTATTCCAGTATGGGCCAAATACTCTGAGCAGACTTTGGAGTGGAGCACTGGAGTGTTACTGTGTCCATTCTCGAGAGCTTTGATAACTTTCGGCAGGCATTCCTCGATATACTAACTACCTATCACTGTCTTCAGAGTTTCCAACACAACTCGTACTAAAACTCCTCTCATACTAAAAGATATGGCTATTATTCTCTTCTTCAACTGATCTAAATTTACATATAGTCATTGAAGTCTCATCATTTTTGAACATACACACTTTGTTCTACTGGGACATCATTTAATAGTATAATCAAGTTTCATCCCCTGCTATAATATTATTCACATAGGGAGATTTCCCATTTTCAAACTTTTTCAGCATTTCAAGGCATCATAAAACACAACATGTCATCTTATCCTAAGTCAAGTTATGTGGTACCCAAAGGGTACAAAGCTTTCTAACTTAAGGTGATCTCACAGAATATAACTGCCGTGTATTAATGCCCAAGGATACCTCTATTTGGTGGGAGATCAAATCTCAAATTGAAATCTGCCTCAAGCAATTTTCATACTGCAGGAATATTTCCTTTAGTTACAGACGAAGATGGTCGACCTTACCTTGGAGCATCCTCAAGCCAAAATTTCCTCTTTCAAACTCTTGACACTGCCTAAATAATGTTGTATGATAAGAACAATCTTCTCCAAGCACAAGAGTCATTTCCTCTACATTTAATCCACATGAAAAATTGCCTGGTATTTAATTTTTAACCAAGATGAAATCACTACCTCTTTTCACTAACACAGCTAAAAAGCAAATGACACTAAGATAGTGCAGGCTGGGAATTGTGATGATCTGTTCCATCATATTGCACAACTTTGCTAGTGCCCTTTATATCTACAGATATTCATTCACTTGAAACCCAGAAGCCAGTGACAGACACTATCAGAATGATCTTTTATCGCTGATTTTACTAATCTTTAAGAATGGTTTCAGACATAAATTTATTCTTACACCATTATTGCTGAACAATAAGGCTTAAATAAAGGTGTTTTGTATTTCATAGTATTTATATTTTACAAGAGAACATGATAATGTGTTACCATGGACAGAGCTACATGGTTCCTAAAAAGAAATTTAGACAATAAATAAATTTTATTTAAAAATTTCATTTATCAAAAGCAGGTTAACTATCTTGAGTTTAATTACAAAATTCTAATTTTTCATCATTTTAATAGGTAGGCTTGTGATTTAATTTTTCTTAACGTCATTTATCTATAAGTTTTATTATATTCTTTCCAATATACTTTTAAAAATGCATTTTATTTTCATCTTGCATTTTGCATTTCAAACCAAAATAAAAGCAAAGGAGATTTTGTTCAAACAGTTTTATTTATAAAAGTAAACAATAAACAACTGCTAATTAAAGATTATTTAAAATTTTGATTAAGGGTTCTCGTCCAGATAAAAAAACAAGATATGCAGAGACAGTATTAAGTAATTCAGCTTATAATATGCTTAACAGAATATGATGTTAATAGTCACTCTTAATTAAAATTTATCTTTTCTAATGTGTTATTTCATATTATACTGATTTGATACAACAAATACTCCTAAAACAAGAGTTCCAACAGATACATAAACTTTGGCTTATATCATCTGGATCTGATAGATTACCCAAAAATTATTGTTTTTGGTATTTAAAAAAATAAAATCAAAAATAAAACAATTATAAAGTTTCACTCACCTGTATACCATAACATAGCATCACATGCAACAGTAACAGCATGCACAGAAATTATATTATAAACGTAATACTGCTTGGAAATTTCATTTTGCATAGTCTGTAATACCAGCTGTGCGTAACCACAACCAGATTCAGGATGAAAACCAAGTTGTGTAGTATGTCGAAATAAATCTAATGTATCTGAATCACCTACAGCTTCCGATATTAATGACTGTTTCAAACAAAGTTTTTATGTTTATATTCAACATTTTATGTTAACATAAAAATAATTTTACAAATATATCTTCATTCATTAAAATTTCATCTATGTTTATTCATAAGAATATTAATAAATGGAGTCCGAATACTAGAAACCCTTACCTCTTTCTATCTGTGAGGTATAATACAAGCTAGTAATTAACTGCAAAGCCATGAAAAGCAAGAAATAGGTATTTAAAAAAAGCGAATTACATTTCTATATGGTATAGTACAACAAAATTATTAAATCTTGGTTACAAGGTCGCTAAATGTATAAATTATTTAATAAGTTTACTTTTATTTTCAGTCCTTTCCTGATCTACCCAAAAACTATACAACTACTAACATAAGTCATAAAACATCTTCCACCTTACTTTGTAACAGCAGCTAATAATAAAAATGTTGTAAATTACTTTTAATATTAACTATATCTGTATTAAAACAAATTAACAAGATATTTAAGTAATATAACAATATTTGATTAAAACGTTTACTTCTGCTGTTATTAATAATAATAAAAATATTTAGGCTGGTATTAAGCATGTAAAGAATTTATAATGCAGCTTATCTTCGGTCAAATGATTGAAAAGTATATAATTTTGGCTTATATCTTAGCATTTTTTTATTGCTTTGTAAACAGTAACTGTAGTTTCCAGTTCACTTTTCTATTTCAAGCTTAATCTCATGAATATTGCTAACACAAAAAAGCATAATCAGATAACCACCTCGCTTAGCACAAACCTTCATTCAGTTAATACATTGTAAAATTAAATTTACATTTACCTATACCTTAATTGTCATTATTTTATCCTAAACATTGGAATTATGTTACTAAGTTTTCAAAACTTTATCTTAACTCTTCACATCAATATTCATTACTGATTTCTGTACAATAAACAAAATTTAGTTACTATTTGTTTAACGGCAAGCAAAAAAGCTTTCTCCATAATTTCCTCCAATAAATGTATTCAATTCAGTTACAGGAAATAAACTAAGAGTACATCCTGTGCTGGATTCGTAAACTATAATTAAAAAATCTAATAATATGGAGTGATCATTAATTTATTTAACTATCAAATGGTTCAAAAATGAAAAAAGGAATGATATTTAAACTGCTTTTATTTTACTTTTTTAAATTAATATCTAATGACAGATTAGATATTAATTTAAAGATTAATATCTAATTACCGGAGCCGTCTAATTATCTAAGGACCCAGTAATCCCTTGATAGGGATAAAAGAGTATATTAATAACAAAATCAATAAACTGAATAAGCTATCAGTTAATAAATCATGAGAATTAAAAAATCATTTATTTTTACAAAACAAATTATTAATTAAAATATTTATTAATTTCAAATAATTCAAGATTATTTAACTTTAATAAGAAACAAGTTGGCTCAAATAAAAGATTTTTTTCATCATGATGAATATTTTTAATAACAACTGTTTATAAGGTTAAATATTAATATTTCGAATAATCTATGGGTATATTACCACAAATAAACTACACAAAAGTACTAAGACTGCAAAAAACTCTGAAGGTTACCACACACTTAAAATAAATCTAGTAGTGTTTAGTTAAAATCCACAGAAAAACTTGAGAAAGAGATCAAGATAAGGTTAAAGGGAATGAATAGTAAGTATGTAACCATGATGGCTACAGGAACTGTGAAGAGAGATAAATAAATCCATCCAAAGGATATTTCAATGACCTTCCACCAGGTGTGGGTGCCAATCCTATCTACAATACTAGGAATTTTTGAGTATCTCTATCCAGAGTGGGAAGCAACACATTACAAATCAATCATTTTGCATTGTTGATGCTGTAATTTTCTTTCAAAAATTATAGAACCGTTTGAGAATGGCACATGTTTCTTTAAGGAAATTTCTCATCCATTCTCAGAATTGTGTGGTATGCACTGGTTTCCAACTGAAAATTACAAAACAGACGAGATGTACATTTAAATGAAATTTCTTGAAGTCTGATCTTACACAGAAGATACCTCAGCTACTGTATAGTGTTTTTTTTACAAGCCTCAATTAGAAAAAAAAGGATTCTTGGATAGTTATAGAGGCACAAAGGATTGTTACCTCCTTCTTCAATAAAGTGGCTACCCTTTCATCTATTAAGTGTAAGGAAAGTACTACAGATGGAACCAGTAATATCTGAGCCAGTCCCATGGCACTTGTCCAAAGAAGAAGGGGTAAAGAATACAGAAGACAGAGGTAAGAGAAAGAAGGCAATCAATCTATAGAGAGACCAATTCTATTCAAACCAGCTTACTGTCATGCACAGAAGCCTAAAAATATAAATAATCTTATTTTTAGATCTATTCCCAATCATAAGAATTAGAATTATTTATTTTCACAAACCTGGTACAAGTAAAAAAATAAAGAATCAGGTAGAAAATTACTGGTAATGTATATTCCAGATCAGAATTTTAAATCACTTAAGTATTCAAATTTTTTTTTATGGTTGATTTATTATGAAGGGCTTTTTTAAAGTTATTTCTATCTTGGTTATCAATAAAGAAAGGAAATTATTTGCAATACCAATGTGTTTTTAATAGTACTATTATGGTATCTACGTAAGTTTCATTATTTCAATTAAAAATGGGGTAGAAAACAAATTGTAAAAAAAAATTCCATTAAATCGATAGAAATCTTAACCACTTGTTAAAAAGAGGTTACCTCTGTAATCAAAATACTACATTTTTCATAGCTTTCTTCCAACCTCTTAAGTGAAATTAGTATTATAGAAATGTTAAAATAGATTGTTAAATGTAAAAAAATTCCTACCTTAAATAAGAGCCAAAAAAAAAAAAAAAAATTATTAGAATGATATGAAACACATTTTTTTATTTTTAAAGACAACAGGCCATATGCGGTAATGCTTTTAAGTACAGCCTTTTTCTCTTGAGATACATAGTATAGTTACATAAACCAAAATTAATAAACTTTACTAATAAGCATATTAATTTATCTTTTATCAGAAATATCTACCATTAAAAAAAAGCTTTAGTAAAGAACTGATTTTCTGGATAAATCTTCAAGCACAATTACCAAAATAAACATGAAATTTCTTCTTTTATAATAAGATACTATTTCCATTTAATACATTACTTTTATATAGATATTCTTTATATAGAATATAAATATTATATTCCCTCTTAATATAAATATTATATATAATGTTATATTATAAATATTATAGAATATTATTTATTTTAATATTCTTTATATAGAATTTGTAAACAAAACCTGTGAATCATACGATCTAAATTCGGTTATTTATGTGAAAGGCAAGTGAAAATGGCTTCTCATTTGCAACCTTACTCCTAATATTTAGCTACCAAGCAATTGCAAGGAGAGCATCATTCTTTTGCTGTAAAAACATTTCACAAAAACTGTGACTTCATGCATTTATGAAATTTACCATAACAGTCCAGTGCTAATAGCCAAGCAATAGGCTGTATTAATAGGGTAATAGGCTAAGGAAAAACTAACAGGTAGGGAAAAATACGTTACAAACTCAAACAGTTTGCTGTGTTAAGCTCCTTCAATTATTGATCTCATGTATTGTAAGTTTCAAATATGTATACAATTTTAATTTCAAAGAATCAAAGTATGTATAAACATATTTCAAACCATTTTGTTGACGTAATCTTTTATGGTTTTTAACATTAATTTATTCAATGTTGAATACTAATTTAATTAATGTCCAGATCAGAGATTAATGATAATGACTTCAGTTAGAATCAGTAACAGATTCTGTTTTGCATAATTTAGCCCTAATTTCAGTGTAATTTTTTTGCCAGAAGTAAGGTACCTGAAAATCAGTCAGCAAAACACTCTTTAACTTCCTTGATGGACCCTAAGACTCAACTACAGCAATGCCCTCTATAGAACAAAATACAGAAATAAATTTAACATTGGCATAGAAAATTCCTTACATAAAAACACACAACTGACTAACCAAGCCTGTAAGTCAAGTCAAAGATTCATTTATATGCTATTGCTGGCAAATATTATGGGATGAAATAAACAAAGGCAAAGCAGTTTCAAATAAATAACCTGCTATATTCATAATGTGTGATATGTTTTGCTTGACTCTCATACACTCTTCCATCTTTCTATAGAGAAATTTGTAACATTTTTTTAATGTAATATTTTTCCAGTTTGTAAATATGAAAGGACATTATATAATCTGTGCTAATAAACATAATCTTAACACATATGGGATGATTCTTTCTATTGAGGTGATTCTATGTACTTTCCTTAAACAGAAATATATTTTTTCCACAGAATAGGTAGCTTCCTGAACCCCTCATTAAAAAAATATGATGGCTGCCCCAACAACCAATTGTGGACATAATGAATGCTTGACTGTGGCATCATCTTTAAACCTTTCCTTTCCTAAAGCTCCTTTCAGCAAACCAAACATATGGAAATCACAAGGTAACAAGTCTAGATTGTATGGTGGGTGTTCAAGAGGTATCCCAATGAATTTTAGCAAGTTTATCGCAAGTCTGAACTCCTGTAGGCAGACAACATACAGGCGTTGATGTGGAGAAGGAGGATATTGTGAATCATTTGCTGGTGTTGTTTAATGCGATAAGCAGCCCTGACATCATCCAAGAACTGGTAGTAGTATGCCTCATTTACCATCCTTTGATCACACAGAAAATCAATCAGTAGCGTACTTTTTGGGTCCCAAAATACAGTTACCAGAACTTTTTTACCCAAAAAGATCTTCTTGGCCTTGATCGGTGCTCCCTCCCCACTTTTCTACACACCACACTTGTTCTCTTGCTTTCTGGGGTGTAGTAGTAGTGGACCCACATTTTATCTTTGGTCCATAAATGCCTCTCCTTCTTCTTCAAAGCAATTAAGAAGCCACTGACAGGTGTCTTTCTAAACATTTCTCTGTGCCTCAATGGGAGTGGAATCCACCTCGCAGACACTTTGCTATATCCAAGAGTATCTGACAACACTGCCTGCACACTCCCAACACTTATGCCCATCTCTGATGCAATTTCAGCAAATGCTATTTCAGATGGTCGCCATTCACAAGGACATGAATGGCCTGATTGTTGTCATCACTGATGTTTTTTCTACAGATGACATTCATGACTTTTGTTCTTCACTGCATCAAAGCCACTTTAATCAATCAGGCCAATCAAACACTTGAATTTTTGACAGGGTAGTATCTTACAACCATGTCTGGAGTCAAGTCAAAATTTCAGAGGATTTGGCACCTTCATTGGTGAAATCAGATTATAATTCATTGCACAATGGACAACGGTACCTCCTCCTCAGACATTCTGCTACTGACATGAGAATGTGACCTACGGGCATGATTGACGAGTTGCTCCCCTCCACACATATCCATCTAACAACTGGCAGTGCCCCACCTCAATCACTGCTCTTCTTCAGTACACGCAGCAAAATTCCACTTAATATTTGAAGAACCCTCTTATTTGGTACAAATAAAAATAACAGTAACATACTTACTTGTCCTACCCAACAGTGTACATATTTGTCATCAATACGTTGAGCTGATTTAAACGCCTGATTGGCCAAATGCAATTGTTTTAATTCTAAATATAAAATACCAAGATTAGTCCAAGCAACAGCATTTTTTTCTTCATTCAAAATTGACTGAATAAAACAATGCTGAGCCAATGGTTTTTCATTAATTTCTGTAACATCAAATAAAACAATCACAATTACAACACTTTTTAGCAATAAAACACATTATCATAATATGTTAATAAACATAATAAATGCCCTTTCAGATTCCTAGTGCAAATCTTATCTAATAAAGTTCACAAGATTTAAATCAGAGTCTAGTGATAACGAATCACTAGACAAATTTTATCAAATTAGTAAATGGCAAAACTTAGGACTAGCCTTCTGTAATACTCCTCCATTATTTTCATCCACATTACCCATTAGAATTATTTTTCTTAGATCTCTAACAAACTTAATTTCTAAAAATAGGTTTGTGATGTTATTCCCAAAGTTTCCATTATAAGGAAATATTGAGGATCATATTTCATAAATTAACTGTGTTGTTACTTTTTTACAGCTAATCTAAATTTGACCACTTAAGATCTGATTATCTTATATTTGCTTCCAGAGATTAAAATGTATTAAAATCCTTCCTATTTCTTTCTTACTTAAGTGTTCTAAATAGTGGTATCCGACTTTGGGTCATACATTTCGTCAAAATGAAAGGGTGTATACTTCTTGGTACTTTTTTTGTCTTCAGTTATTTGATGCAGCTCTCCAAGATTCCCTATCTAGTGCTAGTCGTTTCATTTCGGTATACCCCCTACATCCTACATCCCTAATAATTTGTTTTACATATTCCAAATGTTGCCTGCTTGCACAATTTTTCCCTTCTACCTGTCCCTCCAATATTAAAACGACTATTACAGAATGCCTTAATATGTGGTAGTTTCTTCATCGATTTGCTTCAACACCTCTTTTTTTTCACTTTATCCACTCATCTGATTTTTAACATTCTCCTACAGCACCGCATTTCAAAAGTTTCTAATCTTGTCTTCTCAGGTACTTTAATCATCCAAGTTTCACTTCCATATAAAGCTACACTCCAAACATATACTTTCAAGAATTTTTTACTGACGTTTAAATTAATTTTTGATGTAAACAAATTATATATCTGAATGAAGACTAGTTTCGTCTGTGCCATTCAGCATTTTATATCACTCCTGCTTCATCCATCTTAGTAATTCTACTTCTGAAATAACAAAATTCTTCTACATCCATAATCTTTTCTTATTTTTATATTGTTCTTGTTTATTTTCATGTGGTAGTTCTTGTGTAGGACTTCATCCATGCCGTTCATTCCTCCTTCTAAATCTTTTTTACACTCAGCTGGAATTACTATATCATCAACAAATCGTAGCATCTTTATCTTTTCACCTTGTACTGTTACTCTGGATTTAAATTGTTCTTTAACTTCATTAATTGCTAGTTCTATGTAAAGATTAAAAAGATAACTAGGATTGAGAACATCCTTGTCAGACTCCCTATTTTATTACAGCTTCTTTCTTATATTCTTAAATTATTACTGTTGCTGTTTGGTTCCTGTAAATGTTAGCAAGTGTTCTTCTATCTCTGTACATGAACCCTAATTTTTTAAAAATTCTGAACATTTTATTCCAGTCTACATCATTGAATGCCTTTTCTAGGTCTATAAATGCCAAGTATGTTGGTTTGTTTTTCTTTAATCTTCCATCAACTATTAATGAGCCCTAAAATTGCTTCTCTTGTCCCTATAATTTCCCTGAAATCAAACTGGTCTTCTCCTAACACTTTTTCCACTCTTCTCTCAATTTTTCTGTACAGAATTCTAGTTAAGATTTTTGATGCATGATTAGTTAAGCTAATTATTCTGTATTCTACACATTTATCCGCTCCTGCCTTGGTATCATGACTATAATACACACCAGTTTGTATAATCTATCTATCGCTTCCTCTCCTGCACTGCGCAGTAATTCTGCAGATATTCGTCTATTACAGGAGTCTTTCTGCCGTTCAAATCTTTTAATGCTCTCTTAAATTCATATCTAAGTATTGTTTCTTCCCTTTCATCCTCTTCTTCCTCTATAACACCATTTACTAATTCATTTCCTCCGTATAACTCTTCAATATATTCCACCCAACTATCAATCTTTCCTTTCGTATTATAAATCGGTGTACGATCTTTGTTTAAGATATAACTGGATTTTAATTTACGTACCACAAAATTCTCCTTAATTTTCCTGTATCCTTCATCTATTTCGCCAATTATCATTTCTCTTCCCACTTCTCACAAATTCACTCTTCTTTCACTAGTTTGCTCTTCCTTTTTATAGTATTTCTTAATTGTCGATAGCTCCTTTTACTTTCTTCATCATTAGCATTCTTATATTTTCTACGTTCACCCATCAGCTGCAATATATCCTCTGATATCCAAGGTTTTCTACCAGTTCTGTTTGTTTTGCCTAAGTTCACTTCGGCTGATTTAAGAATTTACTTTTTAAGATTTTCCCATTCTTCTTCTACATTTTCAACCTTATCTTTTTTTACTCAAACCTCTTGCGATCAAAAAATTTCTTTACCTCCCCTTACTCAAGCTTCTCTAAATTCCAAAAATAGCAGCTGTAGTTTTTCCATTGCTTTCAGCTGTGCAGTACTCAGAAAATTGAGTGATGTTGATATGTCCATTTTGAGTGATGTTTGATGTCCTGACCTACACCCATAACAAATACTGAAAGAGCTGCTGCCCTCTTTCAGGAATCATTCGTTAGTCTGGCTCTCAACAGATACCTCTCTGATATGGTTGCACCTTCGAACCAGCTACTTTGTATCATTGAGCATTCAAGCCCCCTCACCATCAGCAAGGTCTCATGATTCACAGAGGGAACTTGGTACTTTAAAGGAATTTATAGTTTGAGTGTTCCTGTCCAAATTATGTACAGGTACAGATTATGTTTCAACACACATAATCACATTTTATTTCAAACTAAACATAATTTAGAAAAATTATAGTTTTTCTTTTTCTTTTAACCTTTTGTAAGCAGGCGCGCTCTTCTCAAAATTCATCTGCTCTAAATACATAGTTCTATAAAGTATTACTGTCACACTAGATTGATGTGACAAAGAACAACCAATCTGAAGAGATGTCAGTACTTTTAGAGTAACTAAAGTATTGGTAATGCACATTTTGATTCATGCCTACAATAGATCCTAAAATACTTTCTCTAAAATATGTATTAATACTATTAAATAATCCTCAATTTGAAAAACTGCTGCAGCCTTAGAGAGCAACCAATAAAGGTATGCTGTGAAGCTGTCCTGTATATTCTTATATCAGTCTGTTCATGAGTAATCAATAAACTAGTTGCTAATACCTCTCATTATAGAGAAGTCATATATATATATAAGATACATTCAATAATTAATGAAACAAACTGATGTAGAGATAAAACTGTTCATTCAATGATAATGAGACTTTTTGAGGGTCAAGTTGGTAACCTTTAAAACACATTTAATCAGCTGTTGGATCAAAATTAATCTAAGCATAACCCCTTTTGTTGATTTCAGAATGTCAGCTCCACTTGAAATATGCATGCCATATCAGAGGTGTGGACCAGTGAAAATTTACTCATGAATGTTGAAACAGACGGTGAAAAGTATTTAAAACGCAGTAACATGTATAAGTGGGTGGAACAGTTTAATTTGGGAAGAACAAGTGTGATTGATCTTGTTCTGATCACTCATTGTTTGATCGTCTGGAATACCAGTTGAAGTTTTGACTACCATGCTTAAAATCGTATAAATGATCTTATTCATGAAGATAGGGGAGTCAAAATTTCCCAAATTGCTAGTTTATGTAATATTAGTGTTGGAACCACGCATTCAATCATTCATGATGTGCTGAATTATCACAAAACATGTTCAAGATGGGTTTGAAGACAGTTGACTTAAACCCATAAAGACCCAGATTTAGTTGGGAGGTGTTGCCACATCCTCCTTACAGCCCAGACCTTGCCCTGTCTGATTTTCATTTGTTCGACCTGCTCAGACGTTTTACACAACAGGAAGTTCGACGACAACGAACTGGTCAAAAAAGTGGTACATGAACGGTTCAAACAGCAAGGTTAAGACTTCTACACTGCAGGAATCACAAAGGTCACAGAATGGTGGGAGGACAAATGTCTAAATGTTCCTGGAGACTATGTAGAAAAGTAGTGTTTCATTGTCACTGAATAAATTGTTTTTTCTCTACATCAACTTGTTTCATTAATTATTTAATGTCCCTCGTATTATGCTAACATTATTAGTATCCTGAATAAAATCAGTAACATATAAAAAAATAAGAGAAAAGAGATAAAAATGTAAAAAGAACAGCTAATATATTACCAAAGACAGATTACACACTAACAAAAAAACTATTAAAAACAATAATAAATACCAATAAATGTAATATTATTACCATTCGATTTTGCAATAACTCCAAGCAAATTCCAATTTTCCCAACCTTTTGGTTCAAGACTAATACTTTTTTTAGCCGCAAGAAATGCTGTTTGCATCAATTGTTTTTTATCTGTACTATCAAGACTTACTCTGGACTGTAAACAATAACTGGCTGCTAAATCATGCCATAAAAGGCTGCAATTGCCAATTTTTTCCAGCAACTTTAAAGCTTGTGTAAAACACCTGTTAAATGATTTTAAATACAAATTTAGATAAAAATGTTCATTCAATACATATCTACTTTATTTAAACTTATCTCAATACAGTTAATAACTATGTTTTTTTTATAATTGACATAATAGATTAATTTGTGAGATGTGAATAATACTTCTATTCATCTATTTACAACAAAGTTAACTGAATTACAATATGCTGCCATCTTAAAAGTAAGACAGGAAGGCATCAGCAGCAAATTGCCTTTATATGAAGTTTAAAAAATCTACCAGAATGCTGGGATCATTAAATTCCACACTTATTTAATCTTGGAAATGTACCAGTTGGGTAGACAGTGATTTACGGTCATCATTTAAAAAAGTAGACCCCAAAAAGCTCAGCAACTAACATAGGTAATGCATTAACTAAGCTATTAACCTCTGCTCTACTTTGGCTGACAGAATAATGACATGGGCAGAGACTGAAAATGTACTTTTAGAAGAAAAAAATGGCTTTGAGGTAGAAAACATCTTTGTGTTATTCTCAACACTGAATATTATACCTTCTGAAGGGAACAACCTACATGATGTTTATAACTTTAAGAAAGCCTTCAACACCATTCACTGCTTGAAGCTATGATCAAAACTAAAGAGTATAGAGCTGAGTGTGAAAATAGTTGCAGTAATTACCAATTTATATGATAAGGAATTTTATCATGCTGAATGAGAATTCCTTGAAATCAGCAAAGATTGATTATAGAGGGAGTTGTACGGAGCATCTCTTTAAGCCCTCTTCTCTTCTCTCTGTTCATTAGTGATATATATGCTTCAGAGATTTGAGCACCATTTTGCTATGAACGACCTGAGACGACTGAGAAATAGTTTTATAAAATGCTGTACTTTTGATCGAAAAGTACGCCCATGCATAGTCATAACATCAATTTGGGTTACAACATTTGCCGATCTCTGACAGAGTCGTACTGTTTCGGTCTTTCATCTGGAGATTCTGTTCAGGCACAGTATTTTTCATATGTTACAAAATTTCATTTTCATATTCTCCTGCTAAAGCATCAAGCTTATTTGGCAAATTCATCAACAAGAAAAGAATATTTTGTACGTAAAATTTTGTAAAGAATGATGGTATGTGAAATTTAAATAATGTTAAATACCACTTACCAAAAATATCTATAAAGTTGATGGAATTAGATAACTAGGAGTGATTTTATTACTCTCACAATTGAAAGAGAAATAAAACTAAACTTGGAACTGATATATTTCTTAATGTCAGCTCAAGGAGGGATATAATCTGCATTGCAGAAAAATATAAAAACCATCTTACCTCCATGACACAGTTTTAAACTCTATGTTTAATCTATTAAACATTTAATAGTAATTTGGGGTGTGGAGAAGCATATTTTGGATTCACACATATTAGCCACAGCTTTCACATATTCTGTATGTGGAAGGTATTTCTAATAGCTTAATATTAAGGCAGTATTTTTTTTGTATTAAAAAAAATATATATATATATAGCTGGGAACAAAACATATCAAATATGTAAATTAATCAAAAATAACAACCAAACAATTGTAAAAATGATAAAACACTGAAAATTTATATTATATTATATTATATATATATATATATTTTTTTAATATAAACCATCTAATATAGAATATTGAAATAAGACATAGCTATCTTAATTTTACCAAGAAACTTCTTTCATGGGACCTCCTGAATCTAATATCATGAAATAATTTAGTTAAACTGCATAATAAAAATACTGAAATAATTAAAATTGCATATTAATTTATTATACCAGCGCTGCTATCTATTGCAGGTTTTCTATAAGACTGTCTCCCCAAACACTGTCCGATAGTTTATCAAATTTAAATTTTGTTTATATTTATATATATGTAATACTTTACTAATTTAATTTTGATATCTTTATTAATTTCTAATATTTCTAAATTTGGTTTAATAACAGAAATAGAATGTTTATTGCTTATTGGATGGTCTGCCATATTACAAGAGGTTATCTCTAAAGTAAAGATCGTTTCATTGTAAAAAAAATTTAATCTGAAAACTTTATAAATATTTTTATTTCTCTTAAACTACATATCTTATACTACTTATCTATATAATTGCCACGTGAATTAAGACATTTATCATAGCAATACACCAGCTTCAATATACCCTCGTCACATTCTTCTGCCACCAGTCCATTTAGCTAGTGATTTTTAAGTTCATAGTCACCCGTGAATTGCTTACCACTCAAAAATTATTTCAATTTCCCAAAAAATTGATAATCAGAATGAGCTAAGTCCAAACTACATGGTGGGTGATCATAAATTTCCCATCCAAATATTCTCAGTAAATCATACGTCAGATCAACAACATGTAGACATACATTATTGTGCAGTAGGATGATGCCGTCGGTAAGCCAACCACATCGCCAATTTTGAATGGCACGTCGTAACTTATGTAGAGTTTTGCAGTAGGCTTCTACATTTATAGTTGTTCCATGTGGCATGAAATCAATCAGCAGTATGCCAAACTTAACCCAAAAGACTCTGGCTTTACGTCTATATCAGTTTACGTCCATATGGCTGTGGCTTGACCTTTGTTGGTCTGGTTGGTGATTGAGGATGGCGCTATTCACTTGACTACTATTTTCTCTCTGGTGTGTAATACAAAATCCATATTTCATTGCTGGTAACGATTGAATTAAGGAAGTCATCGCTATGTATCGTCAAAAATTACAAAGCAAATCCCATTCCGATTTTTTTGTGACGTTCCATTAAGACGGCAGCACCCAACATGCACACAAACCTTTCTGAAGCCTAAATATTCATGAACAATGTGACCAATAACAGCTCTTGAAATATCAGGAAAAAGAAGGGCCAGGTTGGAAATCGTTAAGCGACAATCTTTTCTAATTTCATCATCAATGCATTTCAACAAGCCCTCATTGATTATTGAGAGCCTCCTCAAATGTTCTTCATCATACACATTAATTCTGTTACTTCTAAACCTTTCACATCATTTTCGGATGTTTCTTTCATTCATTAAATTATCACTGTACAAATCCCAACCCCGTAGGGGGAAGACAACCACCTTGTGACATTACCAGTCACCACACCACTCCCTCTGTTCCGAGCCGTGAGGGGCTTTACTGGAGGTCGTCTTTAGACCTGCCTTCTAACTGATTACATCTCACATATCAACCAGGTGTCGGTCAGGATGCCACCAATGTTGTGCCTCGGCAGACATTTGCATCAGTAAAAATACATATCAAATTTCACCTTCGCTTAGGCCTCAAACGAACATCTTCACATCCAACCTAACATGATTCCCTCAAACTAACTAACCAAACTAACTAGGTACGAATCCCAAACCTAGTCCAGATTTGACAGCACCATTAGTGACTGTGAATGCCTCAGAAAACAAACGAGTTTAAAGTTAAATCATTGCTACACTCATACCAATCAAAATTATGTCTTACGCAACATAAATTCAGCCCTACACCCAAATAAATCGACCAATTTAGGTCACCTAACAAGGGGAACGTCACCTCATTCTGATCCATACAGGAGCCACGAACAAACCTCGCACCCCCACCCAGTCCCACCATGGTATCTTGCGTGGCATTACAGTCATGATCATGACTGCCACCGGTCATTGTACACAGCAACCAACTGCCTATAAATTTCAGCCGGCTTAACAGTTTGATGATTTAAAAAATGTATGACTTCAAGTATTCCAGTCGGCAACAACATCGATTTTCCTACTCACTTTATAACATAATAAGTTACATGTAATCTAAGATACTACAATGCGACAACTTACAGACAACAATGCAGTGTGTACATTACTAGCACGGCCATGAACGACACAGGTTCACCAACCTTAAGGAGAGAAATTTCCTTGCAGTCTTTACTTTAGAGATATCCCTTGTAGATAAAGCAAATTTATTATTTCTGTAACTTCTATCACGATCAAGAAATCTAGTTTTTAAGAACCAATTTGTTTCTTCTGTATAAGTACCATCACAATCATTACAATTAATTTTATAAAAATTGCAATAATTAATTCTATTAAAAAAATAATAAATTAGTTTTATATAATGGCAGACCGTCCAATAAACATTCTATTTCTGATATTAACACAAATTTAAAAATATTGGAAGTTAATAAAGATGATATAAAATTAAATTATCAGAAAAATATTACACATATAAATACAAACAAAACTGAAATTTGATAAACCTTCACACAATGTTTGAGGGAGACTGTCTAATTACAACTGATAAAAAATGAATTATTAAGACTTCACTGAATAAATGGGTAGTAGTGCTACCAGATGCAGGTTTTATGGAAAACAGGGTGTGGTATAGTGATACCAGAAGGAGGATACATTCCTCTCAGTGGCACAACTGTTTTTAGCTTCAGTATAATGAATGATAAAAATATGTGGAAAATGGATTAATTTTTGTAAGAATGAGCACACACGCATGCATGCATGGGTGTGACCTTTTCTTAGTTACAACATTCAATTTTAGTGGCATGAAAATTTAAGCTTTTTGAATTTGTTTTATCCAGAAAAGACAATTCACCACAATTCTTTTTCAATTTAATTTTATTTAACTTACTTGTTTTAAGTTTATAATTATATTAGAGTATAATATACTACACAAATTATGGCTTATCAAATACCACATTGCTTCTAAGAATTTTAAAATTATAGAAAAATGTCATCAAACAGAAGCAGGTGAGTTATGTTTTATTTGATTTATTTATGTAATCTGTTAATAAATTTTAAGAATTTCTAGTTTTATAATTGTCAAATGCGTAAATTCTCAAACACTGAATGATGAAATATTCATTCACAATGAATATATAAGAAATAAAAAGAAATGCCTGACTTTAGGAATATTTTAGATTGCATATAAAAATATATAGATTGCAGTATTACTATAAAATAATTAAAAAAAAAGAATATCTTTTTTTTATTATTTTATTTCAATTATCAAAACAATTTATAAAAAAATTGATTGTGGTTACCAACTATTCCAACAATTTAAATAATTAATTATTCAAATACTATAGATGAAAGGTAAAATTAAGAGTTAAAAAGAGTTAAGTGGTAAAACTTTAACATAAAATCTGAGGCAAAAATTAATATGAAAATCAACCCAAGAAAATATTTAAACTTAACTAAAACCATAGACTAGTAACTTGAATCTAATAACACATATTTATACTATTTTTACAAGAAAAAATACATTATATTGTTATACTTAGATAGCAAAGGTTTTTAAATACTTCTTTATTGTGATTTACACATGAGCATTTTTAATGATAGTTTTGGCTACTTGTTGCAAACCCAACATTCATATTTATGACGCATGTATCCGTTTTATTTATGTATATTACTCCGTCAAAATGTTTTTATGTGTTTTTATCATACATATTTATATGTTTTCATAATAGATCACATTTTCTTATCTTCAATTTTTTTAGCTGAGCTAATAAATTAGATACTTACTTTTAATAATTAACCATTTTTAAATGAACACATATTCACTAAATACATACAAATAAAACTTTCTTTTATTATTATATTTCTTTTTAAACTTCAAGCAACACATCTCGAAATACTATACATTTAAAAATTAAAAAGTAAACAAATTACGAGCCATCAAATTAATTATGAGAGTGATGGATTTCTTAAGATGGTGACACTGTTAGAATAACGGCATCAACTTTTCTTCCACCTCACTGTTTCAGCATTAAGAAAATATATATAAGAAAACCATTTACACTTTCTGTCTTGGTGGTATCATTAACCTTGTTATTGAATATTTTAACAGAGCAAGGATGTTTAATATAAAATTTTATACATATAAAGTTAAAAGTTATTCTACCTACCAAAAATATGTTGTGTATCCATTGAAGCATGTTATAATAAGTAACCACTGAAGAGATGTATGAACACCTACAGCACAGAATATGATATGACAGAGATATTACTTTCTATTTATTAATTAACTTAAGATAATAAATAATTTACACTTATTAAAAAATTAATCAAATCATATCTTACGTAGAAGCAAATTTGTAACAAGAAAATTGTGACTTGATCGTTATCCTGTCACCAGTCTGATTCTGTTGTGGACTAAACCAACAAGGAATCAATAAAAATGCCCAAGTTGGAGGTAAATTACCAGCTAGTGTAAAAATATCCCCTAACAGTTTCCATAAACAAGAAACATCACTCCATTCTTTTAATGCACTGAAACATAATAAAAATCATTTAATAAAGTGTATAAAATACATAATGCATATGGATATATAATCCAACTTGATCCACCTAAGTACAGAAATTATACCTTTTTTTTTTTATATCTTACAATAGTGCTTTCGTAGCAACCCACATCTTCAGTTATAATTTACTTTTTAAGTGTTTATATCAAACTACATATTATACTCAATACAATTAAATATAAAAAATTCTTTAATAATATATTTTTATAAATTTAAGGAGATTTTAAAATTTTTAATTTATATATTTTTTAAAAAAGCTTTTAACTTGTGATTTTTAAAAGAATTTTTATATTTTAATTCCTGAATTAAAATTTTAATTTATAAAAAAAAAATTATACATTACAAAACAGTTTTTTATACAAATCGTCAGTTTTTTATACAAATCGTATTGAGTAGAATACGTAATTTGATATAAACTAAACACTTAAAAAGTAAATTATAACTGAAGATGTGGGTTGCCACGAAAGCACCATTACAAGATATAAAAAAAATAAGGTAAATTTCTGTACTTAGGTGGATCAAGTTGGATTATATATTCAATATATATATATATTGAATATATATATTATTTAATTTATGTTATTATATAATTAATTATGTTATAATATATATTATATTCTATATATATATATATATATATATATATATATATATATATATATATATATATATATATAGAAGATGTGAATTGCCACAAAAACGCTATTGTAAGATATGAAAAAATAACATAAGTGTCATCTTATTTAATTTATAATTTCTGTATTTAGGTGAATCAAGTTGCATTATATATACAATATATATTAGTACACAGGGATGTAGTATTGAAAAGATTGACTTTATAAAAATTATCATGAATGCTAACCAGACAAAAATTATCATTTAAGTTTTACAAATTACATATTCAACTTCACAATATAATACATTCAATAAATTTTAATAAAGTTTGCCTTAAATTAAACATAATTCTTTAAATATGCTAGGATTAACATAAAGAATTCTCAATTTAAGAAATGTATAATAAAAACAAAATACTTTGCAGAAAGATTTAGGATGAAGCAGGGAATCATATTATAAATTAGTTATATAACACACACTTTCAATTGGTGCAAGTTTTGGGCATTTAATATTTGATTATGTATTTAATTTGATTAAAACTAATATTGAAATTCAAAAAAATAAACTTAATGAATCTAACTATAATAAAATTAGTAATTAGATAAAAAGAGGAAATAATAGTAATAATAATAATAATAATAATAAAAGAGGAAATAATAGTAATAATAATAATTACAATTGTATTTGCATGAATTATAATAGTAATAAGGTTTTGGTTATTACAGATTACAAGGGGATTCTGTAGCGAATGGTGGTTTTGAAGATTTACATTTCAAAGATGTACAGGTGGATTCAGGTTCATTTACTGATCCTTGTTTTGATTTGATAAATTTGACAAATGTCAAGCTTGATGATAAGGAACAGTTTATTGGGGCTAATGCATTTAAATTAAATTTGAATGATAGTGATAAGAATAATATTAATAAAAATATAGCAGTTGATTCTGAAATAAATATTAATAAAGTAAATCCTAATGACAAAGAACAATTATGTAATTAATATCATTAGTAGTAAAATTCATGAAATTAAATGTGAAAATTTAGCTCGCAAACCAATTTTTAATAATAAAAAAGTAATTTACTATTTGAAAAACAAACTAAATAAAAATAATTGTACTATTTTAAAATCAGATAAAACTAATACACTTATCATGAATATCGAAAAATATAAATAATCTGATGAAACAATAAATATTAGAAAATAATTTCAAAGAAATAAATGATCCCCCTAATAAATTTTTAAAAATAACTAAGTTTAATAGCAAAATACCATAATATTTTTAATTATAACAATAACTTACAATATCACTCCAGATTATACCCTTCTGAACAAATTGCACCAAAAATTAACTGGAACAAATTTCCAAAAATATATAAACCTGGTATCCCTATGCGACCTTTGATTAATTATACAACTGCTCCATATTATATATTTCCAAAATAACATATAAATTACTTAGGATAAAAATGAATTTAAATTATAATTATAATATAAATAATGAATTTGAATTTGTAAATAAGTTGAAAGACTTAACAATTGAAGAAATACTAGGATGGTTAGCTACGATATTAGTAATATGCATTCTAGCATACCCATAGACAAAACAGTTCACATAATAAAAAATAAATTAATACATAGACCCTTTGTTTGTTGATAACATTATTACTATAATTACAAATACGTATAATATTTGTGACAAATATTATATTCAGGAAACTAGCTTACCAATGGGTTTTCTTTTGTCAGCCATCATGTCTGAAATTTATTTACATGATTTTGAAAATAAAATTATTTATGGCATTATTCATACTTATGATATTCTATTATGGACTCGGTATGTCGGTGATATTTTTGTTGTTTAATACATAAAAGACCATGAAATTTTTCTAGCAGATATTTATTTTTTAATTAATCCAAATTCTTGTTCTTATTAACTTATCAATGGTGAGGTCAGTTTAATTCTTATTTACTTTTTAAAAAAAACTTAAGCAAAGGAAAATAAGTAAGTTTATTTTTTCTAAATGAATATATAAATACCTTCTATATATATTATATATAGAAGGAATTATATATACAAGGTATATATTATACCTTCTTTTCCATCTAAAAAAGGGCAGTATTTTGTGAAAAAATGTTGCTTTAGAATCTGCCATGTTTATGAGAAGAGTAACCCCTCCTTTTAAATTCAGAAAAATAAACAAAATTACCTGGTAACAGCATCTACGGCTTCCTGAAGGCTATCTCTCGTACGACCTAATAATCTCTTTGAGTGAAAAATTTTTGCTGATTGTAGACAAGCTTCAGCAAGACCTTTAAGGACAGGAACATCCTGAGGATATTCTTCAGAAAGTTTTCTGAACTCAGGTATGACATCCTCTGGTTCTTCAGTAATCTAAACATTAACCCCTTAAATTACCAATCTTTTTTCAGCTAAATTTTAAAATATTACCATATGTATAACACTAAAACCAATGTTTTTATAATAAATCAAATTTGATTCAAAGTTAACAGACAGTTTAATAACACATTTTCAATGATATTTGCAGTTTTGTTATAAATGACATTTTTGTTGTTGCACTGTTATAATTTTTCTGTTTCATTAATGATGTTTTTTTTTCAAGACACATATTTATGATACCACTAAAAAAATATATTTGTATTCTATTAATTGTAATTTTGTATTCAATTATGTTTCAGGATATTTAAATTTATTTCTTCAAACTTAGATATATAGTACTTCTAGCAGTCTAGCAGTAGAATGTTTTAGCAGGTTCATTTACAGATGCATTCTGTATTTTTTTTCTGGAAAAAATATCCCCAGAAGTAAAACCATGATTAAATTAAGAAAATGTTTCATTAATCCAATTTCTTACATCATCAACATCCCTGCCGAAGCAGCAGGCCTGGCTGGCCAGCCGAGGGAGCTGCTTGGTGCAGACGCTACCTTCCCAGCCCAACCACTGGGCTTCAATCGCTCTGGCCATGGACTCACCAGCAGAAGCCAGCCCAGCATGGGATCGCTCCAGGAGAACCACCTCAGCTGCGCCGGCAGTAGATGACCAATGCCAACCCGACAGTACAGGGATCTTGGGGCCATCACTGCCACGTTATAGTGGGGACCCAACTGAACTGCCGCTAAGGGGAAACTCAATCTGATTTAAACGGACAAGCTGCAACTCCCTGAATACAGCCGAGTCAACATCACTGAAGACCAGCTTCTGCACCGAAGAGCTCTTCTCAGAGCTAATGCAAAATCGGCCCTTTTCAGAGCCACCAGTCCAGAAACCTCAAACAGTCCTTTTCAAGGCTACCACAAGGTTTCAAATGGCAACGTGCCGTTGAAGCCATACGGTGACAACAATAGCCCTTTTCTGGACTACCATAAGCCTTTAGATTTCCATGGGTCATAAAAGCCATTCGGGGACAACTACAACCCTTCTTGGGGCTACCATAAGGTTTTCAAGTGCCAAGTTCTGTCAAAACCATACAGCGACAATGTCTACATAGAAAATAATTAGTAAAAATTAAAAATTAGTAAACATTCCACTCTCGATTGTAATTCTAAACAAACGAAAAATCAATCCTGAAATTCTAATTGAATTCAATGTTTCATAATTCTACTAACATACATCAGAATTTCATCTAAACCAAATCTTTATTAAATTGAAAGTTAATTTTATATTTGTGTAAAAACCTTTAAATTATATAGAAATGTTTAGAAGGTATAATGAAATGTAAAATATACAATGAAAGAACTTGTTTTAATACTTTTAATGTATTTAACTCATTTAAAGATTTCATATGCATGATGGTAATTTCTGTCACAGACTGAGCAGGAAGATTAAGAAAAAATACTATACCATCACATTGAGGAATATTAAAAAAATAAACATTAAAACTGTTTATTTTTTTAAATATTAATTTCTGATAATGTCAGTCATTTTATTTTATTCTAGCTGTTATTCTGGTATGCATAATTAAATACTATGAAAGGTAAATAATTGATAAAAATTACTGCAAAGAGAAAAAATATGATGCGGACATGACATGACTTCCTTGTACGCTTATTAAATTACATATACACATTTTTTTTTTATTGAATTATTATTTACTGTAAATTTTTTTTTACAATCAGAGGTTCATAATTATTAATAAATCAATATATTTAAATTAAAAAAAAAGTTGGAAAAAAAGGGATAAAGTCTGATTCAAACCAATGTGCCTTGTATGATCCAAATATTTCATTAATTAAAATTTTATTTGGCAATAACTCTGGAACCAATGAAAATAAGTACCGCTTATGATATATTGTTGAAAAACTCTCAATGAGGGCTTATTACTGCAGTTAAGAAGAAGTCTAAAATCTACATTTTTTTTGGATTTTGGGCTTTTTTGGACACTTTTGGTTCAATCAATTGCAATCAAAAGGGGAGGTGCACAACTAGATGTTACAACAGTCCTACATCTGAAATTTTAAAATCCTGCAGGTAATCGTTTCTGAGTTATGCGAGATACATAAGTACAGATGTCATGTCAAAACTAGTCAAAATGGACATTTCTGTTGAAATCTGAAAACCGAAACTTTTCATGATCGCAATGCTTCATTTACTTTGTACACTAAGTAAAAAAGAAATTACAAATAGAAACAAAAAGATATATAATGTAATGTAAAATATAATATAAAACTTCAAACAATACTGTATGATAAATGCAAAGAATGAAAGGCATAATAGAAAATAACTTATTAGTATTAACATTTTTAATCCCTTGTATGTGAAATAAATATGAAATATATATTTTTTAATCAAATTACAAACCAGTTTAATTCGAGCTATTTGAAGTTGTGGATACAAGGATCCTGGTCTTAACTGAACAACCTTCTGATAAGATTTCTGTGCAGCAGTATAAGCTTTTCTAGCCAGGTATGCATCTCCTAAGACCTCCCAACAGTTACTAAAACAAAATAAATACTGTATGTATACAAACATAATACATTAACTAATAAATATTCGTTTTTAATGCATTAAGCAGAAAATACAACTGTATGAAATGAAGACATATTTATATTTTAGGATATTTTTACATCCAACAGATTCTCCAGCCATTATACTTGCTGGGCAGTCAGTGATCCTTCAAGAAGATCCACCCACAGGCTGTCACTGCCACCTGATTATAAAAAGAATATATATATATATATATATATCAACTATCTGATCTACAAGAACTACTTTATGAACTTGGCTTATGTTGCTGGCATTCTGTCTTTATAGTTAGCACTTTTTTTAGGATGGAAGAATATTTTAGATGAAAAAATTAATTTTAAGAGGGTTGCACCTCATCCTCATCATCAATATGATGATAGAAGTTATAAATAAGAGCCTAATGATAAATATATTTTGGTATATGCCAAGAAATTGGTTTGTCAAATTTTCCATATCTCATAAAATGTAATCTAATAAGTCTTTGTATTGCAGAAAGAGATACTGACAGGCAGCATCAAGAAACAAGATATTAATTGCTGAATATTTACCTCAAATCACCGGTTCTTATTACTGAGTCTTTTGTCTTAATTTGTCATTTCATGAAACAAATTACCTGAACATACAAATAAAAGGCAAAAACTTACCTTTACAACTTGATTTTACATCATGCTGAAAATTGAATACATTTGTTCTTGTGTGGTAAATTTCAAAACAGTTTTCTATATAATGGTATTTTGCATTTTTTACGCTGATAAATTGTTTCTTTTCTTAATCTTTGGCTGGAACACAGTTTACACCTCTTGGTAGGTTTAGCCTTATTAGTTGAGGAAACCTTTTCTATAAAATGGGCCCAAAATCTTCCATTCAGCCAAAGAGGAGATATCCCTGAAGTTGATGGTCGACCACTGGTGTGTCCCTATCTTGGAGGTGAATTGAATTTAGGATCTGCTCACTTAAATTTCAATGAAAATCATTAAGTTTTATAGTTTTCCTGTTATATTTCTATAATAATAATGCTTGCATTATACAAGGTGACATCAAAAAGATAAAAAAATAATTTTTTATACCCCTTTGCAAACCTCCTCATTACTGGGAGTGACACCAACCTTTATCTACCCCTCCTATATATATATTTGTTGTAATCAAACACTGCATTAGGTTTCAGGGTTTTTTAGGGTTGAGGTTTCTAATTTCTCACTGGCTCACAACTTCTATAAAGTCGGATTGTCCATGAAAAGTAGAAAGCATAAAAAACAACTTGTATAAGTTGTAAACACACAGCTGATCTAAAAGTAATGATAAAAATAAAACTATCGAAATAGAAATGATAGCAAATGACTGCAGTTGATATAAAACATCTAAACTTCTAAACTTCTCTATAAGATAAAAAACCCGAAACTATATCTTGCAGTAGAATGTACATGCTCAAATATAGTGATAGGCAGAGTCCATCTTTCATAATTACGCAATAAAAAAAACACGATGGACTGTGTTCATCTTTTGTGATGAATGGGTTAATGCACCCTTCCAACATTACTAAGTAATAAAAAATTGTTACAGAAAAATAAAAAACTAATTTTTATTATCTTTCTTGATCCGAAACTTGTTCTTTCCATTTTAATGAATGGTGCTTACAGTTACCCATTTACTTTCAACCCAACACAACTTTTGTTGTATTTTATATCCCAACAATTTTAACATGAATGAAATTTTATAGTAGCGATTTAAAATGTTAAAAGTTTCTATTTTCTAATATTTCCTGGCCTGCTTGGAGACATTTTTTACAATATTTATCCAAACATTTTAGTCAAACAACTCCATTATTGTGTTTCGGTATTTTTTATAAAGTATGAGGTTATTTTATGTTTTTATATTACTTAATGTCAATCATAGTTATGACATTTGTCAAATAATTACCAGCATAATTAATAAATTAAACATGTTAAGTTTTAGTGAATAGTAGAAAAAATGAAATATTTTTAATACTAACAGAATCAGATATGACAGTAGAAAATTACCACATAGTTGACTGGAATAACAATCAAAATCAAACAATTTATATTTTTCTTAATCAACAACTGTATTGTTAATATTTCACACATTAAAATAGTAATGGAAAAATAAGGAGGTATTTTTTATTATCTCTGCAGAGTACTGTTGACATCATGTCTATGACGTTACTCGATAACCTGGCATTACATAAATAAATAATCAAGGGTTACCTGATTTAGTAGAGTCCGGTTACATTAAATATAAATGAAACTACAAATACTTATGATTCTGTCACTTTAAAGAATCTTAATGCAGTAGCTAAAGTAGCCTAAGAAGAACAATGCTCATTTGACATTAAATGTCAATGAAACTGGCTCTACTATAAACATTTTCATTACAAATGTGTACAGCCAAAGGAAAAAAAATTACATCTGCACATTTTTTAAAATAGAAGCAAATCATATTTGACAAATACAATGTTCAAACATCACGTTATACTGTTGCAGGATGTTCATATTTGTTATGTAGGTGCGTATTGTTGCCACATGCTGTGTTTACTATCGGCTAGCACAATATTACAATACTAGCAAGTAGATGTAGGGGGAGTTTGTAGTTCCCCTGCATGCCTGCACACAAGCTCCTTCTACCAAAATAGCAGACGACTGCACAATGACCCACCATGCGCCAGCAGCTTTATAAACAGCAGCATGGCAATACAAGAGCATTCACTCTCAGACCACCACCAGAAAAGATTACCCCAACAACGTAGGGGAAGACACCCACCTTGTGGTGATTCCGGTCACCACACCATCCCCTTCGTTCCTAGCCCTGAAGGGCTTTACCGGAGGTCATCTTCAGACCCTCTAACTGATTATATCTCATAGTCACCAGCCAAGTCTCAGTCAGGATGCCACCAACGCAAATGCCTCGGCAGACATTTACATCAGTAAAAACCAATAACTAGCCAACACTTTCACTTTAGGCTTCCTTCGAACATCTTCATTCACTTTTCCTATCCTACAGCATCACCCTCTGAACTAGTTAACTGAGTTCATGGAAGTATGAACCCCACTCCTAATTACAGTATAAACGCTTGTTACTGTAAGCGTTTATACTGCTAAACTATAATAATAATACTATATACTATTATAATAAAATAATACTATAATAATAATAATACTATATACTATAATATTATAGTATACTGCGTCATACTATAAGCCTCAAACATTGACTAAGCAACAAGTCAAATACAAAGCCAAACTCACACCACTCAAATATTTGTTATACATACAACAAAATTCAGACCTACATTTCAGCACCCACTACAAAATATACAAATTAACTAATTTAAGAAAAATGGATTCCAATCTGGTCCACAAGAGAGTCTGGGACAGACCTCTTACTGCCATCCAGTTCTATCTCAGAGTCCTGCGTGACATTTACTTTGTCACACTTGGAGACCACTCTCTGCAAGACAGCGCCACACCTCAAGGCTGCATGGACTACCATGCCCTCGGTAGCACGGTCACCTCCCCACCAACAGCAGCTCTGCCACTCAACTTTAACAATTACTGTTCTAACCTAACTAACTTGAGGCTCACTACCAAGACACCTACTTCCAACCAATCAAATGTCCCAATTTGATAATGGGCAACCGGTAACTTAGTCCATTTAAACACCTTCAGCCAACCTACGTAATGCAAGAAAATGGAGGAAACTATACTGAGATAGGGACTCTCTATACTGGGGCATCCTTTGGACAGGGTCTTCCCTACTTCTGAGCTGCCATCACAAAAAGCAAAAGAACCAGAACAAGAAGAAGAAGAAGAAGGAAGAAGTCTCTTGGCCAGCCCAATGTGGGATCTCTCAGCAGATGCAAACATTCCTGCTAGAGCAGAAGGCCTGGCTGGCCCAGCACAAAGCCTGCTAGCACCAGCAAGCACTCTGTCTTTACTGTAAAGACAGAGATAGACGAGAACCATCTCAGCTATGCTGGCATCAGATGATCTGGGGGTAATCCCCAACCATACTGTAGTGGGGACACAAGTCTGATTCCAATAGATGAGCCATAACTCCTTGACTACAATCCATGAACCAAGGTGACATTGTCAAAGATCAGCAGCCAAGGCAACATTGCCAGAGACCAGCAGTTGTACTCAACAGCCCTACTCAGGGCTACCTCATCCAACATCAAACAGCCCTTTTCAGGGCCACTATAAAATCTCAAACAGCCCTATTCAGGGTTACCACAAGGTTCTAAAATGACATATGTTGCCAGGGAAATATGGCGACTGTTTGTCGAATGTGATTAAGTAGTGTACTGGATCTGAATTGTGTCTATTTCTGAAGTAAACAGCTAGTTTTCTTATAAGGGTAACTAAAAATCTTATGAAATAAGCTATTAAAAAACACTGTATTTATCAAATTTGGTCCAGTTTGTCATTTCCAAATTTATGGTTTTAAATAAATTTTCACATAGAACTATAAATGGCAAAACATAGCTAATGGAAAAAATTTTCACCAGGTTTTAAGTTTGTGACAGACCTCAATGCAACTCAGTCCAACTAAAATAAAGGAATTTTATATTCATCTACATATATACTGAAGGAATATCTTCCTGCAGTCAAGCCTGCACAATCCAAAGGGGTTGATTTACAACCACTTTTCAGGAACTGATAGTCACTGCAGCAGGGATGCAGTAAAGTTCCAAACACAGGAATATTCAGTGAATCAATCTTTATAGCACAATGCCTTTGCTAACACAAACTTAATAAGGTCCAGGTTAAGATAAAAGCTGCATTCCTTAAAAGCCAGAGTCTAAAATGACCTGGAATATTTTAAGGAATAGAGAATCCTGAAAAATGAACTTGAGAAATAAGGATAAATGCCAAAGCCAAAGCAAAGTTTAATAAATTATTTTCTACAGATAACGAATATTAAACAACAGTGAATACAGATGCACTGCATGCTGCTGGCATTTATTACTGACTAATGAATATAACAATTGTTGATGCTGCATAATATTTGTATTGAAAAATAAATATATTACATTTATCAGCCATACATGATAGTCACTTATTTACTTATGAAACATTTTCTGATATTAATAAACATCATTCACCACATAACTGTATTTTTTAATAAAGAAATATCAAATTTTCATGACCTAACAGAATGTATGTATTTCAACAGAAAAACTAAGTACTGACAAATTAATAATTCAGCAAATTCTGTTATAACATAATAGTTTTAAAAAAACATAGTTATCTCTTATCTATAAAACTAAAAGAACATAAACATACGAGTCTTCCACATCAATACGAATAGCAGCTAGAAGGGATTTCACAGCAGCACCAACATCTTGAAGTTCAAAATGTTGAATACTTAATTGTAACCACGCCCATTTGCTTTGTGTTGTTTTTGTAACAGCAGTTAATAATTCAATATTTAAAGCCTGCAAAGAAAATAAAATAAAAAACATCAATAAATCCATTAATATGAGAGGTGGATCAAAAAATAAGTTACACCCTTACTGTGTTCTTGAACTGAAAAGGATATATTAATGTCTTACAGTGGCAGCACTGGTTGTGCTGTTGTCTTTAAGCTCCCCCAGCAGCAATTCTGTACAACATTCAGTACATGCGTAGTGTCATTGTCAAATATAGGATATCCTTTAGGGGTTTTGTCCAGATTAGAAGGGCATTCAGCAGTCCGATTTTTGTAGGCAAAAAATTACAATTGTGAAATTCATCGCCAAGTTGTTGAGGTATATGGTGAGACTGAATGTCACATCCCATGATCACAAAATGGTGCCAAATGTTCAGAAACGGAAAAACAAATGTGAATGACAGACTATGTGCTGGCGTCCTTCAACAGCAAACACAACGGGTAACACGGAACATGTGAATGAAATGATCTTGAGTGACTGGCATATTAAAATTAGAGAAATTGCAAGTGAACTTAACATCAGTTTGGTAGTTTGATTGTGATTATTCACGATCAGCTTGGTTACCGTAAGATGTGTGCACGATGGGTGCCAAATCTGTTGACTGACAACCACAAACATAAACATTTTGCATCTGCTCTTTCTTTTTCTTCAACGTTATTCCAGGACTGGTCCACAGTTTTTGAAACAAATCATCACAGGGGATGACAGCTGGGTGCTTCATTACAGTCCTGAGACTAAACGAGCATCACATGAACGGAGATACTAAGATTTGCTCAAAAGGTTATGCTGACATCTTTTTCAATTCCGAGGGAGTTATTTACAGTGAATTTATGCCCCGAGGAACAATAATCAATGCTGAATCTTAACGTGAAGACTTTAAAAAAATTGCGTAAAGCCATTAAAGATCGAAGACCTGGAAGATTGAGCAATGGTATCGTTTTTCTTTGCGACAACACTACTCCTCATTCAGCTCATGTGACAAAGGAGTTACTGCAAAAATTCAAGTGGGAAGTGTAGTCTCATCCGCCTTACAGCCCTGACCTAGCACCCTGTAACTACCACCTGTTTGGTCCTCTCAAGCGAGACCTGGGAGGGGAGCGTTTCACTAATGATGAACTGAAGGAAGCGGTAGTTAAACGGTTGAAGGAAATTGGACGAAATTTTTATGAGAGTGAAACTGAAAAACTTGTCACAAGGTATGAAAAGTGTTCAGAAAAACTTTGTGATTATGTCGAAAAATAGATGAAAATGTGTAGTTTTTTGTTCAATAAAAAAAAAATTGTCTTATAAATATGTGTTTGTTTCATAGAAGGGGTGTAACTTGCTTTCTGATCGTCTCTTGTAATTAAAAAAAAAAAAGTGGATAAAATATTGACTTATAAGTCAATAAAATAATAGAACCATCATAACTTTCAGAAATCAGAACGGTTTTCAGAAATATCATTCTAAGAATACAGCAATTAATATTTATGACCATTAAAACCTAAATAAGTAACATAATACGTAATTAAAAGTAAAATCATTACATAAGTAATTAATATAATTTATTTGGATAAATAATCTTATTCTACATTAAAAAAATAGCATTATCCAATATCATAATAATTATTATTTTACAATAGAGAATTTACAGAGTTAAAATCATTATTTTATACAAAAACTTTTTTGTATTAAATTAATTCACTTACATAGGTAAAAAAAAAATTATATCTATGATAAAATTCACAAACAATATATTATCAGAATATTCAGAATAAAAAATAATAAGTTATCTTTTTTTAAATCATTCATTGACTTATCTCAACTCGCATGCAATATAGAAAGAGCTCCTTGACAGAGTAAAAAGTTAGTGTATTAATGCTCAAAATCTGAACATTATAATAATTTATAATGAATTTGAAAGGATTCTTATTTAATTAATATATATATATATATATATAAATTCTATTAAATAAACCACCTGGTGTAGAATAACATTTATTATTGTTGTTTAATAAATAACAGCAATAATAATATATTTATTATGCAATAACAGAATTATTTCAATCGTGACTAAGGATGCGGGATCCCATGAAAGTATCTTAATATTCTATACTAGGTGGTTTGTTTAATATAATTTAACAGCACAGAGGAATAATATTAATTTTGAAAAGATTAATTTCAGTAATACACATATATATATATATAAATAAATAACTTGATCCACCAAGTACAGAATAATATTAAATTAGATAGGATGACACTTACCTTACACAGAGTACTTTCACAATTTTCTCGCATCTTAAGTTGATCCAAACTTATAATTGTTCACGTAAAATTACATACCATAAATACACAATATTAACAAAATAAAATCTTGATAAATACAATAACACAAAATTTGTTAAAATTTTGGATATAAACTTTAAAATCAATTCAAATCAAAATGGAATTAAATTTTTTTTTCCTTTTATATTTAAGATTTAAAATCAAAATCAAAAGTTAAAATTAAAGTTAAAAATTCCATATATAAAAATATGTTGTCAAATAATAAAAATATTAATTAAAAGTTAAAATTATAAATATGTTAAATAAGAAGGAGTGTGTATGTGTGTGGTTTGGCTAGCCAATATTATGTTACTGTCTGGATAGTAATATAATATACAATGGACATGTAATGTTCAGATTCAAAACACTAGTGTTTTGAATCAAATGTAATACGTCAAACAATCGATAAAAACAACACTTTATATAACAAAGTATGATGTACATTTTAATAACCACAATCTCTTAGTAATGTGTGAAGTCAGTTGTTACAAATATACTTTCATCACTTAACTACAACAAAATTACACATCACAAAACAATATATATAATAATCAATAATATTAAAAAAATTTGTGATTGGAATAAGCAACTAACTGTGTTAAATATTTTTGTAATTATTACATTTGAAAAAATAGATATTACAATAAAAAGATATCTCAATCGCATTATAAATTATTGAAAAAAGGAAATGAGCAACAGTTTCAGTTTTTACAAGTAACAGTAGGAAAACATGAGTTCATATGTTGTTATAAACATAAGCAGAAAGGTTGTCTTAATTTGATATCAAAAAGTTAGATCACTCTTACATTTTCTTTTCATGAGCATTCTTTTAACAATTTAAAATAATAATTTTCAAGCACACAAGACATAAATATTAATTTAAAATACTTACTGTCTCTCCCTGAATCCTGTATATATCACTAAGAGCCATTGCCACTTCAGAAGACCGTTTATTAAGATACAAAGCTTTTTTGTAACAACATCTAGCTTTTACTAAATCATGAGTAACATAATAACTACCCAGTTCTAAGTAAACTTTATACCAGTAAGGCGCTAATTTTCCAGCCTATAAAAGTAGAACAAACCATAAACATATTAAATATCTACTAGTTAAAAAAACATCCTAAGTAATCAAATAAATATACCAGCACAGTGGCTGGCTGTCATCAGACCAAAATCCACATTTCATTTACAAAATATTTAATTTGATAAGGAAAATTTTCGACCGACTAAGAAATTGCAAATGACATCGGCATTAATGATAGTTCTGTAGAACTAATTACATGATTTTAATGAATGATTTGAGCATGCGCAGCGGTTATGAAATTTAAGCCAAAACTGTTTTCATTTGAATAGAAGAAAGAAAGAAAGAAAGTCACCATCATCCTCAACACCAATGCAAACAAAACAAATGAAGAGCTAAGTGAAAGTAATGCTGACCAGTTATATTTTTTATTTTTATTATATTTTTTATGAAGTTGTGGATATGAATACCCACCATAAGGCCAAATTTCCAACAAACATACTACCTAGAGGTTCTGCATCATGATAATTACAGCCCTTTCTTCATGTGTAATCCAGGATTTCTTGGTCAAGTATGGAACTCCTAAGATCACCAGACCCCTTACTTATTAGACATGGAATTTTGTGATTTCTGGTTGTTCTCCAACCCGAAAATGGGGCTAAAGGAGTTCCAATTTGACAGCAGTGAAGACAGCATTATGCTGTTGCATTGACCTATTATGAATGCTGTCACATTATGTTTCACTGTTGCAAATAATCTAATTAAAATGTTAATATAGATAACTTTCTAAAAAATTTTCTAGAAATATTTCTTATGGATGAGTTTATCACTCTTTTGAATAATCAGATATTTCAGTTGTTAAAAGTGATATCACCTAGTATCTTTTGGTTACATACACTTCTGCTCTCCAAACATTTATATAGAAACATGATAATGTTCATCTCTTGCAAATTACAAACTAATGAAATTTCAACTGATAAATTGGATAAATTTCTGCAATCTAATTCATGGCAAACAACATAACTGATATACAACAAAGAATGGATATTGAAATGACAATGGTGTATCACAAAGTTATTTCATCTTTCGCATACAATAACCTGAGTACAGTAATGGAGACAAATAGTGTATAATATACAATTTACTCTTGGATAAATTATAAATCCACATTCAAAAAATTGGATCCTCTTCAAAACACTCGTTATAATAATACACTAAACTAAATAATAAAACTAAATCAAGGTTTGCACACTATATAAAACAATAAATTTCAATAAACAAAATGGAAAAAGTATATTTATCTTTAATATAAACATGAATAAACAATAAAGTACCTTAAATAATGCATTAATGCATTGTTGAATCTCATCTTCTTCTAAACAACGCATACCTAGATGATACCAAGCATCTGGTGAGTCAGGATGTTTAACAGTAATACCAAAAAGTATATCAAGAGGTGGCATAGCCTTATCGGCTAGCTCAGCTAATTGAACTCGAAGTAATATAGCAGTAACCTCATTACTACCACTGGTATACATAGTTTCCAGTTTTGCTAACAATTTTTTTGCTATATCCCACTTTTCTAAATGTATATGAGCTCTGCACATACATTCCAAAGCCATTGCATTATTTCTGTCTTCTATTAACAACTGTAACGTTTAAAATCATAACAATAAATTAGAATTATAAACTTGCCAACAATTTCTACCCAATAGTAAAATTAAAGTTACAATCAAAAAGTAATTGTGTTGCTCCCTGTTAATATTTTAGAACTTGATAAATAAATAGAGTAATTTGTTTACGTTTAATAAAAATCTTCATTAAATTTTTGAACGCCATAAAATACAAATTAATATCTTTCAGTTCTGGAAAATGTAATTTTGTTCAACAATATATTTACTATGATAGCTTAAGATGAGATATCAGTCTGCAACTCACCACACAGGAGAAGACACCTTCTATGTGATGGTTTCGGTCACCTCACCACCCCCTCTGTACTTTGCCCTTATGGGCTTTACCAGAGTTCATCTTCAGTACCTTGGCAATGACATCTTTCAGTCTAGCCTCATCATAGCCCTGTAGGGGAAGACATCCAACTTGTGATGTTTCCGGTCGCCACACCACGTCTCTGTTCCTAGGCCCGAGGGGCTTTACCAGAGGTCCCTCTAACTGATTACATCTCACAGTCATCAACCAGGCCTCAGTTGGGATGCCACCGATGTAAATGCCTCCGCAGACATTTACATTAGTAAAACACAAATCAAATTTTGCCTTCACGTAGGCCTCAAACAGACATCACGGTCAACCTAACATGATTTCCTCAAACTAACTAACCGAGACCGCAGAAGCGCGGACCCTGTGCCTAGTCTAAATTTGACATCACTGGTCGGCCTAGCCTTGTGACTGATGAACTGACGATGAAAATCAACGATAAAATTCATGAAAATTGCCGTATTATGGAACATCGCTCTTTAACGTCAAACAATACTCTGCAAGCATTATTTCACTCCACTGTCACTGGTACCTGTTTGCCATGACTGAGATTTGATGGTGAAGATATTATCAAAGCTCATCACTGATGGCATCGAGATTGTCCAGAAAGAAATCCAGGTGTGAATCCAAAAAATGAAGTTTTATTATAACCCATACATGTTTTAATTCTGTTAATTTACTGTAATAAATAGTTGGGGGATTTATGATTTTATAAAATTTTTTTCACAACTAAATGACATCCATGCTGACTTTTCAATTTACCTTATCAGTTCTTCCTTTTCTTTTTCCTTTCAAAAATGTATTACTTGATTTTAACTTTTTCTTTCAAATAATGAAACCCAGAACATTTTTCCCCATTGCCTTAAATAAGGTTTTGAAAAGCCCAAACTTTACATGTAGTTGAGGTATAAGAATTATTTCTTAAGTTAACTAGTGGGGAATGTACAAACAACATTGTTCTGTCCAGGCATAAGTGCTTCACCTTTCGCCCATTTCTTTCTGATAAAATGATTTGTTTTGTCCCTGGTGTCCCAATCACAAAAAAAGCAAGAAAATTTAGTAGCAGAGATGGAAACCCATTAAATGCAACTTTTAAATTACAACATCTAGTCTAATGGTAATTGTTTACTGATTTATTTCTAACAGGATTATCATACTGTCATATTTTTTTTTCAAGTTAGTCGCATAAGATATTGGATCAGAAGAAAATTTGTTGCCACTGTATTAAAGGACATCCTTTAAACTAGTTTTCAAACAATCAATGAACAGTTTCCATTCTCCAGCTATGTTCATGATGAAGTGCATCTATATCAACCCTAATATTGTTAAAATACACTAAATTATTTTCTTCAGAATATAAATCTTCCTGACAATTATGAAAGAAACAAACTTCAGTGTCAGTATGGAGAAGATTTCAGCTTTTCAGCCTAGATCACAAAAGCTCTGCTTGTTTCTCCTGAAAAAAAGTTATTTAATTCAGTTTGAGTTATCAGATAAGATTTTAGAAAGTCGACTCTGTTTCAAAAGTAGGATTATCATACTCCTCATAACAAACTTTAGTGGCTACCTTGTATTCCAATTCATCTTCTAAAGTTACATGTATTGGAGGAGGATATGATAATGGCCTTGGAGACAGTACCAACCATAAGCCTTTTACCAGATGGCAAATTCTGGTACTGCACTGTGTTTGGAATTATTACTTATTTCTTTTATCTTTGTAATACAGAAATCTGACAAATGATCTTGTGTTCTGACACCACACATTCATCAATATGGCAAAACTCATGTGGCAATTGCGCCTTGCAAAGTCTATCAGACATTTCACACAGATCAAACAGCAGGTGTAAGGGACCCAGTTCCTATCCTGAACCCCAAATTTAAAGCCAAAGTATAGTTCATAACATTTTTTTAACAAGTGGAGTCAAATTTCATCATTGTTCTTTAAAGTCAAATTCCCCACATACGATAACAGAAGCTATCCGGATCATTTACTTCCTTGGCATATTTATTCACTAACACAACACACTTGACACAGTAACTATAAATCACACAACTAAATGAAACCACAGGACATGCCTTCATAGTGAATTTTTAACATCACACTACATATTAAAGTACAATGCTGGTGTGTTAACTGTGTAACTCAGCAGACTCCTCAGCAATAACATATCAGAACCTGCAGTAAATTAATCATCATGCATTCATGCGTACAAAGCTATTGTCTTCATAATGATATGTTTATACCCCACCCACTGTTAGAAACCATTCATAGCAAAATCATCTTTGCAAAATCTGTGTTTCTGTGGATGTTGTTTACATATTTAAAAGTTATCTGTTGATTTTAGTAAGGCATGGTAGTTACATGATTTAAGACATCATCCAAATTTCAATATATTGCAATTTTAATGCTACAATTACATGTATGCAATTTTAACTAAATTAAAATTTTACTATTTACTTATGAAAGAGATTTAAAAATAAACAACTATTTTTACGCTCTGTTCTTATAATTTGGAACAAATCAACAGTAACTTAAAAAGTTTCTACACTACATATAGAAATAAAAGATATTGTCAAAGCTGCATACATACAACTCATTATATTTAATGCTGTCATCAATTATGACAAAAAAATACATGAATTTAACTTAAACTCTTATGCAATGTTTAGTGCATATATCCTCCTTTGCCAATAAAGTTTTTTGTGTTATGTAGTTAAAGTAAGATAACAAATTTAATTTTTTGTGAGAATATTTTCACGTCTATAACCAAGAAAACCAAAGTTTGGTGTAGTTCATGTACAATGCATAAAACTGTATATTGTATTGACTCATGTAAAACACACACCTTTTTTCTTAAAAAGGAACATGAAATTTATGGGTGCATGTGACAAGCTGGATTTCCAAATGAGGGTCCAATATTTGTATTTACTACTGTACTACATATTGTAATATAATATACAATATATGGTAGTAACCAAAACAAATTGTAGCATATATTGTAATTACTTTTGATTTCACGTCATTAATGCTGAGTCACATCTGTTATGTAGACTATATCATAATTGCCTGTTTATAAACAAACTTTTGTCATAAGCATTTTGTTTATCTCTGTATTTTCAGTTATTATAACATATGTTATTATTAATAATCTTGTAATTTTATATAAAACACAAGTCATTTCAGATAAACTTGTAACAGTATTCATTTTGTTTTAGTTGAATGAAGGAAGATTATATATTCAGTTATACTAAATTTTTTAAATTAGTAAACTTTAAGCAAACTAGTAAAAATGAATTTTATAAAACATTTTAAATTATTTACAGTAGGGGAAAAATTAGTTATTCGCTTAGCTGAGGATGTCTGTAATTGTGGGCTGTAACTATGATATTCCAGAATCATGTATAAGAAATCAGAGAAAGAAAAAGAGAAGCAGTATCTTTTTACAGTACTACTTTAGTATTATGTGACTGAATTTGGAACTTCCCTCAAGTAGAAGAGCAGTAGTTTTCTTACATTCAAGATATATGCGAGCAAGGATTTGCTGTTTCAATAGATGACCCGATTAAAAGCCGCACAAATTGTGAGGAAACTTCAAATACTGAATTTTAAAGCAAGTCTAGGATAGTTAAATTGTTTTATGTATAGGTATGAACTATAAATAACAAAACATACATCTGCATGTCAATGTTTGTCAAATACCTTTCAGGAAAAATTATTGGCCTTTTAGAGTTATTTAATTCAGCTACGACAAGAAAATAGCTTTCTAATGGGAGAGATAGCAAATGCCAATCAAACATCAGTTTACTTCCACACGGCAGCAGATTCAACAATTAACTCTGTCAGTGATAACACTGTTTGCAGTTTTACTTTGTAAAACAGTACTTGTGGTTATGTAAAACAGCAATGTACCATCATGTTGATGATACTTGTAGTTGGCAAAAATTTCTATCATTTATTGCAATTAAAGAAAAAACTTTCCAAAGAGTGTAAAATGACTTGCTGCTATGTCACTGACAGGTGCCAAGAAAAAGGATGGATGGCGAAAGCACTTGTTTTAAAGTGGGTAAAATGTGTGGGTGCAGGAACCTGGTGCTCTTTTAAAATTACCGTCTTGTTTCAAAAGAAAACTTGAACTATTGTTGGAGAAGTTTTTACTGTTACAGTGAGTATTTTTTATTATGTAATATAACGACATAAAATTTAAACAAATTTCTAATTTTAATCAAATCATATTTTTATTTAAATACGCACTATTTTTTTTACTACTGCTTCTTAAGTATTCTGTAAACATAATTCTGTCTACAAAAATAAATAATTAAATTTATGTTAGATACTGATCATGCTCCTCCGTTGATGTAAGGTCCTGGAGTTTTGCCAGGTCACTGCAAAACCTCATTGCAGTGGATAGAAAAAGGCAGAACCTTACATAAGCAGGTCCTACCTAACAAAAAATGTAGACGACTATTCTCTGGTCAAATGGATGAGAATGTACAATAACCTAATAATAGTACAACTAAGTAAAAATATGCATTGTAATAAAAAACAGACCTCTCCAAATGATTGTAACATAAAATCATTCAAAACAACATGGCCTGTATCCCTCCATAATCAATGTAATGAGAAAAATCAAAAACTGCAGATTTGCAGTAGAAAAAGCGGAAAGAATTTATATTTCCTGTAGATCTACAGGCTTAATAGCAAAAGTGTTAATTTTAAGACTACCTATTTCAAGAAAGCATTCAAAATAAACAAATGCAGATACAAATGTTATGTATGTACCAAAGGACCTTTATTTTTACTTACATCAGATGGTATAAAAAGCTTATACCAGCTTTTTAATTATAAAAAGCTATCAAGTTACAAGACTTAACCAAAAAAAAAAAATCATAGATTTAACTCCTAGATTATTTTAAAATAAACTGAAGAAAAACTTTCATCTGACTGAGAAAAAAAACTAAGAAAAAATACTTATAACCAAACCCCCCCCCCCCATGATCAGACTGCACTGTAATAAAACATAGACCTCTCCAAGTACTATATTGTAATATATAAAATCATTCAAAATAACCTGCCCTGCATCTCTCCATAATTAATGCAATGAGAAATATCAAAGACTACAGAAATGGAGTAGAAAAAGTGGGAAGGATTCATATTCATGCTTTCCTGCAGATCTGCAGGCTTAGCAGCAAAAGTGGTAATTTAAAGACTACCTATTTCAAGAAAGTGTTAATAAAAAGATATCCATAAACATCAGTATTTAAAACAAAACAAGAGTAAAACCTACAAAACAAGTTTATTTATAAATTAATTAACAACAGATCTTTTACATCTATCTATTTCATCTTCTACCCTTTGTTCTAAAGCATTTGATTATTAATAAATTTAAGAAACAAGGCCAAATCTTAGGGAGTGCAAAAATGTGGTAAAACGCTCTAGCTTCAAGTAAAAAGTTTGAAATCATCTAAGATAAAATTTAACTATTTTTATATATGGTATATGTAGCAACCAAAATAAAATCTTAATTAATACTACATACTTGTTAACAGATGTCAATACTCTGATTCCATTTTTTTTCATCTCTTGAATGCACTTGAGCTTCAGCTAATAGCGTGTCAGTAATACTCTTAAATTTTGGATCTGGATTATACTTCTTAGCAGCTTTAGCACATATTTCAGCATCATAATAACAAAGTAATTTCAGATGAGCTTTGCTAAGCATACACTGAGCATGCCAAGAACTGCTGTCTTTAGTAATACCTGTTAATGTACAAAGAATAAATCAATATAAATCTATTTTTTGGTGAAAAACGGTCTTGTCAACAACATTCAAAATTTTTAAGTTATCGTGTACAAGAAATCTTTTTCATTTCATTTAATGCTTAAAGCTACAGGATAGAATAAAAAAAACAACTGTGTCGAAGATACAATTCCTATGCAGATTCTTGACAATACTACTGTCGATAGACTTATATTTTTATCGCTTTAACTTTTTTAATTTGAGACATATCAAATAAGCCTTTTGAATCTCCTGAATTTTTCTTTAGATAACAGCAGATAATGTATATTTTACAATTAAAAAGTATGCATTATATAAAAAAGATTTGTTTGCTAAGTTACATCTTTTTAAAATACAATGTCATTAATGACTAATATAAGGACACAAAATTATGTTATGCTAAATTAAAATTTTGAAAGGCTGTAATTATTGAATAAAATTCTAGTATTGTTAATAGTTGCATTCGCGGAATTATAGCAAAATACATTTATAACTTTATAATGGTCTATTGCAGTGATTCTCAACCTTTATAAGGGATAGATAAAAAAAAGATGGATTAGATAAAAAACAACCTAAGTACAGGAAGATCTTATTTGCCCATAGGTTAACCATCAGAACCCAAGAAATAAAATAACTTATCACAAGCAATTGCCCGCCCAGAACCCCTTAGAGTTCGAGTTCTAACTACTGGAATATTACTCTCCCTGAAATAGTCACAGTACTTTGCTATTTCTGTGAGTTTCAAGCTAAATAATTCTCACTGTATTTGTGTAGCAAAAAAAAAAAATATTAATAATAACAGATATCTTGAGACTGGACTTAATTTATCCCATAATCACTTTTAACGGTCTTAAGCAATTTCATTTCAACAAAATTATCTTAATTCCCTTATACCTGCATCATACTGCCATCATAATAAGCCACATCTATACTGCTTTTGACTTTATGTTAACATAAAAAGCACAAAAAATTTTTTTTTAAATATGGCTTATTAACTCTAACTAAACTAAAACCTTTTTAAAAATAAACTGAAATATCTATAAATGCACAACTTGTTTAGTTTGATCCATTTTATGTCTAGTTACAGGAATGTTCTTTTTTTTTATATTTTGCTGTTATTTCCCAAAACTGCTATTATATAGTGTATAATATTGTTACACTATGCTGTATTATGATAGAATAGTTTTAAAAAAAATAAATATGGATCTTCATTGCCTGTAGGCTGTATCATATTTTTTTTTTTTTTAAAGCCAATTCTGTTACTATCTATTATATCAGTCACGAGCTTGGTTCTGATTCCTGATGAATAACATAGATTCCACTGTTGCTTACTTATTTTAAAATAACAGTAACAACGGCACATTAACAGTTAGTGATAAGCAATACATTCAGATCTAACTACTGTTTAGATTAGGTATTTATCTATTATTAATTAGACATTTGTCAATGTGAGATAATGCTCTTCAAGAGCATATTGTAAAAATTTTAAATCATAATTTTCATAAATATGAATACTTGCTTATTAACGTTTTTCATTTGCTTCCATCTACTGAAAATAATTGAATGTAATGAACAAATAACTGATACTCTACTAATATTTAATGCACCAGTTCTGCTGATACAGCCCTAAGTTTTACCATTAAGTGCTACCAATTCTACCATATTTTGCAGTAACCTTGTTGCCACATAAGTTACGATCAATCATCAAAATTTTGCAATGTCTACAAAAAATTTTCATAAAAACAATTTCTTTTTTCAGTTTTTACATAAGAAATACATCATAAATGAAACAATGAAAGCTAAAACATATCCCAAAATAATATGATTTCCTTAGGAAATAAACAATGATTATTAAAAATATATATATCGCTTATAAATCTCAGAATCGGTCAATTGAAACTTCCAAATGAGTTTTTGTTGAAATTCCATATAATGTTATGGACTTTTTTAATTACATAAAAAATACAAGGTAAAATTTTTAAATTAAAATTTTGAAACAAAAACAAGAATGCTGCTTTGAAATTCCCTATATAATTTTTAAAAATGTTGTAAATTTATTTGATATTTTTATAATTTTAAAATTTGTGAGGGTTGAACATTCAACAGTGAGAATGGATTAATAACAACAAGTCATACAATTACTATGTGGATGTGACCACATTTCCTGTATGGCCACAGTTAACAGTGCCCATTTTAACATGGTTAACCACGTAAAAAACCATGCATTAAAGCGTACTCCAAATAAATCAAGTTTGGTTTATAACAACATGGAAAAACGGGAACACAAGCATAAAGCTGCAGACTACTACTGTACTACCACGATAACAGGAAAAAGAAATCTGGGTAACCAAGGAAACAATGTAGGGAATATGAGAATACCACAAAAAGCCTCAAGTTTATCCTACAAATAAAAGAATACACTTAAGTAGAAAAATGAATAATAAGGAATATTCATCAACACATTTACTGATTTTTGTGGCAACTATATGAAATTTTTTCTTAAGTATCTGGGGTCGTCCAATTATATAAAGATGAAGAAGAAATGAGGCAACAAAATCTTACTTCTCACACGTAGGAGGAATCAAAAACCTTATTCTTATGAAAGATCCTTGATAAAATTTAGCAGATTATTCACCTTTTGAAATTAAAAGTAAATCAAAATAAAATGTGTACAAAGAATTTTATAGCAAATTTCTTGTTTATAAAAAAGGCAAAATGTAGCTACAACATCTAAGTATCTGTAATATGTTTCCTTTTATTTGATTTTTATATTTACACAAATAGTAGAAAAAATTCTCAATTTGTTTCAGTAACAAATCTCATGCTTAATGAAAAGAAAAATAAGTTTTCTACATGTAAAACAAAAGATTTAGGCTGATTTTTAGAAAGAAATGTTCTAATATTTAACAATTCCATATTTTAATGCCTCAAAAAAAGTAACACATAATATGAGTCATGACTACTGTCCGTTTAAAAATTAAGTACTTTTCATGTTTAACAAAAAAGTCAGTGACATTATATTAACTTACTATTTTATTTTTATTTTTTAGCAAACTTAACCAACTATTACTCTGAGAAATGTAACTTTTGATTTCATCTTCTTCTTCTTCTGCTGTTTTATTTTCGTTCACAATTTGATCATTATCTCATTTTGTTTCTTTCTTCTGTCCAAATGTATCCTGATTTCTTTTAGGTTTTCTTATCCCTAAAAATTTGTTACTTTTTTAAAAGTTTTCCTATTCAGTATTTCTTCAATTTTATTTCCTTTCTTCCAGGTTTTGTTTGACATCTGTTTTCCATTTTGGTTTAGTTTTTTTTTAGCGGTCAAAGATTCTTTTTATCAACCTTTATGGAATCATTCTAATGTAGTACCTATAAAAACAGATTCTCTTTTTCCTTACCGTATCTGATAATTTTTCTGTTTCCTTATAAGTTTGATGACTTTCCTGAGTTTTTCATTCATCTTCAATTTTTCTTAATTCAAGAATCCTTCTTTCTTTTTTCCATTTCTTCCAGAACCTTATTCAAAGTCAGGCATGCAGCTGCGTAGACTTTATAATCTGAGAGTTGTAATGACAAATTTTGGATTTTACTGAAAGAGCTTCTGTTTTTTTTTAGATTATTAGTTACATTTCCATTTTTCTTGATCTTACTGTGTTCCCTTCTTTAATTAAACTTAATGGGCTAAATGATTTTGCTTAAATACTTATATTTCTTAACTGGATTTTTCCTTATTTGTTTGCTGTTTCCTGAGTTTTTAAAGTTAATCATGTTTTCTCAAAAGATATAAACTATCCTCTTTTGTGCCTCTACTTCTTTTAATGTGATCTTCTGAATTATCATATTTTTTTCATTTTCTGCCAGTAAAACCAAATCATCTACAAAGGCTAAATAGTCTACAGTTTAATTGTACTTTTGTAATCCAATCTTACTTGTAACCTAGGTTACAAGTAACCTTGGTTAAATTCTAGAATTTAACCAAGAATTTCTGACCTTTTCCTCCACTCCTTCATAATCTTCTTGAGAACACGAGTTTAAAAACATTGGTGAAAGTTCACCACCTTACTTCATTCCTGTTTTAATTCTGAATAATTTTGGATTTAGTTTCTATTAAAATTCATTTTATGATTTCCCTTATTCTCCTGTCAACACCAAATTCCTCTAGATCTTAAATAATATTTCCCCGTCAAGAGTCGTGCTTTTTTTAAATTCACTGATGTTATTTAGTTTCAGACTTTCAAGTCTAAAAGTAATAATATTACTTTCAGATTGCAATTTGTTAAGCACGTTAACTTCCCTTTCTGAAATCCTCTACTTTCCAATTTTTAGTTCAACCTGTTGTTACAGTGTGTTCAAAAGAACTACATAGAGAACCTTGTAAGTTACAGGCAATCCTTCTTTAGATGTTAACCTCTTTCTTGTGTAAACTGAAGCAACAGATCTTTCCAATCTTCTGGAATCTTATCTTCAAACCAAATTTTTCTCAACTTCTCAATCAGTTTTTCTAATATCTCCCCATCCACATTCTAGCTATTAGCATGTTTTCACTTTGATTTCTTACTTTTTTAATTTTCTTACGATATATTGAATTTCCTGCTTGTCTGAAGGATTAGCCAGGTTAGTGGAAGTAGGTTTTATCTTATCAAATTTGTATTTTGGTTCTTCAGAGTTTAGTAGATTCTGAAACTTTCGATAATTCCACAGTTTTCTTCACTGTTTAGTACAATTTCTCCATTTTATTTCTTGAAGCACAGACTTGGTGGTTGGTATTTTGAAAGTCAATTTAAAAGATTTAAAAAAGGTTTCTGGTGTTGTTTATTCTAGTCACTCTGTTAACTGATTTTGCCTGTACTTTTTGTATCTTACAACCTAGGCTGTTTTGCTTTCTCTGTCATCTGAGGTAATGTTCTTATTTTGCGATCAAATACTATTTTTTTCAAGTTTTAATTTATTTGTCAAGTTGATCTCCACAAACTTCATTCCAGCACCAATGATTTTTTGTTCACCTGTTTGCCATGACTTCAATTTACTGGTTCTGTGATTTTGTCTTGTAAATTCTCTGAATTTAGGTTTTTCTATTCTAACCCACTGGGTTGATCTAGTGGTAAACGCGTCTTTACAAATCAGCTGATTTTGAAGTCGAAAGTTCCAGTGTTCAAGTCCTAGTAAAGACAGTTACTTTTATACGGATTTGAATACTAGATCATGGATACCAGTGTGGTATCTTTGGTGGTTGAGTTTCAATTAACCACACATCTCAGAAATAGTCGGTCTGAGACTGTACAAGACTTCACACTTCATTTACACTCATACATATCATCCTCTGAAGTAATACCTGATGGTAATTCCTGGAGGCTAAACAGGAAAAAAGAAAGGTTTTCTATTCTATTGACTAGAGTAAAGAACTTCTCTGTTTTGTTTGAGTTTTCTTCAATCTGTTCTGAGAATTATGCTCTCTTTCTGTTTTGGAATGACTTTTATGATAGACCTTGCTCATATAATGTCTCGATATTTGTGAGTTTAATTACTTTTACCTTCATTATTCTTTCCTCCATTTGTAGGAAACTGTTAAGTGATCCATTTGAAATTCTTGAAGGTTTTGGTTGGGAGATCTCCTAGATCTTCGTTTGCATACAATTTTTTTGAAATTTCTGGAAAATAACTCAAAATTGAAGACACTGTACAGGCTAATCAACCTCACACCATTCTTGTCCATTCTAAAATGAGCTTGAAGGTTTTCCACAAGGTCTTTTCTTTTCTGACCTGCATTTTTAAGTCTCAAAAGTAGAATTTTAGCATTTTGTTCTAGAAATTTGTATATTTCTTGTTCAGAAAGTTTCCAGAATTCTTTGACCTTCTCTATGATTTTCTTTTGCTGGGCTGTTTGGGGTAAGGCAGTTGATCAGAGTGTAGTTTTTGTTTCACAACTATTGTCAGAAGAAAAAGTCTTTCAGAAGAGGAGAAGTTTTTGACTACGTTTAAATGTTTTGGTATTTTATATTATAATAGACAACTAAGTTTATTAAACTTAATTTTTCAAATTAACTAAAAAATTCAATAAATAAAATGTTTTTACAACTTATTTATAGAAAATTATAATTTTTTAACTGATATTTATTTTTACAGTATATGTTTATACATTTTTAAGCCAATCAAAATCAATATTTTTAGCTTGATGATTACAAGATAAGATATGTTATATGGATAAAATCAGCCAAGTTAAAAGAACAGATTTGTTACTAAACTTTACAATATTTTACAGTACAAACAATATTGTAATAATAATGCTATTAAGTTTAAAAAATAAAAAAAGAATTACAAAGAAAGAAAAAAATATTTATATAAACAAAAATTATAATTTCAAGTACAATATTGTAATTGCATATCACATGAATACATACCATCAAGTGTCAAACTACACACACTACACTACATTGTATTTTGTATATGATAAAAAACTCACTACAATTAATAAATTATTTAAAATTTGACTATTAGAAGAAAGTATCAAATTTAAATTGGCTACAACCTATAAAAGAGAATTTAAAAAAGCATTGAGAAACAATAGTAAACTTATTTTCTGAAAAATTAAAGTTTACATTTTTAGTACATTTTTCAAGTTTTATTTTCTAAAAAGTATATTTTGTATGTCTCACTCTATGAATCATGAGACCTTGCTGATGATGTGGGAGCTTGAGTGCTCAGTGATATAGAGTAGCTGGATCGAAGGTGCAACCATATCAGAGAGGTATCTGTTGAAAGCCAGACTAAGGAATGATTCCTGAAAGAGGGCAGGCAGCAGCTCTTTTGTTAAGGGCGTAGGTCAGGATGACTTAAATGGCCATATCAACATTACTCAATATTCCGAGTACTGCGCAGCTGAAAGCAATGGAAAACTACAGCTGCTTTTTTTCCAAGAAAATGTAACTCTCTGCATTTTCATGTAACAAAGATGGAGGCACCTTCCTTGCTAAAATATTTTGATGGTAAACAGATCCCCTGTTCGGATCTCTGGGTAGGGACTACTAAAGAAGGGGTCGCCAGAAAATTAAAAAAATAACATCATGCGAGTCAGAGCATGGAATGTTAGAAGTCTAAAAAAGGTTGGTAGGTTAGAAAATTTAAAAGAGGGAAATAGGCAGATTAAATGTAGATGTAGTAGGAATTAGCGAGGTTCGGTGTGAAGAGGAAAACGACTTTTGGTCATGTGATTTTAGAATAATTAACTCAGCTTCAAATAAAGGGCAGGCAGGAGTAGGTTTCATAATGAACGAGAAGATATAGAAGAGAGCAAAGTATTTCAAAATGCATAGTGACAGAATCATTGTAATAAGGATAAAATCAAAACCTAAGTTGACAACGATTGTTAACACCTATATGCCTAAAAGTGCCCATGATGTTGATGAGGTAGAGTGTGTATACAAAGAAATTGATGAAGCAATTAAACACATAAAAGGGGATGAAAATTGAATAATAGTTGGAGATTGGAATGCTAGTATTGGAAAAGACAAGGAAGGAAAAATTGTCAGTGAATATGGGCTGGGCAAAAGGAATGAAAGAGGGGACCAAGTTATGGAGTTTTGCATGAAGTATAATATAGTAATTGTCATCACCCAGTTTAAAAATCATAATAGAAGAATATACACTTGGAAAAAGCCAGGCGATACTGCAAGGTATCAGATAGAATGTATCATGGTTAAGCAAAGATTTAGAAATCAACTCGTTGACTGCAAAGTTTACCCTGGAGCAGACATGGGTAGCAACCATAACTTAGTGATAATGAAATGTAGATTGGGGTTTAAAAACCTGAAGAAAAGGTGTCAGATGAATCGGTGGAATTTAGAGAACCTTGAGGAAGAGGAGGTAAAGAAGATTTTTGAGGAGGACATCGCAAGAGGTCTGAGTAAAAAAGATAAGGTAGAAAATGTAGAAGAAGAATGGGAGAATGTTGAAAAGGAAATTCTTAAATCAGCAGAAGCAAACTTAGGCGAAACAAAGAGAACTGGTAGAAAACCTTGGATTTCAGACGATAGATAGGCACTAGATAAGGAATCTTGGAGAGCTGCATCAAACCAGTCAAAATAACGACAAAAAAAATTTTGTATGTTGCATGAATGAAAAAAAATCATTCACAAGAAACCTGATCTGTGAACCAAGTTAAACAAAGACTGTTAGAGCACGCCTGTCCACCAAATAGTTACTTGTAAAAAACTAAAATTTCCGCCATCTCTAATTACAAAAAGAGCTTGGAGAAATAAGGTGCCAACCAACACAATTTATTTTGAAAAACCTTAAACTAATGCATTTTTAGTTTTAAATAATATTAAGCAATACTTAAAAAAAAAAAGATCTGTATCAACTACACGAAGCGAAAATTGTGAGCAAGTTTTTAATTTGATACTTTCTTCTAAGTCAGATTTTAAATCTTATTAATCATACTGAGTTTTTTATCATGTATAAAATACATGGATGAGGTCTTGTAATTTGACATGATGGTACGTATGAGGTCTAGTAATTTGCTCTATGGTTTGTATTAATGTTGGATGCAAATACAATATTGTCCTAGACATATAATTTTTTTTTATATAAATTTTTTTCTCTTTTACAAAACTTGAGTCAACACTAATAACCCAATAATTTGTCTTACGTTTGGTTAAAAAATAAAAGACAGTTTTCTTTCAAATTAACTTAATAAAAAAAACAGTCGAGAGAAATAAAAATAATGAATATTTTAGATTTAATTTTCAGACAATACTAGTTACTATTGTTTACTGTATTTTAGTATATCATAATCGAATCCATTCACTTTTTCTTGAACACTTCCATACAATGGTTTTATAAAAATTATGATATGGAGGAAGAATCAAGTTCAAAAGAAAGAGTATATCATGAATAGAAGAGCACTCTTTATATCATGATAGGTATATTGTGAATATATGCTAAGTGAGTTTGTTATTGCTATTAGTAAGTTCTTTTTAGATGATGCATACTGTTGTTCTTTATTTCTATAGTTCTTTTGTTTGTTTCTTTTTACCAGAGATAACTTAGCATTAACTTCTTTCTGCCTGCTACAACAATCTTAAATTGGAGTTACATCAACTGGTAGAGAGATATAGCTTCAGTCTGAAACAAAAGAAATTACTGTACTATACATTTTATTGTGGAAAAATATATCGCAGAGCAGTGTAGTCACTGATTTTACAGTAAATTAAATAAGTGAAATACTCTAACATTTTTCATCAATATCCAATACAGCTTTACACTGTATTCAGTTACAGTTTACATGATGTTATAGTGTAGGCTGTGTTGAATAATTAAATTACAGATATTTTTATCCTAAAATTTTTGATGTATCTAATATCAACAAGAGTTATTAAATACACAACATTAAAGATCAACAACAGATTAATTCACTATTAAAAATTAATACTATAAATAAAAGTAATTAAAAAAAGGTATTACTGTCTGACAGAAACATGTTTAACATACAACTAATTACAAACAATTCAAAATAGTTTCACTCACCTGCGATTCATTTTCTTCATTAAATGATGATTTTGGAGCATAATCTAGAACAGCGTCACTTGAAAAAACATTGTCATTACTGAGTAAATTTAATATACAATAAACTCACTATTTCTATATAAATTGTTGTCAGTGATAGTGGATCTTAATAAGATTAGCTACTTCTTACTTAAACAGTTGTTATTCTAAGTGGAAAAACATATATTTAATATATGAATCGGGACAGGATTAACAATAAATTTTTTATTAAAGATTAAAAATGTTAGTGTAGAGAATTACAATTTGTAATAATAACCTCAATTATTATAATAGCGTGAATTTATTTTTCCTCAAGTTATACATAGACTCACTCAGCCAAGTATTTTATTTAAGATAATGAGTGAATGCTTATAATGACATTTAAATTAATCCTCTCAAACACAGATGCCTCTTCCAGCAACTTGGACCACCCCAGACAAGCAAACCTGAGTTTCCCTGTAATTTTTATATTGCCGTTTGACAGATGAGCTTTATAATATTTAAATACATTTTTTAAGTTCATCTCATTTTTTCACATATATTTATTTCACATTTCAATTTGCTATGTTAGATTGTAATTAATTACTAAAATAAAGAATGGAATTTTTTTTGTTGAAATTGTTAGTATGGTGTAATATATTTTTATCATCGCAAGAGGTATGAGTAAAAAGATAAAGTAGAAAATGTAGAAGAAGAATGGGAGAATGTTAAAAAGGAAATTCTTAAATCAGCAGAAGCAAACTTAGGCGAAACAAAGAGAACTGGTAAAAAACCTTGAATTTCAGACAATATATTGCAGATGATGGATGAACATAGAAAATAAAAGAATGCTAGTAATGAAGAAAGTAAAAGGAACTATAGACAATTAAGAATTACTATAAATAGGAAGTTCAAACTAGCGAAAGAAGAGTGTATTAAAGAAAAGTGTTCAGAAGTAGAATGAGAAATGAACATTGGTAAAAAAGACGGAGCATATAGGAAAGTTAAGGAAAATTTTAGGGTACATAAATTAAAATCTAATAATGTGTTAAACAAAGATGGTACACTGATTTATAATAAGAAAGGCAAAGTCGATAGGTGGGTGGAATATATTGAAGTTATATGGAGGAAATGAATTAGAAAATGGGGTTATAGAGGAAGAAGAAGTCGAAGAGGATGAAAGGGGAGAAATAATACTGAGATTTGAATTTAAGAGAGCATTAAGATTTGAATAGCAGAAAGGCTCCTGGAATAGACAGAATACCTGCAGAATTACTGCTCAGTGCAGGTGAGGAAGCAATAGATATATTATACAAACTGTGTGAAATATTTACGAAAAAGGGGAAGTTCTGAGACTTCAAAAAGAGTGTAATAGTCATGATATCAAAAAAATCAGGAGCAAATAAATGTGAAGAATACAAAACAATTTGCTTAACTAGTCATACATCAAAAATCTTAACTAGAATTCTATACAGAAGAATTGAGCAGAGAGTGGAAGAAGTATTAAGAGAAGACCAGTTTAGTTTCAGGAAAATTATAGGGACAAGGGAAGCAATTTTAGTGCTCAGATTAATAGTAGATGGAAGATTAAAGAAAAACAAACCAACATACTTGGCATTTATAGACCTAGAAAAGGCATTCAATAACATAGACTGGAATAAAATGTTCAGCATTTAAAAAAAAAAAATTCGGGTTCAAGTACAGAGATAGAAGAACAACTGCTAACGTTTACAGGAACCAAACAGCAACAATAATAATTGAAGAACAAGAAAGAAGCCCTAATAAAAAAAGGAGTCTGACAAGGATGTTCCTAATCCCTGTTACCTTTTTAATCTTTACATAGAACTAGCAGTTAATGATGTTAAAGAACAATTTAGATCCAGAGTAAAAGTACAAGGTGAAAAGCATCTTTTGATGCTACGATTTGTTGATGGTATAGTAATTCTAGTAGAGTGTAAAAAAGATTTAGGGGAAACAATGAACGTCAAGAATGAAGTCCTACACAAGAACTACCGCATGAAAATAAATAAGAACAAAACGAAAGTAATGAAATGTAGTAGAAATAATGAAGATGGACCACTGAATTTGAAAATAGGAAGAGAAAAGATTATGGGGGTAGAAGAATTTTGTTATTTGGGAAGTAGAATTACTAAAGATGGATGAACCAGGAGCGATATAAAATGCTGAATAACACAGGCGAAACGAACTTTCAGTCAGTAATATAATTTGGTTACATCAAAAATTAATTTAAATGTCAGGAAAACATTTTTGAAAGTATATGTTTGGAACGTCGCTTTATATGGAAGTGAAACTTGGATGATCGGAGGACCTGAGAAGAAAAGATTAGAAGCTTTTGAAATGCGGTGCTATAGGAGAAAGTTAAAAATCAGGTGGGTGGGTAAAGTGACAAATGAAGAGGTGTTGCGGCAAATCGATGAAGAAAGAAGCATTTGGAAAAATATAGTTAAAAGAAGAGACAGACTTATAGGCTACATATTAAGGCATCCTGAAATAGTCACTTTAATATTGGAGGGTCAGATAGGAGGAAAAAATTGTGTAGGCAGGCAGCGTTTGGAATATGTAAAAAAAAGTTGTTAGGGATGTGGGATGTAGGGAGTATACCGACTAGGTATAAACAACTAGCACTAGATAGGAAATCTTGGAGAGCTGCATCAAATCAGTCAAATGCTGAAGACAAAGAAAAAATCATCATGAGTTTGAAATAAACAAAATATAAAGAATCCCATTGTTGAAAAAATAAAATCTCTACTGTATTAAATAAATTTTTCTCAAAATTTTCCTTTCACTTTAATAATTAGCCAACAAAATAACTATATTATATTTACACTAACAAAGAGAGATTAATAATAAACCTTAATAAACAATAATCATTAAATGTTTTTGGAAGAGCTAAAAACGCTTTTGCATTATCATTGCCTGGGACAAACATATTGTAACAAAAAAAAAAATTAAAACCAGACCAAAACTAAATAATAAAAAGAAAAAATTACAGCCAAACCTATCAGTAAAACCTCACTTAAAATTACGTCACAAAAGCAAACAAAAAATATAAAATTTAGACAAATTCAAATAAAATATAATGAAATCCGAAAGGAGTGTAAAAGGGCCCTTTTTGGATAACAAGTGATAAAGATAAAAATGGTCTCAGCATCAAAACAAAATATACACACAAATTAAAAAAAATTAAATCATTTTTATTTATCACACGATTAAACAAAAACAATTGTTGGTTTCAGATAGTAAAATAATATTAAATTCTATTAAGTATATTGATACTTTGTAAAATAACAACATACCCAGTTTAAAACTTCCTTAGTATTGCCCAGAATACAGCAAATGTTTTTTGGCAATTTAAATTTACCAAGAAGGTGCAAGACTGCATAACATATGCAATCCACAATGATATGGTGTACAGTCAAGCAGGAATTACATTGTACATAGAGGGATGCATTTTCTGATGACATCAGATATCGTATGTCATTAGCTCTGGTATGTCCTAACCGCAACTGACATACAACCACTTCCTCTGAGCAAATTATTCTACATGAAGAATCCCAAGGCAGCACAGCATCCTTAATGTGTCAGAGTTTATCTGCTGTTAACAGTTCAGTCACCTACCACATTGCTTGAAGAGTTGTTTTACAAAATTAATAAAATTGGCAGTAATAACATGATGATGACTAAATGCATCTTTAGCAACAGAATCTATGGAGATCCAACAGAGAAACTCACTTGTGTACAAATAAGGACATGAGTGTACTTTGGATTAATGATATTCAAAGCTTTATTGATGGCGTACAGTTCAGCAGTGAAGACACTTGCAGTACTAGGCAGACCGAACATATAGGTTCTGTCATTAATGACAAATTCCCACCCAATGGTTTCATTCTGTTTCGATCTATCTCTGTATACTATTCTGGTTTTGTCTTTGAGAGAAATTCATAAAAAAATCTGTTGAATTATGTTAGGTGATATTGATTTTTTATTACACATGGTAAGATCAAAATTAAATTTTATGGGGTTGAGTGTCCATGGAGGATATGAACAGGAATAGGTTGGGCAAATAGAAGGTGTATCGAAATTTAAAAGGTACATAAGTATTGAGTATGAACACCCATTGGTGCTGTACAACATGGATCGTCTTTATACCACTGGAATAAAAGAATCTCGCAGCGAGAGACGACTATATATTTTGTTTTCTCAGACAAAAAGGTGAAGCCAGAGACTATGGACCAAGCTTCAAGGTGAGATATAGTATCTTGCAGTAGTACCTCAGCTATGACTGCTGAAGGGACATGATATTCTTAGTAAAATCACCGATAAATAAAGAACATGAAATAGGTGGCTGCATACATTTAATAATATTGTTAATGACTGTAACAAGGTGGCACTTAATACACTTCCTTGAGGCACTCCGTTGTCCAAGGAGACACTATCCAACAAAGCCTCCAACACAATCATGGAAAGTTCAGTGATTTAAGAAACTTAATAAAGGTAAGCAAACTCCTAATAATATTGCCCTTGACTCCTCATTCTTTAAGGGTGTCTAGAATAGTACGTTGCCAGGCCATGATTGCCTTATATCAAAGAAGATAGCAAAGGAAGGCGTTGGTGGAGCAGGAAAGTGTTTTGAATAGCTATTTCTAATGACACTACATGGTCAACTGAAAAATCGTCCTTGGCAGAAACCACACTGTTCTGGAAATAAAAACAACATGTCTCTCTAAATACAAAGTCAGCCTGCAGTTCACCATTCTCTCCATTACTCTGCATAAAATGCTTGTCAAGGAGATAGGATGGTAGCCTGAGGAGATGCTTTGCCTTTACCAGGTTTAGGTACTGGTATGAAAATGGTTTCCAACCAGATGGGTGGGAAGACTTGTGCAGAGAACAAATCATTATAAATATACAGTAGTTGTTGTAGTGGCAAATTGCAAAGGTATGAGAGCATATTGAGAGGACTGTTGTCAGGACCAGGAAAGGTGGGGGGTGACACATAAGTGTTTAGTACATGTGACAACTCATTGAATACAAAGGGAGTATTTAATTCACTGACCGAATCACCAACATTTAATGATACTATTTCCATGTATCTTATATCTGAAATTCATTAGTACATGATGAAGTGGAGTCCCCAAACAAAAACCAATCTGCAAAGTTAGATGCGACTGCAGAAGATGACATAGCAGTTCTCCATCATGAATAAATCCAACAGTAGAATGTTTCTGCACGAAGCTTCTTCCATATATTAGAGTTATGAGTAGTGTATGAGGTTTCTACCTAACTTGTCCATGACTTTCTCCTAGCTTCTAATAACACCCAACAGCATCCCCCACTCTAGCCTTATGATACAAATTCAGATGTTCATCTGTAGGTCTGCAGTTAAATTTACACAGGACCTGCAGTTGTTTCCTAATCGCACTTTGGCAATTATCATTCAACCAAGGAACAGAAGGGCATCTAGGGTTTACAGATGTTTATGGAATGTATCTACTAGCATTATTGAGGATCAGGGAGATAAAAAAGGTAAGTTGATCCTGGGCATCTGCACTACTGTGATGGGAAGGCTGTTATGGTAACTGTTCCAATTTGCTCCTTCAACAAGCCATCTCTTTTGTTCACAAAGTGGTCGACACCAAAAGCAATAATAATTGGTCTATGGTCACTGCCGTCAAAATTGTTACAAACAGACCAATTAAGACAGGGACTTGGTGAGCACAAGGAGAGGTCGATGTTGGACAATGTATCAGATGATAATGACATAAATGTGCATGACCCATCATTCAGCAGACAGAGGTTCAAGTCTTACTCTGTTCATCATATTTCCTTGAAAGGAGCAAACTGATGAGCTCCATTTAAATACGGTGGTCGGCATTAAAAGTTTCCTACTATTAATGATGGTGATGGAATTTATGTGAGGAAATTTGATACACATAGAGAATTGAACTTGGACTTTGGTGAGATATAAATTGCAGATATGTATTTGAAGGGGATAGAGATTTTATAGTAACAGCAGAGATGAGAGTAGCAAGTGGTATCCTTGTAGATATCTTGTCCCACATGAAGATAGCAACCCCTTCACTCTCTCTACTGTCTACAAGACAGTCTTATCTCTTATAGAAATAGCCCCTGATTGACACTGCATGTTGATGCAAAAAGTGCATTTCTTGGAAGCACATTATTAAAGGTTCTTGTGTATATATAATTACTCTACAACATAACATCATAAAAACACATCTTCAATGCAAGACCAAAGACCTCAAATGTTCCAATAGATAATATTCATCAATAAAGGTATATAGAGATATAAAATTACATATATACATACACACACAAATTATATAAATATATATATATAAAATTAAATGTATGTGGTTCATTTTAGAATTTTTAATTTTAGTAAACTCTGATGCCCTGGATCACACTCAAGTGTGTTCTTTATATCTAATGTGATAATGTGTAAATCTAATTAAGGAAATACAGAGAAGAAATTAGGAAAGCTCAGCATTGGCCCATTAATTCAAAAATGTCAATTCAAATTTGATTTTCATTAATCAGACAAAGAAAATTACTCAGAATCTTTAAAGAAAAAGCACCTTTTAATGCCCATCTCCACAAAAAAAAATATAAAAAAAATAAAAAAGTTTTTATTGTATCTGATAACAACCCCTTAAAAATTATTTTTTTGTTTTTTAACTAAATGAACTAAACATGACCAATTCATATGATGGAATTTATCTGCATGAAACTCATGTTTACCACGCATGTTTCAGTTGTGACAATCCATTTATCAGGAAAGATAATCCCATCAACAGATTAAAATTGAGTAGCTCAGAAACATATTGAAACAAACTAAATTAACTGTAACTACACTTACAGGGAAAAATTCCAAGTTACAACTTGGTGATTGCTTGACAATTACTGCAAGTATGTTTAGCTACATACATCAAGGAAGGGCAGACCACAAAAATTTTACATAACAGCCACCATAGCTTGGTAGAACACGCTCAATATATAGTTTGGTCACCTAACCGTAATAAATAAGTACAAGTCAACAGAAATATCTAATTGGGCAGTCCCATCTTTTCAGTCACCCTACAGAATCTAGTATAATTCTTCAATATTTTAACAACTAACATCAAGGCTGGGGCTTGATTGACACAAATTAAAGACTGAGCAGACCATGATACTAGTTCAAAATGCCAAATGAAGGGGACTTTCCATTTCTAAGATGGAATAAAGATTACAACCATGATTTGTTTCTTATCTTCAGATTTACACAAACAAGTTCATCTTATGAAAATGTCTTTCCTAACAGGCAACCTTACTGTACATCACATATTAAAACTTAAGATTAAAAATTATCCTGAAGTGAGAAGGAATTTTGGTGAAAACTTACTGGGAACATATTTTTTCCATATTTAACATAACTGTAACAGGAATCCTATTAAAAATAGTGAACTACACAGGTTGTTCATTGCAAGTATAGTGGTAGAGTTATATCATTCAAAAAAGTTTCAGGAAATAATATATCCCTGAACAAGGACAAACTGTGAAACAAATAGATTTCACACATTATAATAAGAAAGCTTGTTTCACTGTTGTATAAACTGGTTGTGCTATAGATAATACCAAATTTGAAACAACAATAAACCTGACAAGATAGCTTCTCATTTCCTTATGCAGACAAGGATACAACCAAACAAACCATTAAAAAAAAGTTAAAATGTTATCTGGCACACTTGTGCTTCATTTCAAGCTGTTTTACTATTAAGATTTTTTTCATCTTTGCATTGCTGAATTTTTTACAAAGTCTAAACTTACTGAGACCATCGAGTCCATAAAGTCTTCCAGAACATTGAGACTAGATATATTACTTGACTTCTTCCTGCACTGTGGTTTCAGGAGTACCATAAGATAGATTAGTTTTAATGAATTACTGCTGTCAGCATTTTCCTCCACCATGAAAGCAAGTAGAAGTACTTGCCTTAAAAAAATCAGCTAAATCAAGTATTGCAGCAAAATCCTATTACATTTCTTAGTAATGTATACAAATTATTTGAAACGCTTATCGAGCAGGAACCAATTGTAATCCTAAGTATCCAGTCATTCAGCTGACTTCATGCCTAGACAAAGCTGGAAAGATCAAGAATGAAAATATTTTGATAAGGAATAAATATACAGCCATATTCACTGATTTTACTGCTGTTTGTGACATTACTCGGAAAAAGAACTTTTACTTCAACCAACAAAAATTATTCCTTATGCAACTAATATTCACATTATAACACTATAAACCAGATCCTCCATGACAGATACATAATTTATTTTTTATCTAAGTGAGGGAAGTAGTTGGAAAAAGTAATCAGATGGCCTCCCTCAGCTCAATGTTGGTGACATTTATTTTTATGATAATATTATAGATTTCTCTCAAAAAAGTTCAGAAAAGTTTGTTAATGCTGATGATACTGCCTTGCACTACTACCATTGCAACGAATTTCTCAAACTGAAAAGATCAAATCTGATTTGGATACATTGGACAAGTACTTCAAAAGGCGACAGCTATAACAAACCAACTAAAATTACAGCAATGTTTCACTTTTGTAATCGATTATCAACTGCACATTGTATTCAAAATCCACAATTTAATCCTTTAAGACTCAAAGATATCTTTGGATAACACAGTTTTTATAGGGCACCATTGGATTTCAGAGTAAATTTGTGAATCCAATATTTTAAAGAAAATAAAACCGAATCAAAATATTTTGTATAGATTGCTAAGAAAAAATTTTCTATTATTAGAGAAAATGTAAACTACCACAAAATTGTTTCTTCAAATTTAATAATAAACTAGTTTTTTATATTAATATTATATAAATGTGATAGCATTTTGTTTAAATAAAATGGGTTGACTGCCAAATTAAAATATAATTTTATTACATTAATATTCACAACTACATTAATAGTTTATGTTCACTGGATATTTATTTTATAAAAATCTGATGTGGACATCACATAACTTCCTTGTACGCCTATTAAATTACATACACACATTTTTTGCTGCAGTTCATTTGAAAGTGAGATATGATCCTCCAATTCTTTAATAAAGTTACACAATTGCTGAAATATTAGTTTTTTTATTAAAATCAAATATTTATACAATTATTAATTCAACAATCTTACATGAAATATTAGGATACAGTAAAAGTACCTTATTACTTGTATTACTAGATCAGCATTATTTGTACCCTGGTGAGTTGTTGATTAACAAAAGTTTCAGATTTCTGGTGTTTCATATAAATAAAAGTTAATAATTAAACTATACCATTCAGTGAACTCCTGCATACTGGTTAAATTTGTTAATTTTGACCTTACGGTGAAAAATATTCAGTTTTTAATATTGGATTATTTGGTGAATAATCAAAAATGAAAAAAAGCAATCATTCTTGAAAAAGAAATATAACATGAAGAAATATATCTCAAAAAAACAAAAAGATGAATATGAAGAGGAAGAAAATGTTAAGAACAAGGGAAGAATAAAAAGATTAAGAAGATTATAAATACAAAGAGGAAGAAAATGTTAAAACCAAAGAAAGAATAAAAAGGAAAAAAATGTTACAAACAAAAGTAAATAAAGAGAAAGAAAATGTAATAAACAAAGAAAGAATAAAAACATTAAGAGAAATGATAAATATAAAGTGGAAGAGAATGTTTAAACCAAAGAAAGAATAAAAAGATTAAGAGAGGATGATGAATATAAAGGGAGATGAATTTGAAAACTAGAGAACGTGTACACAAATTAAGATCAGAAGAATTATATCAAACCAAAGAGCTATTAAATGATTGGCAACAAAAACAAATCAACAAAATTACGATCAACTTCAACTTAGGGAGAATATTATCTGACAATACCAGAGGAGTAATGAAGTAAAAGATATGAATTTTTTGCATTAAAGATTTAACATGTATGCCTTGGTGTATATGTTGTTCTTGTGAGGGACTATTTTTTTATTATAGTTTTTTAACTACAGTCCCTCTGTAGTTAACATTAATGTAGATAAAATTAAACAGAAATAAACTAAAAACTCCAAAAATAATACGATTCTAAATTATAATTTTCAATTAATATTAAATAATCAGATGTTTCACCAAATCTATTATTACATATACACATATGTAATAATGCCTATTAAATTACACATACACATTTTTAAAAGAACATATAATTTTATTTCACTAATAACTTCTGATATTTTTTCTTTTTTAATTGTTATTATTGAATTATTATTTATTATATATTTTTTTTTTCAATCACAGGTTAATGATTATTAATAAATCAATATATTTAAATTAAAAAAAAAAAAAGTTAAAAAAAGGAGATAGAGTCTGATTCGAATTGATGTGCCTACCTTGTAAAATCCAAATATTTCATTAATTAAAATTTTATTTGACTATAACTCTGAAACCAATGAAAATAAATACCACTTATGATACACCTTGAAAAGCTCTCAATGAGGCCTTATGTCGCAGTTAAGAAAAAGTCAAAAATCCAATTGCTTTTTGGATTTTGGTCCATTTGATTGCAATCAAAAGAGGAGGTGCACAACTAGATATTACAATTCTAAATCCAAAATTTCAATATCCTACAGTAACTATTTTTTAGTTATGTGAAATGCATACACACGTTTGTTTAAACGTCACACTGAAACTAGTCAAAATGGGTTCAGGGATGGTTAAAATGGATATTTCTATTGAAATCTGAAAACCAAAATTTTTTGCAATCACAATAATTCATACAAGAAAGTAAAAAAAGAATTAATAAAACCCAATGTTAATAAAACACCTGATTCTGTGGTTTCATAAAAAAAAAATGAAATAACAAACATAAACAAATTGTTTTTAGATAAGTTTAAAGGAAATTTTTCATGAAAAATCACTTACCAAAGTAAGGTTACAGTGTTTCAAAATAAATAGTACACTTTTTTAAACTACAAGTATGGTACGCACCACATTATAGCTTTCAGAAGTACATGGAAGAGTTCAAAATAGGAAAGTATATTATGTTGTTATTCTAAGAAGATAAATTTTTAAAATTAATCCAAACAGATGCCAAAAAATTTATCTTCAGCTTTTTTTATTTCACATTTCACATTCCCATGAATCAAAATAAAAATGTGGTAAAATGAATTTTGATATGATTATCATCCTTTCCAGTTAATCGGTTTACTACACTATAATAGCTGGAAAGGTAAAAATGAGTATCTTCTAATTTTGTTTTAATGGACAATATATCAAAACAATAAAATTATAAGCTCATTACCAGTGGAATATGACTATCCTCAAGATCTTTGGCTGTTGTTAAGATAGTTACAACATCAGGCCACATAACTTCTTTTTTCTCATGAATGTAAGTGTTTTTATGTTCTTTAACACAATCTATAAACTCACAGATTTCTTCATTTTTTAATGTAAATTCTACAAACTTCTTGAATATTCCACACCACTTAATAGTATCACTAAAAAAAAAAAAAAATACAATCAATAAACCAGCTCCAAAATAAAACAAATTCACTTAAGAGGCAGGAAATTTTTTTTATAGAATCAGTGAAATCGTAAATGATTTAACTTTTAGATCAAAACATTCTTTCAAGAAAAAAAGTTCAAAGATAGTTATTTAACTATTAACTAATATCCTAAAATAAAAGTATTTTTTTCTGTTCAGATGAGTAAATGAAGTTTCAGAAGTTCTGAACCTTAAGCTGTAAATTGAAATGCTATATTGCAAATCTATTTTGAAAATTTGTCTGTTTATCAGGTGCCCATAAACAAACAGTTGTAATCTGAAATGAAAAATAAGTCATTCTAAAAACACAGCATAATCATTAATAAGAGTACATTGTATGGCAGAGTTACTTAGATATTAATAGGTTTATCTGTTATCGCCACTGCAAATTAACTAATTTCAAAGTCGAGAGTTCTAAGGTTCATATCCCACTTAAAACAGTTTTTATACAGATCTGAATACTAGATCGTGGATACCAGTGTTCCTTGTTGGTTGGGTTTCAATTAACCACAGTTCTCAGGAGTGACCTGAGACTGTACATGACTACATCATTCATACATATCATCCTCATTCATCCTCTGAAGTAATACCTTACTGTGGTTGTTAACAAACTTACTAGAGTGAATTTAAGTCAATACAATTTTGTATTAACACGATTATAGATTTTTATTCTGTATACAATTGTTTTAACACTTATCATTACTGAGTAACAAATTTTATAATTTTTTCTAACAGAAAGAAAACCAAACTTTTTCAGATATTTTATTTACTTAATAAACAATTATCAAAATTTATCCCAACAAAGTAATGTTCAACCTTAACACAGCTTCCCTAGCATTTTTCACTGTTTGTAAATGATAATTTCAATAGGAAATTACATTGAATAGTAAATTTCTTTTATCGGGTCCTGTAACAAATTTCTTCTATCTTGTGGAAACAATATCCATTCAGCGCACAGCTGTCACCTTAGCAAACAGAAAAAGATCTGCAAGTGTGAAACTAGGAAAATACTAGGATTGGAGTATAATATTTGTATTGTGCACAAACTCAACAAGGCTAAAACTGTCAAATAAGGAGCAGCAGACGCACAAGTATACTGATATGGTAGAACATCTATGTTTTGTTTACACACTCTTCAGATCTCTATTTTCTCACTGCTTCCCTCAAATACTGCATTACTTCCAAATCAAATAATTTATTGTTGTTAAGTTGATGTGAGACATGCACAAAATTATTACTAATAATGAATGGCACCATTCCAATGAAAAAAAGCAATTAATATCATCTTCGCATTATAATGACTTGGACATCCGTATTGATACTGTACAGTTCAATCTTCTCTGTAAGCCTTTTTGCAACTTTTTCAGAATTTCTGTAAATAAATTGCCCAATCTGAAACAATATTTCACACATATACTTAACTGTTCAAGAATCTTAACCCTTCACGGGCGGTGATGTTTTATGGCTGTGGGCGGAAGACATTTTCAAGAAAAAAAAAGTTCATGCAAAAACTATTAAAAATATCTTAAAAGATGCATTCGTGCATAAAAACAAAATATACCTTGTGTTTTTGGTGAATTCTGCCATTAATCTGGTTCAGGAACACTGTTCAATTATCTGGCGAGAAAAAGCTTACATGAAAACTGCACAAGTCTCAATGAGCACACTAGAATTTGCAAACTATAGGTGATAGGTGCAAACTATAAGTGATATAGGTATAGCTGATGATTTTGGTTATGTTTTACACTGAATTCTTTTCATGTAAAAGACACTGAATAGTAATAGTAACAGTAGTAACATTGATGGAAATATAATAATAGCAATTTTAAAGACGTACTGCACCTAGGCAGGGAATAGTATAATATGGTGTTATTATAATATAAATATTTTTATTCATTTCCTTCGGAATTTTTGTCTTGAAAATTTTTTTTAAATTCAAATGAAGCAAGCCAAAAATGAAGTTTTGGAAGGAACAGTTTGTAAACAAATTACTTAAAAATGAGTGAAAAACATGAAAAAATAATAAATGCGTCTTGTTAAGAACTCATGGTCACTGAATTCATTTCATAACTCAAGTAAAATGGTTTCAAATTACATTGTATCAGGAATTCCCACCTCAAAATGATTGAAAGAACATCTCTTGCCATCTCTTGGAATTTATATGTAACTACATGAAGATAAATAGCCAGTCACATTCAGGGAATCATATATGGATGTCTGCCCTCCAGTATAAAGTACAGGTAGCCCATACATGTGTTTCCATTTACGCTAAGGATTAATATTCTTAATCTCAAGATACTGCAAGCAAAAAACATAACCTAATTTAAATGCTTACGCTCTGAAAATGAAACAATTTAGAATGATAGAATGATGTGGAAAACAGATTAATATTTCTAAGTGATCCCATTACACAGTGCCACTAGAGGGACAGTGAGTACTGATATACTGGAGCAATATTTCTAAATCTGATATGATGGGGAATATAAGATTGATGAAGTTTATGTAAAATTGTGCTCTTTTGCTTGTAAGAAATTTAGTGGTAAAATTTTGAAGAGTTAATGTGAGGTAGTGTCAAACTGTACAAAGAAAAATTCTGAACAGGAATATGTTAACAGTATGGTTGTATTAAAGGTGATTTTATTTTGACAATTTTCTTTTTCATTTGTTTTAAAAAACTGGTTAGTTAAATAAATAATATTTTGAACAATGAACTATTGATGACCATCTGCTTATAATAACTCTGTAATGTATAATTACCTTAAAATTGTTTATTTGTGAATCGAGTAAGAAAAATAAAAATTCTTAAGATTGAATAAAAAAGCTTTAAGATTAAAAAAAAAATGTAATAATAAAATATTTACAAAAGTTATTGAAGAGAATATCAGGATATCAGGGATCAATAATTTTAGCATCTGATATTTCTGATTATTTTTTTTTTTTTAGTTGTGTGTTGTGTGTGTGTGTGCTAGTGTGCTATATGTGAAAAAATGAGAGAGATTGAATATGTGATCATTTTGTGGAGAGGTTTTGAAAGTTATTAGGAAGTATGGCTTAGGGCTACAGTCCTTAAGGAGGAAAGGATTATAAGCTATTTAAATGGAGAAAAATTGGTTCAGTTTCATAAGTTATGTGAGGACTGCACTAAATTTAGATCTTTAACGGCAGAATTTAATTATTTTTAATGTAGTGTTACTGATTACACCAAGTTGCTAATTTATTTATGAATCTTTTGCAGTTTTTACTGAGTATTACTTCGTTGATGTACTGTTTGTGGATATATATATTATATATATATATATATCCATTTTATATGTACATTATACGAGGCTAAATCAAAAAGTAAAGGGAAATTTTGAATTCCCTCTCAATCACACATATGGCAGCAATGATTGTTCTGCCATAACTCATAACCTCTATTACCTGTTCATTGAAAGTATTGTTTCACTGTTAGCCATTTGTGATTGTTTAAAATGTACACTCCTACGTCTGACTGCACCAAGGAAGAAATGCTGTGATACATTTCCTCAGTTCAGAAGGGATGAAACCAGCAGAGATTATTTGTCAAATGCAACAGCAATATGCAGAGAGATAGATGTTTGAATGGAAGCAAGATCTACAAATGGATTGATCGCTTTAAAAATGGTAGGATTTCTCTCTGTAATGTACAGCAGCAATATAGGCTTTCCACTTCAAAGACTAACGACAATATTGAAGCAGTTAAACAAATGATTCTCAGTAATCCACAAATTACAGTTGATGACACTGCAAGTGAATTGAATACGCCAAGCTCAGCATTTTCAATCACCCATGATTCTTTAAACTTTTGAAAAGCCTGTGCTTGCTGGGTTCCACACAATTGGACAGCGTCCAGAAAGAGAATCATTTGAAAACTTTCCAGAAGCATTTGGAATGTAATGAAGATGAAGGAAACTGATTTCTTAAGTGAATTATAACCGTTGATGAGACACGGGTCCATCACTTTGAACCCAAGAGTAAGCAACAAAGTTGGACAAAGTATGGAAACATCCTTCATCTCTCACAGCAAAAAAATTCAAAATGCAGATATCTGCAGGAAAGTTGATGGTATTTTGGGGTACGGAAGGTTCATTTTTGGTTTAATTCACATCTATAGGTCAATCAGTAAATGGTGACAATTACTGTGAGCTACTGCATTTACTGAAGAATAAATCAAATCCAAAAGATGTGGTAAACTTTCTAAAAGCATGATTTTGCTTCAGGATAATACTCAACCCCATAAGGCCAAAAAAAACTGCCCTTTGCCTTCAAGATCTCGGTTTTGAGCTGCTGGACCATCCTCCATTCAGTTTGGACCTGGCTCCAAGTGATTTTCATCTTTTTGGCCCACTAAAAGAAGAGTTGCGAGGGAGTCATTATTGATCTGATGAAGAGGCCATAGAAGCGGTGAAAAATTTTCTGCACACCAGACCAAAAACTTTCTTCCAGGAAGGAATTCAAAAGCTTGTTAAAAGATGGACAAGTGCACAGAAGTAGGAGTGGGGATTATGGTGACAAATAATGCATGTATCATTTATATAATTTATATTGACTTTTTGAACTTAAATTTACTTTTTGACTTGCCCTCGTATTACATATGTGTATATAGGCTATGAGTAAAACTTTTGTAAGCCTATATGTGTGAGTATGTATACATGTACACATATGTATGAATGTGTTTATGTATGAATCTTGGGTGTGAAAAGATAACAGTATTACCAGCATCTACTTAAGATTTTACAATTAAGGTTGCTAAAAGAGGTGAGAAGATAAATATATTATCTAAAACATAAAGAGAAAATCTGTTAATAATATTAAACTTTTACTATAACATTGAATCATTTTGTTGATCTTATATACCTTATTATTTTTCTTAAAATAAATGAAGTAGTAATAAGATGGCCAATGGGTTATGCTAAAACTGAAATACTGTACAACTTAATTTGATTATTTATTATTTGTTATTTCTGAACACGATTAGTTAAATACGGGAGATTGACCTCACATCATTATGAATTACTGAAATATGTTATCATTTAATTTAATAGATATTTTATTTTATTTATTTGTTAATTAAATTTATATTATTATTATTACTTGAAAAGTTTGGTTTCTTTTTGGATAAACCTTATAATGTAACAACTCCTCAGTACTGTACTTTTTGATTTGTAATAAATTAACAAACAATTTGAATTACTAAATAAAGAATGAAACCAGAAGAGATTTGAAGCAAATCAACTAGAATACCTCTTTTAACATAAACTAATTTTTTTCATATTTTATCATTCGTTTTATATTTTATCTTATGTAATAATGAAGGCCAAGTGTAATGTTAAATAATATTGTAAGTATTATAAGGTTTATATTAAAATTAACATTAACCATTTCAATTAAGTTATTACTTGATAAATATATTATATATATTGTCGCCAAATGGCTTCGACGGCACGTGGCACTTTATAACCTTGTAGTAGTCCTGAGATGGGCTGTTGTTGTCGATTGGCTTCGACGGCTCGTTGTAATTAATAACTTTACGGCAACGGTGAGGAGGTCTGTTGTCATCAAATGGCTTCAACAGCTCATAGTTTATAACCCTGTGGTAGCCCTGAAAAGGGACGTTTTTTGCATTAGCTCTGAGAAGAGCTGTTGGGTTCGGAAGCTGGTCTCTGACAAAGTCGGGGAGTTGCGGCTCATCCATTGAAATCAGACCGGGCTTCCCCTCAGCAGCGGTTGGGTCCCCACTACAGCATAACAGTGGTGGCCTCCCAAGCCCAGCAGTGTCAGGTCAGCATCAGTCATCTTTTGCTGGTGTGGTGAGGCGGTTCTCCCCAAGCGATCACATGCTGGGCCAGCTCCTGCTGCTGAGTCCGCCGGCCAGGGCGATTGAAGCCCAGCGAACTGGAGCAAGAAGGTAGCATCTGCATCCAGTGGCTCCCTCAGCAGGCCAGCTAGGTCTGCTGCTGGTGAGGATGTTGGCATCTGCCGGGAGGTCCCACGTTGAGGTGGCCAGGGAACTTCTTCTGTCTTCTTCCATCTTCTTTTTCTTCCTCTTGGTCTTCTCCAGGTGATGGTCAACGATGAATTAAAAATTCACTCTCGTGCATGCTCTTTTATTGGAGCCTGAGAGTAGTGGGGCCGCAGCACTGCAATGGTGGAAGAACTGCACAGCAGGAGTGACACTTGTACCAGCACGTATGTATACTGTGCTCCCACTCACATCTTAGCTGCTACCAATGTCATCTGCCGATATTAAATTAGGCATACATGTGGTAACAATATAAATTACATGTAATAAATATAATACCATACATCAAAACAATCTCCAATTAAATTTTTATATAGCATTTACGTAGCTAGATATAGTCTAACAAATTATTTTAACTTTTCGGAAACAGTTATAAAAAGCACTGTTAATGAAATTAACATTTGTACAGGAATTTACTCAAATGAATGGCTGTTTGGCATTACAATGCTTAAAAAATAGAAACATAAGTTATTGTTTTATCAGAGACAGTAATATAGTAAATAATGAGTATACATAACATGTAATCTTAAATCTGTATAATTTATAATATTACAAGTAATGTACTAAAGATGTTTAGACATATAATTTGAAAACATCCAGGCCTTCATGTTTATTTATTTATTTAGATTTAAGAGTACCTTTATAACTTTTTTAGTAAACAAGTTTTTTCTTAAATGAAAATGCTAGAGAGGGGACCATTATATTGATTTTTCATTTCAATCCTGGAATGTTTATATTTTCCCATTTTAGATTGAAAATCAAATAAAAATAAATCTGAATCATCTTAACTTAAATATGATTCTATAAATTTATTTACATTATTTTTAATAACCCAAAGAGTTAACTAGTTTAGTCCTGTAATTAACTTGTTTTTTTGTTTTCTAGCCGTTTTCATATAACATTTCACAATGGAAAGTCTCTTTTAAAGTGAACTTTTTTTTTATAGAGTTTTATATTTGTAGTTGTTTGTAGAACTTTACAAAGATTTAAAAAAAATGTAAACACATGATAGTTACACATATTAATAACAAAATCAACAAAAATAATATGTGAAAAGTAATTAAAACTTGTAATGAAATTTGAAGACTGGACTAGATTACAAATAAAATGCTTTGTATTTTCAAAATTAGAACAAATAATATTTAAATAACAAAAAACTCTTAAATGACTTTTAAAAGAACAGATAAACAAATTGCATTAGAGATAAAAGCGGTACAATTAAAAATAGAAATATATAATTTATACTTAAAATAATTATGGTTTTGTATAATGCAGTATAGATCAACTGATTTGTTAAAACCACTGTCTGAGCTTGTGCTTTGTTACATAATAGCAATATTTTCCTTTGAACTCAAAGTCTTCAGTATGTTCCATGTAGCATTATAGACAATAAAAACATAAGATAATGCATTACTCCATACACAAATTGTTATACATATTCAAATGCTTGTGTAACAACAAAAACGTAATATATCTTTATTTTAAATCATTTACAAAAACAGTAGCATTCATTTGAGTAGAATTTTTTAGTAATTATGCTTTGCCAAGACTACGATGTGTTAATCACTGAAAATTCTTGTCCAAATATAATTTAAATACTGTGAAACAATGTTTTGCACTTTTTGCTAGATATATACAGAAAAGAAAGTATGAATTTAAATTCTTATATTCAAAATATATATCTATATAAGGCTGTGAATACAATGTTGTATAGGCTACAATGTTACATACAAGTTTGTATAGGCTAGGAATATGAATAAGAGTCTGATGATACCAAATGAGCAGAATCTTGCTCTGTTATGCTAATTTTCATTCATTAAAAAATACCTATAAAGCAGCTAAATTGGTTGTTCTTGTGAGATTTATTTTACTTTACTGTTATGTTGAAAGAATATGCTCCCTTAAAAGAACTAAATACCCCACCACCCTACACAAAGTAAAAACACAACAGTCAGTTAGACGATACTAGATACCATTAATTAAATCAAAATGATCTCAATAAAGAAGGGTGATTTGAAAAGTTCATGTGAAGTCTAAGAGTTTGGTCCACCAGTATGCATCGATGCAAGTTTCACTTGGTAGCATCTTTAGGAAGATCGCACACCATGTTTTGACCTGATCAGTTAATTTCTTTGTTTGCGCCCATTTGAGGACTAAAGAAAAACTTTATGATGAATCTGCACCTTCGATTATAATAGTTAATAAGTGCCCATTCAAAATTTTTGAAGAGGTCATATGAGCACAAGTGATACTGAACATTCTGGGCGCCTTGATGAGGTCACTACTCCAAAAATGACTGATAAAATTCATGATATGGTGTTGGATTGTAGAAGACTGAAAACATAAAACTGCTAATGCTGTGGGCATTTCAAATGAATGGGTGCAAATATTTTGCATCAACATTAAACATGAAAAAGCTATCTGTAAGATGGATGTCGTGATTTCTCAGAGCTAACCAAAAATTAAACACGGTAGTAATTCCATGAGGGATTTGCAGCTGTTTCAGCGAAATCTACAGGATATCAATCACTGTAGACAAAACACGGATACACCACTAAACATCTGATACCAAGAAGCAATCCAAACAATGGGTTTCCAGCAGGGAGTCTGCACCAAAGAAGCAGCAGGGAGTCTGCCTTCAACCGGGAGAAGATTTTGGCAACTGTCTTTCGGGATTTGCAAGGGATAATCCTCATCAAATATTTAGAAAAATGTTCAACAATAACTGTTAACACTATGCATCATTATTGGACTGTTTGATAATCAAGCTGCAAGATAAACTCCACGATTGGCCCACCGAAATGCCCTTTTCACCCATGACAATTGCACCTACTCACTCCTCTGCTGTTGGGCACAAAATTGAGTTAAATTAAGAGTTAGGATTTACTCGTTCTGTATGCCCCCTCTTCTACAGATTTGGCTCCTTTGGAGTAGTATTTGTTCTCAAACACAAAAAAAAAGATTGGCAGGAAGATTTTATTCAAACGAGGAGGTAATTGCTTGAACAAATGCCTGTTTTGCAGAGTTTGAGCAATTCTATTATTTTGAATGGATCAAAAAACTGGAGCAACAGTGGATGGAATTTATAAGCTTAAAAGAGACTACACTGAGAAATAAAAAAGGTTTATTGTAAAAAATTACATGGTTTTTATTTTTCTTGGGCTTTTCAAACCACTCTCAAATAACACAATTTGGCTAAGTTAACAAAATAACTGAATTTAGGCTATAATAATCTTATTAAAAAAAAGGATTTGTTAAATTATAAAGCAAATTAAAGTCTGTTCTTTATTTTTACAATAATTATTTTAAGAAAACTTATTTAAATAAGTGTATTGTTTATATTTTACATAAAAGTGCAAATATTCAATTTTTAACCTTTTTGCTACTCCAAAATTATAAATTCTACAATAAATAAAAAAAATATTTAGTAAAAATATATTAAAATGTTAAATAGATGTTTAATACAAAAATGTTTTATAGATTGAAAGCTTAAAACATAAAACTGCGTGGATTTTTAGCAATTAAAAAATTTAAATTATTAAATTAAGAATTAAAAAAAAATATTACATTAAAAATTTCAAATATAGACTACCTTTCTAAATTTAAAAGCTTTTGATAGACTGTAGGTAAAAAATCATTACATGAATCTTCATTATGTTTTTCATAATATGAAGCAAGTCCTTGCCAAGCTAGAATATGATCAGGCATTAATTCAACAGCTTTTCTGAATGCCTTTGGTGCCTGGTCTTTCTGATCAGTTTCTTGCATGGCCGCTCCTAATAACACTAGAGCCATGTAGTTGTTTCTATCAATTTTCAAGACATCCTGTAAAAAAAAAAGTACATCTGTGCTATAAATTTTAAAACCCATAATATATTTTTTTCAAGAAACTACATTTCTTCAGAATCATAACCTGAAAAACATAATTGTTTTACTGCATGGAATCACCAGACAACAAGTAGTCCTGAATATAGAATTTCCAATTAGCTATAGAATATAAATATTATACATATGTGTGTGTATATTTTACAATAAACCAGAAAATTCTGGGTGAATTTGACATATCTTAAGTCAGAATTCTGACAACACTGAGTACAATATTTCATAAAAATAAGATAAGCATTAAGGATTCAAAATTAAGAAAGCTAGAAGAACCATGCCTAATTTATAGAATACAAAAAAAAAATTAAATAAGATTAATGCAGCTACGATTATGACAATGAAAGAACAATTTCAGTTAGAATCCATGCAAAACTAAGTATACTCAATGACATGTTTAGTTGAGATTACAGAATAGCATTTTCACTGTGTGGGAGTTTATAACTATTATTCACAATAAAAACATTGTACTCAGTTACTAGCAGTTCATCACAGCACCACATTGCATTAACAAAGTATAAAAATATTGATTAAGGAGATTTAAATGTAAAGGAAAAGATCTCTGTATGAATCATAATATTATAATCAGTCATTAATAACAATTAACTGTCAAAATCTGTCAACTGAATTATAAATACATATATTAAAAAGAATGACGCAATACATGTTAATGATAAAAATAAATAGAGATGGAATGTTAAGTAATATGCTACATCAAATTTACAAACATTTCATTTACTTTTCAAATGGCTGATCATGAAGTGGATTTAAAAAAAAAATAATACTTCACGTTATCTCCATTTAAACAAGTCTAACTAAATGTGTCATTTTGTATAAAATACAGAGTTTATACATGCAACCACCTCTACAAAGTTCACAAGAGCAATAAAAATTACACATTTTATTTAAACATATGACTATAAATCATAGAGTTCAGATAACGAATAGTTAAATGCACCACTTTGTAAACAGGCACTATTACCCATGATAATGAGAGTTAATCCAGGATTAGCCTAAACGGGAAGTGAAAATCACTAGAAAACCTTGGTCTACGCTGTATTATAAAATCAATAAATAAAACTTTAAGCTGATTTGCAGTTCAAAATAGAATTACAGATAATTATTAGAAACTAATAATTATGATTATTAGAAACAATAATGATAATTTTGTGAAAGCCCTTACTTCAACATTGTTGACACAATCCCTTTTGTCTTACGTACCGTGCTACTACCAAATAATACCTTTTCAGGGTATGTAGTTTACTTTTATAATCTACACCTCTACACTATGCATCAGAAGTAGCTTGAACTAAATTTTATACAACATTAATTTAAATTCCTTGGAACTACTCTTAATCAATATAAAAACTTTATCCCTTCAGACAAAAATCTTTTGCCCTACATAACATAGCTCCACCAATCTTCTATGCTCTTTTAGATATCACATCACCAAAGAGTCTAATGCGTTTCCCTTCATAAACATGATCTTGTAATTGTCATTTTCCTCTTGGTTCTCTCTTTTGTCTGGATATCACCAATACCTTACGTTTCATTCCTTTCTTTTTCATATCAAGAATTCACTGAACTTCATTTATATTTTTGAGTTAAGACAATATTGTTATCATACCAAACAACCAGGGTTTTCTTCCATCCTCTTCAACTAGTCTTGCCTTTACATTTTCACAGATTTCATCAATTACCATAATAAATAAACTGGGTATAGTACATAATAAGCTGGATATAGTACAGAATGTTATTTCAAATTTGTTACAATAAACCACTCTGAGAAGCCCTACTTTAATTTACCTTCTTTCAAACATCATTTACAAATCTCCCATAATATTTATTACTCTCCCTTTCTCTTCCTAACATTTATATATGTCATCATCAAATATCACCATGTTATATTATTATGATCAATATTATCATTTTTACAAAACCTTATTTATTAGATGATGACTACTTAACAGCATTAGAAAATTTTGCATTAACAGTCAAAACACCTCCTTGGATAAATATAGTTATCTTACTTAAAATGTGGAAAACTGATTCTATGATTCTCAATTTGAAAAACATAAATTTTTTTCCCATAAAATATTTTTATGTATTGATAGGTGACAAATTTTCAACGGATAATCAAATTTATTTTTTTCATAATAAATCATATTATTTTGCTTCACCAATTTTAAACAATTGTTAAGTTTTTAACATTATAAAATATTTATTATGCCTGTATATGTAGGCTGGAGTCTATTGCAAGTGTGGTGAGGTATCCAGAGGTACAGTTTTCCATGTCTCGCACTTCAAGTAGAAAATCATGGAAACTGAGGTTCAAGCTAAAATTAAACTATTTTTTGTTAATTTTAATTTCAAGATTAATTTATTTATTTATCGGTTGAAATTTTTTTTTTATATTACATGGGTACAGAAGCTCTATTTTATTTCTTAATATTTTACCATTATTTTTGCTACGTAATAAGACAATACAGTTTCGAAATTAATATGTGGGCATATTGAAATATTAGACTTATGAATTTTGGGTAATCCTGTTAATTTTGGTGTAGACAGCATAAAAGGGTAAAGATGTGAAAGATATTTTTTTATTATTAGTTAATTTAATGTTGAATAGTAGTGTTTTATAATTGTTTTTTGCAATTCCTAAATATTTAATTGTTGAGTATTTTATTTCATTGTAAGTACTGTCTAGAACGTATTTGTAAATATATTTAATATAATTATTTTTATACTTGATGAACAGATGTTCATCAATGTTCATTTTATCTGCATATGTTATAACATTGACATTTTGTTTATAAAGAGTATATTTTAATGTTTTTATAACTTTGATATGTATGTAATTTTTGGTATATTTGTGAATTTTTTTAATGTATGTAATGAGTTTTATATTTCTGACCTTTTGCATTAATAGTATTTGCAATTTCATTTTTTATTGTTTTTATCTTGTATTTTATGTATATTTATTTCAGTGTCCACTACAACAAATAATAATAATTTTATATCATTATTATTAAAAGAATTATCTATTATACATTTATTAGAATCACAAGCAATTCTTTTTTACGATTCTCTTTTTATTTTTTTGTTACGGCATATTAATATTCTAATTCTTTAATTTTAACTTGAATATTGCATAAATATATTTAAAAACTATACTTCCCATCAAGTTCAAAATTTCTAAGCAGGTTGAGCAAATATCTAAACTAATTGTATTTTTATTTCCTGTTTTATTCTATATACTTGGATTTTCTTGAATGTATTTTTAATTTATATCTATATTTCTAGTTCTCACTTTTAAATATGAGTACTTAAGTATTATATTAAATTGTAAAGATCTTTTATTAAATCTAATTTTCAATATAAATTTTTTCATCTTTATATATAATTTGTAAAAACGAAAAATCAGCTCTGCCTGAACAGGCATCATAATTGTTTTTTTCAAAAATTTTTCCAGTATCAAATAATATAATTTAATTAATTATAAAATCAATTTCTAATAACTTCTAGTAATTTCTAATTTCAAATGCTAACAATGAAGTAAATTTTTTAAAACCGCTACGTCGGTAAGCGTCTCTTACTTTTAATCTACTGTATAATATGGTTTTTGATTTTATAATTAATTAAATTATATTCAATATGGCAGAAAAAATGTTTGAAAAAATAAAAGAAATGTGTATATCCTCAACTAAAAATTTAATATTTCATCTTTGATACTTTCAACAGTTAAATGAGTTTTCAGCAGACAAAAACAGACGGTCATCATTTGGTACTAGTACTTATGATTACACAGTTTGATTTTTAATCATATATTAAAAATCATTATATTAAATTTAATTATATATATATATAACTATTTTTGTATACAGAACATAATACTTTTGCTTATCAGAACGGGCCTTTTATTATGCTTCAGTTTGGATTTTTAATAATTCGACTCAAGATTTAAAATATTTTCAACTGTTCAATAGAATTAATATTTTGTTTACAGAAAAAATATTACTCTTTCTTAGTGTACTGATTTATTTAATTAATTTATTATCTTTGCCAAGTCGGATCCCTATTTGGTAAAAATTGTCATTTTTAAGTTAATATAAGATATTAATTCCCTTTATTTATAATTCTATACTTCACAATGATTGTACGATCAAGAGTTCTACAAAATTTCTGTTAATCCTTCTAATCAAACAGTTGCTTTATTATTGGAATACCAAACCTAATTATGCTTGATCTATAAAATTTATTATGTACTGATATGAATAAAAAATAAATTTATTTATGTTATAAACTGAATAAGGTGAATTAAATTATGCTAATGTTCTGCGTATTTGTCATGCGTATTTCCGGTAACATCACCAAATCCTAATTAAATTTCAATTTTTTAATCTATCTACAAAAATCAGATTGTAATAATATTTTTTACCTATTCCTCTAGTACACATTTTTACTCTCTGGAGCCTTGAGTATGCTAGCTAAACTGTGTCTAGTGTACCACCGCTATGTCCAGCAGCTTTGATCTTTTCCACATAAATCTTTGTCATAACCGGCTGCTATCCATTTTCTTAATGGATTCCTTAATTTCTACAATTATTTTCTAAATGTCATATCTTTGACTTCTTATTTCATTCGTTGATTTTCTCTTTTCTGTCACACCACAATCCATATTTAGTATTTTTCAAAATATCTTCTCTGCCTATCTCTGATTCCTTCAGCTTCATGGGCGTTTCCACTTAACGGTTTATTAAAATTTAATCTGTCCAAACCCAATCCCACAGTATCCTTAAGTTATTTCCTTCATCCCATCACATCTACATCTGACTTCTCAGTAAATTTCTCCCGATACTTTTTTCTCAAAGCTATCCTCTTGCAATTCTTCTTTACATTCTGGTACATTCTTTCTTTGTCTGCACTTTCTTCTCCTTTACTATTTCTCTTAACCTCTCAACATGTTGTCATCACCTTCTCCCTTTTTGGCACTACCTTCTAACTACAGAACCCATTTCACAAAAATCAGTCGGCAGCATTCCTTTCCAACTTCTGATCCATATCTATCAAAAAATCACCATTCCTGCCGTTTCTAACCTCCCTACGTAACTTACCTTCTTTTCCTTCATTTCTCTTTTTGCTGCAGTCAAAAATTACTCAGGATTTCTCCATATGTTCTGTCTGGGAAGAGTACATTTGAAGTGCCAAATTTTTTTACACAGTTCCAACTCAGAAGACAAACATATGGTTTTTTGTAACTTACTGATTGCATATATACTGTACTTCAACATATTTTTACTTCCCTAATAAATACTACTATGAAACCATTTTTCCTCCTCCCCTGTGTATATCACTATAAACTATAGTATACACTATATCACTGTGTATACACTATAGTATAAATGATACCTATTTCTCAGCCCTTTTATTTTTTACATTTTCAGTTTGTTTCAGTGTCCTAAAAAACCTTCATCATTCAATCTGCCTTCTCAACCCAACCATTGACACCAAATTCAGTCAAGCCCAAGTTTTGTATTTCCTTCCTAACTTTCCTCCTCTCCTTGTCACACTTTCTCTCCCACCATCTCTCTCTCTCTCTCTCATATTCCTCTGGTTATCTACTTGTTACAGTACCCCTGGTTATTCAGGTATGATACATCACTTGCAAAAGATATCCTAGAGTCAATCCATTTGAAGTGACCTAAGGGGTGGTTGCTTGACCAATTCAAAAAAAAATTTAACTTACCCACTTGTTTCCTACACGTCTCAGGACCTTAAAAATATTTTTTTTTAATTTGATATTTATGAAGTTTACCTGTGGCAGCCATTTTTGTTACGGTCAGCACACCTACTTTTGTGATTGTAAGGGTTTACAAAAAAAATTATACTAAAAAACTATTGGTCCTGGAAGGATGAAACAAAAAGCAATTTATCTATATTTTCTCAAGATAATAGATTAGTTGAATGGTTTATTTACTTATCTCTCTATGAGAAAATTACCAATAAAGTTGAACATGAAAAACTGTGAAATTTCACTTCTGGTAATTTTTTTCAAGAACCAGGGATGGCATAGACAGTTTGAATTATTTTTTATATGTAGGAATATGTTAGTAGTTTTACCATAAATAATATTAATGGTGATATACTTACCCCTAAACTTTTATAAATTTTTTGAAAATAATTTTTTTTTTTAAATTCAAATTTTGGCTTCAAATAACTCTGATGGGGCTCGTGATAAAAATGTCAAATTTGCACAATTTGCAGTATTTTTGTAGATGTTTATGGCAACTAAAAAGGTTTCTTTGTATTGTACTAATAAAAAAGTTATCTCTCAAAAATCATGAAAAACCTGTAAAAAGTGATACCATTTTAACTCACTAAATAAGTGCTTCAAAGGGGTTTCTTGTGTTCTTCGCACCTTAATATTTTTATACTTAATACTATAACTAAAATAGGCTTGCTTGAACCATTCAACTGCAGTGTTCATGTTATAACAGGCGCTTGAAGTCATTTCCAGTAGTCAGGAAAATTCATGTTGCAACATGCTCATTTATCTTATCGCATCATTTAGCTTTGCAGTAACAGACTGGTCAGGGGTATTCCATTTTAATTCAACAAATGATCAGTGCATCACTATTTTTGATTTTGATGATATTTAGTATATGATAACTACCCACCTTGTAGTGGCCAAAAAATATTTTTTTTTATATTTAAAAATGTTTTTTCTTGAGTAACATACTATTTTCTAACTTCCCAACAAGTAAAAACAGTCATTTTTTCTATGAGCTGTAACATTCTTATTTTACATCGTACAGCAGGTCAAAAAGGGCTTTTTGGAAAGAGTAAAGATGGAACTTCATAAATTCATTTTGTTACATAACCAAATCTTATAATGTTTATTGAAGTTATGTTTAGAAATTGTTTTTTTTTCAAATTTTGGACCCAAAATAAATAATGAATTGCTTAGGGTAACAGGCCTGTTTTTTTACCTTTTAACTCTTAGGTACTAGTAATACTTATAAAAAAAAATTGGATTGTTACAGTGTCCTTCATTAAAAAAAAAAAATGGCCGTCAAATCATACGATTTTGAAAAAATCTCATTTTGGGGCCCAAAACACATGTGGAACAGGTGGCAAAAATCTGATATATTTACAATGTACATTAAAATGTATACATTGTACTTTAAAACCCTATAACATTTATTTTGTTACTCAAAATGGTTGACAAGTAATGAAGCGAACAAAAGCGCTAAAAACACGATTCCTTCTAACCATAAACAATGCATCCAAAAATACTGATGTAATGTATTTTTCAGATTATAAAAATTACAACTAAACTCATTAGAATGAATAAAAGGTCTAAATGATAAACAATTCAAATACATTAACAAGTTGTTCAATTCACTTTTACCTTATTTTACTCCTGCTAAGGGAAGTTATGAATAAATCTTGGACTTTCTGATAACAAACTTAACTAACATAACTTAGTGCTCCTGCCATTTATTTTACTGAGTAGCACTGATAAGTTCTCATTCAACTTTGCTGTAATATTGTGTCCTCTTCCAGTAGTTGATAGAAAAAGCTCTGATGGTGTAAATCATTAAGATATTTTCCAGTTGAAGCCATGTTTGATTATCCCTCAATGATTTCTTGAATGAAATACCAAGACCCTGAGGATGGGAAAAGTGTATTCGATATTCCTCTTCATTTTCTTATATTTTGACTTCAATGACTCTACCTAACCACCACTTGCCACAGTGTATGAACCAGACATAATTTTTACATTGGCTTTGGTAAACCTATAAAGCAATCAGAAACACTAATGTTCTTGTGTACTGATACTATCGTAAATGTTTCTGATTCAGAGGTCGCCCGGACTTTCAGAATAGATTTCTGACTTGTTGGAACATAACTGTGAAAGGTTCTTGTTTCTGGGACTGTTGTGATTACCTGATAACAAGAACTGAGGTATTCTTCAATCTCTTTAACATCTTTATTAGAGCAGAAAATAAATGTTATATTTTTAATATTATTTTTGCAATAATTGTACATATCAGAAGATGTAACAATTTGATTGTTGACTGTTCTTTGAAGGCTTGCTTTAGTCAGTCCTTTTTACACTTCCTTTTCGTCCTTTTTACACGTCCTTTTCCATGGTATGAGGCAAAAAACTGCCATTCAGCTGCGATTTCAAAATTTTCTTGATGGTAGCAAAAAGTTATGAAATGATTTTTGTTTTTATACTGAGATGAGGAGCCATCAGAAAAAAACAGTTTAACTTGTGGTAAGTGTTTTTACTTTATTTACAACTTGCTTTTAGAAGCAGAACATGATGTAGTGGTACTGTGCTTCAAGTACTCACTAATCACACAATAGCTTTTTGTAATTTTCCTTCTTTTTTAAAATACGTGAGAAATGAATTATTGTGACATAAGCACAATACACAAAAAACTTTTTTATTTGCCATAAACCTACAAAATCACCACAAGTTGTGTAAATTTGAGATTTTTATCACCATTTTTTTCTTAGTTATTTGAAGGGGAAATATATTTTTTTTAAATTAGTTTTCAAAAATTCATAAAAATTTAGGGTTAAGTATATCACCATTAGTACTATTTATGGTAAAACTACTAACATACACCTACATATAAAAAAATAATTCAAACTGTGTATGCCATTCCAACCTCTAAAAAAAATTACCAAAAGTGAAATTTCACCATTTTTCATGTTCAACTTTATTGGTAATTTTCTCATAGAAAGAAGGGAGATAGGTAAATAAACCACAGGATCAATGTTTTACCTTAAAAAAATGTGATTAAATTGCTTTTTGTTTCATCCTTCCAGGGCCAACAGTTTTTTAGTTATGATTTTTTCCATAAACCCTTACAATCACAAAAACAGGTGTGCGCACCGTAACAAAAATGGCCGCCACAGGTAAACTGCTTAAATAAAAAATTTTAAAAAAATTTATTTTTACAGTTCTGAAACATGTAGGAAACAAGTGGAAAGTTTCAATTTTTTTTTAATTGGTCAAGCAACCAGCTTATGCTTTTTTGGGACACTTCCAATGGATTAACCACCTAGCTCTAATTCCATCTTTATATTACATTATAGTCTTCATGCACTGGGCGTGCTCTCCAATGATAATTTCAACATCAATGCAAAGAACAAAAAAGTAACTCAAGAACTACAGATTTTTAAGGAATGTTACAACAGATATGGTTAAGGATGTGGGTAAATTAATAAAATTGGGTATAAAATATTTTAATTATAAGCATATAAGTAGCAGGATTATTTGATTGCACATTTTTGAATTTAGCTAATTAATGCGCTGAAATAGTCGATAGCATAACCAGAATGCTAGTAAGCAATACATATTTTATGGCAATGAAATACTTTATAACTTAAAGCATCGATGATTCATTTCGTTTAACAAAATTTCAAAATCAATTACCATAAATCACGTAAGTTGAATTTCATTTTAATTGACAATATGGAGGTTTTAAATGGTCATCTGCTATAAACAGTTTGAATTTTTTTGATCCTGCTAAGCATTTTTAGCAAGGAAAGTAATTATTAGATCATAGTATCATTATCCACACTATAACATGTAACTTTACATGGCTCTGTGCTTCTGGTAGGTGTCACTTACATTGGGTAAATTTACCTAATGTAAATGACACCTACAATAGGTTGTTAATAATATATAGTATATGCAAAAAGCCAATTTTTTTATTAAAGATAAAAACTCCTTAGGCAAGTGTCTGAAAAAAAGATCATAATGCAATACCATAGCTGTAGGCAGTAAAACTGAAAAGATTACGTTCTTCAGACATTCAAGAGATAACCAATATAGAATCAACATAGAAGCAGATAACCAATTTATTTTCAAATTGAAAGATCTGACTTCTTGTTTGCAGAATAATTATTGGAATATGAAAATGGAATAAAAAATAAAATTACTTCTGTAAGTACTGATAAGAGAGTTCACCAGAGTCTTAGTCATGAAGGTTGTCTAATTTAAGGAACAAAAATTGCTAGTTATATTAGTTTGTATTAAACATGTATTTAAAGCAGAAAGAAAAATGCACTGGCACTGATTTCAAATTTTAATTAAATTTGGGGTAATAACTTCCTTAAGGATTTCATAGAAGGATATGCATATCATCAAATTCTTGTAGTGGTTGGGAAATGGGAGAAAAGAATTATAAAAAGAGAAAAACAATTCAGAAATATTAAAGCAGTAATATAGTCCATGTAATAGTTTAAAACTGCTACGGTAATTATTTTTGTGAGAATGGCTTTCACGCCATTCACCAAATTGTTTTGCCGACAAAAATGAGGACGTTCATAACCTAACATACTGCAGTTTGCGGCATGAGAAAGAGTATAGTTTACCTTGCACAGCTTGACGGCATGTTCAAAATTTTTGTTAAAAGTCGCCTCTTTTGCTTCTTTAAGCAAGGACTTAATTACTTTGGGATCCATAATTTAAAATTAAAATAATCACATAACCATATGGCAGTATATCACAGAATAAATTTACAACCTCGCCACACGCTACACATTGATGCAACTTAAGTTACAAAACAAATAAAACTGTCTAATTTTAGAAATCGAAAAAGTGGAAAGAAAGAGATATTAAACATAATTTGTATTATTGAAATTAGTAAATTATTGAAGGAATAATAAAAAAAAAAATATTGAAAAATATTAAAGCATAGTAAATAAAACGTAGTAAACAAAAAAATCTAAAATAATTGTAAAAAGTATTAAAAATTGTATTAACACGAAAATTTAATATAAATCTTAATGAAATGAAAATAATTACTTAATTAAACGTCTTACTTTTAAACAATAACTTTATTTACAGCATTTGAAACTGTGTCGAGCCGTTTCATGACAGTAGCCGCAATGTACGCCCGCAATATTCGGATTCGCAACAATTTTATGTCCTATCCATTTCATAAATTATATAACAGTTTTTATGACAATGTAATTAATAAAAAATATTTGTGATTAAAAATGTTAAACACTTAAAGAATATTAAATAAAATATAATTTTGTCGAATAATCAACAACGAACCTATAGATTCAACCTAAATTTTCTTATAAAATGGAAAAAGGGGTTACACCCCACCAAGAGCTTGTGTATTTTTAAGAAAGAATCTGGTATAAATGTGGGTAAAGTTTCCTCTTACATTTAAATTGTAATGTGCAGGTCAAGAAAATACAGAACAAAGTGAAAATTTTCTTAAAATTTATTATTTTTTTAAAACATCTAATATCTTATGAAAAAAAAACAAAAATATTTACTGGAATAGGAAAATATGTGTTAAACCAAATTCCTTTAAAATGGCTACATATATTTTAAAAGGTTAACTTAACAAGAATTAGTTTACATAATAAAAAAAGAAAATTAGTGTATTAAAGAATTTACTATAATACCAATAACTTAATTGTACCTTCAGATAAATAATCATAGTAACTAGAATAAAAAATTATATACATATTTTAAATTAATAAAATAGTTAATACAGAAGGGTAGTAGTATATTATTTTCACATAAAATTGTTAGTGATACAGAGCAATTACTATAAAGCACAACCAGACATTATAATTTATTTTTTGGAAGACATGAAACATATGGAATTAATGTAAAAAATTGTGAATTGTACACAGCAGTTGCATACAATTAGTGAATTGTTCACTGCACACAGTTAAGATAGTAACAGATAGGAGTAAGATAGTAGTAAGTAAGCAGTATATCAACAAAAAGTTAAATACACAGCATCACATTATACCTAATGCAAAAAACAGACAATTTATATGTAAAAAAAAATGAAAGCAGTAAAATCTAGATGTACTGATAAAATCTAAGTTTAATGAATTATGACATTTTGTGGAATTTAAAAGATAATTGTAAACATTTTTAACAGAAATATATATAGAACACATTACATGAAAATAAAACATATTAGGGAGTGATGGAAAAAATCAACAGAAGAAAATTTTAAATGGCCGATTATCTTAAATGTAGAATGAATCTAAGAGAAAGGAAAAATAGAAAAGGTTAGTGATTATTGATGCAGACCTGTCTTAAGTAAGCATCACTACATGTCCAACTTGCACAGTCACTGTTAGACCCAATATTCATTCCAACATTTGTCATAAAAGTTTTTGTCTGGTTACATTTTTTTAGTATGCCTTCAGGCAAAAGTGTCCAGAATTTTAATCACTATCAGATTTAATATCTGTTAAGAACTTCAAATTTTTGTATGAATTCTATCATAGAGAAAAATACTTTATGTTATTCTGACCATATGTCACAGAGAAAAACAAGAAAGATAGTATTGCATTAGACTGAACTTTGTAGACTTTACACTGACGTATAGGAAGCATACTACTGCAGCTACAAATAGTATAGATGATATTTCTACCATACATTTCAGTTTTAAAACAATTAGGATTCTCTTATCTACTAACAAACGCATTCAAACCAGTATGTAAAATTACATACATTTGTAAACAAAATTTATATATAAATATCCTTTGCACATATAAAACTGTTTCCTAATACAATATTATTTCATCATGATATACAATAAATCATCATATCTTGCCTGCATAAACTGCTATTTCAAAATAATATTGTTTGAGTTAGCAGTGTATACAACACAAACTGAAAATAAAGAATATTTTAAATAAACCATTTAAATAATAATTGTTTATATTTTTTCTGTGTATTTACAATTAAATTTTTTATAGCAGTTGTAACATTAAGATACAAACATTTTTAATGACATTTCTAAAAATCGTACATTATTATTTTGATCACATGGTGAGAGTGGAGGGTTGAAAATGAATTTTCTTTACACTTTGAAATATGAGGAGTGCAAAAACATTTTACATTCACTTCAATTGGGGTTTCCTTTTATATTTATAAGCCTATGAATAACATTTTGTGGCTCAAAAATCTTCAAACTCCACGGAGTACAAGACCTTGCTGTGATGGTGGTGCTTGCTTGCCTCAGTGATTCTAGAGCTATGCTACTAGCGGTAGTTTAACTACTGGCAGAGCCTCCCAGACCACACAGATCAAAGGGTAGGGGCCAGACTAAAAAGTATTCCAACCAACAGCTACGTCAGGTCTAGCAAGCTGGTAGTAGTGATTTCAACAGAAATGCTAAGACTTGAAACAGGAAAGGCTGTAAGGTTAAAAATACTGGAATGTCAAAAAAAGAAGAATGTAATGCAAAAAACAACAAAGTTAATGACTGGATCTCTTAACATTTTAATACTAAATGGTAAGGGAGAAGAACAGATGTGATGAAGGCAAGAGAACTGGATATTTTGGATCTAAATGAAACAAAGAGGAAAGGACAGGGTGAGAAAGATGTTCTATGGGTAGTGAAAAAGCTATGAAAGAATTATTATAAGAAATTGCTAAATGGGGAAGATAAAGAGGAAAATACCAAATGTGAGCAGGGTTATAATTGATGGTTGCAGGAAATCTCATGGAGAGAAATGGAGGATCCAGTTTGTAAAATGAACGGCGAGAAATCAGCAGGAGTTAAGTTAAGTTGATGTGATAAAAGCTGGAGATCCAGTTGACATACAATAGATGTATAGAGAGTTGAATTGTGGGTAGAGAAACAGGATCATCCCAGAAGACTGGAAAAGGGGAGCTGCAATCCCTCTTTTTAAGAAGGGTAGTAAGACACAATGGAAGAACTATCATGGGGCTACTCTGATGATCCATACAGCAAAACATTTTGAAAGAATTATACTAAGCAGTATAAGTATTACAATAAAACAGGGATAAAGTGAAAAATAGCATATATTTAGGGTTGGAAGAAGGACAGTAGGCCTTATTTTTGCAGTTTGGCAACTGTTGGCAGAAGAGGTGGAAGTATAATAGAAAGGTGGTAATGTTGTTCATTAATACTGAGAAGGCATACAAATCTGTTAACAGCAAGGGTATATAGGAGGAAATGATGAGATTGGGCATCAAATAACGATATGTTAATATTATTAGGAAAATGTAGAGATTAATATATATATAGAGTAAGAACACCATATGGTAACAGTGAATAATAAGAAGTGGTCTTAAACAAAGAAGTATCTTATTGCCAGCAATGTTTAGTGAGGAATGGAATGAATGAACCAACAGCTAAAAGAAAGAGTAGGAGAAAAAGATAAGAAAATGATTTTTGCAGATGACATGATGATATGGGTTGATGAAGTTGAGAATGTACAGATCTAGTTAGATGCTTGGTAGGAGGTAATGAACAACTACAGAGTAAAAAACCAGTAGGGAGAAGAGTGAGGTGATGTTTGTTGGAAGAGATAAGAGAATGAAACAAGATATTGAACTATATGGGGAACATCTGACATCAGTAAACATTTTCAAATACTGGTGAAGTGAAATAGGTGATGATGGAAAAATTTCAACAGAAATATCAAAACGGCTGAAGAAGGGAGAAAATTTGTACCAGAATGGGAAATATTTGTTAAGAAACAAGAAGACACCAGAAAGAGCAAAAATCATGATATACCAATCCTAGTTTATGCCAGAGGTGTTATCAGAATCAAGGAAGATGACAGAAAGAGATTGGAGTAGGTTGCAGGCTTGTGAGATGAAGTTCCTATAGGCAATAAAAGGTAAAATAAGAAGAGAGAGACTGAGTAATTTGGACATAAGGAATGACTTGGAGTTGTAAAGTATGCAAGAAAAATTAGATAGAATAACATTGTATGTACACATAAAGAGGATGTGTATTGAAAGACTACTGATCAGCATAAAAGAACTGAGAATAAATGGAAAAGGCCAGAAGACAATCCAGAGTAAAATAGAGGGATGGAATTAAGGTCAATGTGGAAAAGAGAGAATATAATTGGCAGCAGATGGAAGGGGAGAGATAGTAGGAAGACAGACAAAGATGGAGAGATTTAGTGAACAGACAGACCAGGGATCTGGATATAGGTGAAAGATCTACAAAACTTCTTGATCAATTTCACTGAAATTTAGATATGCTCAAGCAGTCTATTTGAAGTTGTGCATGTGAAAAATTTATGAAGATTGGTTGAGCCATTCTTAAGTTATACTCAACTTAAGGTAAAAAAAGCGGGAAAAGTTAAAAAGCTTGGTTCATTATGATGCTGCAAGTTGGAATGCTGATGTTTCTTTATCTGCAGTATCTATTGTTAGCAATATAAAACCAAATTAAAAAAAATAATAAAACCAAATTAAATTAATGAAAACTCAGTCTCCTTGCACAAAACTGCACAAGATTTTTAAATTGTTATTATCATTTAAGTAATTTGTAGAGTAAAATATTATTTATTTATTTATTTGTATTTTTTAATGTCTAATAGAATAAGTAGCAGGAAGAAGTAAGTTTCATTGTTCACTACAAAGATCATTAAAAAATTAGAAGGATAAAAGAAAAGACATAAATAGTGGCATACCCATTAACAATCAAACAATAATTGATCATCTTTCTTTTACTATAATAAATCTGATGTCTTCATTAAAAAAAGTAAAAACAATCCAAAAGAAAAACTCTTCACATTAACAATGGGGAGAGAACTGAAAGGAAAAGGAAATATGCTGATAATTTCAATAATTATGTAATAATCAATTCAGGATTTGCATAAAAACAAAATATTCATTAACAGCATGAGACAACATGATAATAATAAAACTATTAAAAACCTTCATCGACTTACTTTCAAATTACATGGACATTTTCTTAGAAAGGATCTTTCAGAGCATATGAAGCAGCTCCTTTTTCAGTAGTTACTGATTTCCACAAGATGTACTCCACTGAAGAAGGATAGACATAATTAACTACAAAAGATCCTTTGAAAGAACAGTTACCTTAAAAGTGAGTCACTTATAATCTTTAATAAATATAAAATAAAAATTTTGAGCTCACATTTAAAAAAAGAATTCTCTGTAATCATTAATGTAAGTGTTAAAAATTTGGTAATTAACTGGAGAAAATGTGGAAAAAGTACAAAATTAATCAATTTGTATTAAGAGATGAACGTTAATGTTTGGTTTCCTCCATGCATATACAATCTTAATCAAATTGAACTTGTAAGGCCAAAAATTAAATATTATAAAAAGAGATTTCAATTGTGACAGAGGTCTTAATTTTATTCATACATTGAAATAATCCAGAAACCAATACTGCATACACCAGAAAATGGTGGTTAGGGCACAGCAAGATAGTCTAGAAACTATTATTGGGAAAGTGATAGGATAATGTCAAATATGCTCCTAATCACATCAAACTTGAATTTTATTCAAATACTACCAGTAACAGCGATAGCAATAATAATAATAACAGCAAATAAGAAACAAATGATGAGTTTGTTGATAAAGTTTAAAATGTGTATTATTTATTATTAACATTTTACATTCTACATTTATTTTAAAGAACAGTTATTTATTATAATAATGCACAAATGTGTTGTTCATTCATCAATGGAATTATATCTATGAATGTAGAGTGTAAGGACGTCAGATTTCATTAAAGCTGATCTTTATTGTTAGAATAGAGCAGCACTGTCATCTATACCATCTACATAAACAATATTCTAAACAAATGGGGCTTGCCCAATGCAATAATTGTTGAAGATGTATTGAATGTTGTGTCTCAAATAGTAAAAAGAAGGAAATGAGTGGTTACAATTGCCAATATCAATAATTACTATCACTACATCAAAAATTATTTATGTTTAATTTTTAATAAACAGAAAAGAGACAAGGCAGATAATTGAAGGGGTTGCATGTTCTGGACTTTTACTTCAATAAAAATTAAGTAAAATTACAAAATGTTCCTCTTGTAAACTTGATGAGGATTTTTTGTGTATTTAGTTTTTGGTATTTTTTCATGTAATTGTTATTTTAATTACTTACTTAAAAATATTTGAAGATTCAATGTGAAAAAAATGAATAGGTTATTAAATATTAAAAAAACCTAAAATTTATAATTAAGGCGTGTAGAGTTTTTTCTTAACAGGGATTACAAAAGTCTCATCATTTGGGCAAATTGAGTTTTACGTTACCATAAGAATTCAGCAGAAGAATTTAAAGCAAAGAAAAATTTATATAAAACCAAAAACTATTTTTTAATATGTTACAAAAGATGCACCAAACTTTATCCACAAACTAGTTATATACACTGTTTCACTCTGGTACACTTAGATATACCATTTTGTCACACAATATCTATGAACATTTTTTTCTAAATCGCTAGTAAATTTTTAAAATTAAATATAATTTTTTTTTTAATTTAAAATATTATTTGTATATCTTTAACTTACTTATATTTATTATTTCACATAATTATTTTTCAACAATTTTTTTTATAAAAGGAATGGTTACATCTACATATCGCATAACCCAGAAAAATAATTTCTTTGTTGTAGGCCATGCAAATCTTTTACAAATAGGATACATGATGAATTAAATAGTTTAGAAAGAATCTGTCAAACTGATAATCTAAGCTTTTAAAAAAAACAACAAAACTATAACTTAATATATCAAAACTGAACTACACAACTTATTTCTACAAAAAATGCAATAAAAATTTTGTTTTTTTTATGTAAGGAATGAATAAATTAACTAAATGTCCAAATTTATGAAAAAAATGCTTTTTTAATTTTGTAAAATTTTAATGAGAGCAATTTTAATATTAAATAATAAAAACATAATGAATAAAAATTGGAATAATAATGCTAAAATAAAAAAATGAGAGTAAATTTTTTTTTTGCTGCTGTATGAAAAATAAATTTATGTCAGAGTGAACATCAATAAAAATAGTTTTTCTGTGCTATTATACACAATAAAAATTCTCTGAAGCAACAAAGTGCAGATGATAAAGAGTAAAGCATTGAAATGTGATGCAATAAAATAAATGTTGACCTGTAATTCAGTATTAATTCAAACATCCCACATTTAGAATCAAGTGTGACTCATAAATGTGTCATAAGATATTCAATAATAATAATAATAGGAGATGGATTTGTCAGAATTTCCAGAATGAAACAAGCCTATAATGGTGATTACTTTAAAGTTTATTTTAAAACTGGTTGTGCCATTTATATATTAAGGGTATGCAGAAGAAGGCAGAGTAAGTAAAGTGCAGATCATAAGGAAGAGACAAAATAATACAATCAACAATAAACTTGAACAAATCTATTAGACAATGCTTCAAAGATAGCCCACAGCTGTGACTAATTTACTAGTAATGACAACGTTTTTACCCAACTACAAATTTAGGATAATTTCCCAATTTAGTAAGTATATCTGTCTGTCCCATCCCATTTCGTCCTCTCCTTTGTAAATGCATGCATGCGTGCATGCATAGATATATATAAATATATATGTGTGTGTGTGTGTGTGTGTGTGTGTGTGTGTGTGTTGGAGGTATGTATTCATATGAGGTATAAATGTAACAATGTTTACATTACTATAACTCTTGTGCACAAAAAATAATCAAATGATCTTTCTTATATGAATGAGCAACATTAGATGCACACAGAGCTAAAAAACCAAAACGACCAAACCAAAAAATGAAAACCAAAATGAACTGAACTATAAAAACCAAAATTTTTTAAAACTTAATAAGTATGGTGAAAAATGAAAGTCCCTGAAAAGAGGATTTAAAAAATGAATGTACCACATGATCAACAAGGTATCATAACATCACTTAGCATGAAGAACAATAATAAAATAAAAAATATATATAATATATAAATAATTAGAAATAATAATTATAAATAGTTAGAAATAATTACTCCCAAACCATAAAATCTATTAGGTCATTACACCAATTACAGAAGAAATAAGAAAGAAGAAAATAAAATTCTTTGGCCACCTCTTGCGTTTGGAGGAATCAAGGAAAAGTAAACAACTCTTGGAAAGATTGTTAAAGCTAAAAACGCAACCAGTGTAGCTCACTGAAGTGCTTCAAGACATCAAAGAAGCAGGCATTGCACTACAAGATCTCAGAACAGGATCTGGAAATTATAACGACTTGCCTGGTGTTAAATATAAAGAAAAGCCTAAAAAGAAAACGTGGACGGTTTGGAACGGAAATGGGATTTTTCCAGGAAAATGAAAAGAGTATTGGAAGATAAGAAAGACTAAACATAAATGACTAATTGGTCCTTCCGGGAAGTAACAAAAAAAAAATAATAATAATAAAGTTCAGCTTACCAATATGTAAAAATTTAAATCATTCGAGTGCTTTCGGATTATTATCCATCTTCAGGAATATTAAATTAATTATACGATGTGTAAATTGATCGTCACGTACCATGACAATCAATTGTTTTATATATATATATATATATATAAAAGTTTACTTAATTTACCATATGTTATTTCAATTTATTCTAGTTCTGCTATTTTAAATAAATTTTTACACATCTTATAATTAATTGGATAATATCCTGAAGATGGATAATAATCCAAAAGTGCTCAAATGATTTAAACTATGACATGTTGGTAAACTGAACTTTATTATTTATATATAACATACCAATAGTGCCATGTTGAGAAAACTTAATCTAAAACATTTATACCCATATATATGTATCATTCAATAAAATAAATTAGCCATGAAAATACTGAAAAAATAATTTTAAATAAATTTGAAGATCACTTAATAATCTAATATATTTTAATAATGATGATTTAGTATAGTCGTATAACCGTATAATCGGTTAGAGGATCTCAGGGCTCGAAACGGAGGGGGTGGAGCGGCGACCGCTAACGTCACAAGGTGGATGTCTTCCCCCTACTGGGTTGGTGAAAGCATACAGAATTTAAAGCCGTAAATAAACGAAATTTTAATTTGCGTTTTGCATTTTTTATTTATAAAATTAAATTTCTCTAAAATTGTAACTAGGGTAAAAGTAATGAAATACCAAAAACATTTTATATCGGTTTGATGGTTTTCGGTAAATAGAATTACTTCACAGACCTGTGATCTATGTAGACTGTTGTACCTTAACCCTCTTATAAAACGGAAATATTTTATTCGACGGAATCAGAAAGTACATTCTACGCTGAACTATTCGAATTTCAAACCTTATAAAAACACAAAACTCCCCGTCCGATTTTCGAAAACAAGCCGAATCAAAATTAACATAATTTCATTCTGCGTTTGAACGTACTTTAAAATTCATTTTTAAATGTATATTTTTGCTGTCATAATGGAAAAGGGCACCAGTTTTTTAGTCTTCTGTCGCGTAGCTTGATTTCAATTGCTTGTCATAAAAAACTACTCTTACGAATCTCGCTCAAAGTTTTATACAAGCCCGTACAATTAATTTATCACCTCTTAAACTTCAGGTCGCATCTTTAACAGTTTACGAATCGTTTTTCGGTTTATATAACCATTTTATCTCCGTAAATAATGAATAAGTCAATTTTCCACTTCGACTGCATCGCGTTGGAACGTAAAGGAGTATTGCGATGACGAAAAATTTCGTTTTTCAAATTTCAACGGAAATATACACTTTGACCATCCCTGAATCCATTTTGACTAGTTCGGCGTGACGTCTGTACGCACGTATGTAAGTATGTATGTATGTATGTATGTATGTATGTACGTACGTACGTATGTATCTCGCATAACTCAAAAACGATTAGCCGTAGGGTATTGAAATGTTTGATTTAAGACTGTTGTAACATCTATTTGTGCACCTCTCTTTTGATTGCAATCGACTGGACCAAAAGTGTCCAAAAAAGCTCAAACTACAAAAAAAAAAACTGGATTTTGGACTTTTTCTTAACTGCAGTAATAAGCCCTCATTGAGAGAGAGCTTTTCAGCGATATATCATAAGTGGTACTTATTTTCATCGGTTCAAAGTTATAGACAAGTAAAATGTTAATTAATGAAATATTTGGATCTTACACGGGGAAGGCGGTTTAAATCAGACTTTTTCTTCTTTTTTTTAATTTAAGTATATTGATTCATTAATAATTATTAACCTCTGATTGTAAAAAATAATTGATACGATAAATATAATTTAATAATAACAATAACAAAAAAAAGGATGAAAAAATATCAGAAGTTATTTATAAAATAAAATTTTATGTACATTTTCATTAAAAAAAAATGTGTATATGAAATTTAATAGGCGTACAAGGAAGTCATGTGGTTCCCACATCAGATTTTTTCTGTCTCCGGAGCCACCGTAAGGTATATGTGTTAAAATAAATGAAACGTAGTCGTGTACGCTCTCAGGTCAACCGTTCCTGAGATGTGTGGTTAATTGAAACCCAACCGTCAAAGAACACCGGTATCCACGATCTAGTAGTATTCAAATCCATATAAAATTATGTAACTACCTTTACTAGGATTTGAACGTTGGAACTCTCGACTTCAAAATCGGCTGATTTGCGATGCCGCTAGACCAACCCGGTGGGTGATATAGTATTGAGCCAAAATATCTGCAGCCATGTCGTTACCAACCTAACCGAAAATATCGTGCTTGGCTGACACCTGTAGTACGGCTAATGTAAACTGCAGAACTAACATTCGTCAAAATTAAACTATTTCATAATACACCTCATTAATACGTAATTTAGAAATAATTATTATGAATTCATTAATTAATATATTTAGTTGATAAGCGCCTAGTCTAACTTTGACAACACCGTTCGTGACTGTGCATGCCTCAGAAAACAAACGAGTTTTAAGATAAATCAGTGTTACACTCGTACCGATCAAAACGCCTTTACCAACCGGTTCAAGTTACCTCTTTTACGTCACATTTATGAATTATAATTTAAAAAAAAATTTATATTATTGGTAGATTGAATTTTTCCTATCCTATCAAAAAATGTTTTTATAATGCGATTCGTTTAGATAAATTTGTTGTTCGCGTTCATATACCGCAAATAATTTTTTTTTTTCACAAAAATAACTTAATTTAAAAACTATATCTAATTACCTGACACATCATTCAACGTTTTTCCTTTAGCCAAATACTCTTTTTTATATAAATTTTTTATCGAAGTAAGAATTAAAAGCAAAAATCATATATCTAATAAAATTGTTTCCGAATGCCGATCGGCTGGTTGGTTGGTGACGATAATTTTTTTAAATCTATATTTAAAAATACACTGTCATTTAGAATTATTTACATAATTATACTGAAACATGGCGAATGATGATTACTTACAAATTAGTGTTCGATTTAAAAATCCTGATTTTGGCATATTTCTTTTAATAAAAAAATTTACCCGTTTCTGCATATTTTTAAGAATTAATTGGTAGTACGGCCAACGTATTTATGCGGTACATTAATGAACTGAAATGATAGTTAAGCAAATAACCGATAAGTCACGTACTACACATTACGATTGTTATTTAAATGCCTCTTAAATATTTTTAAACATTACTAATTATTAAACTGAAAACTTTAAATAAAAATGTTATTTTTTTTACTAAAAACTTTACTAAAGTTAAGTTTACTTAAAGCCTTTTACTTAATTTTACTTTTTTAATACAGGTATACGAGTACGAAACAGTTTTTCCCTTATTCACAGCCTGGGTGGTTAGTACTGATAAGATAGATCTGAATCTCTTAACCGGCTTCGCCAACCGCTCTTCACATTTTCATTATCAGTGGCGGCTCGTAGCTAAAATTAGCGGGGGTGATGATCCAGAAAATTTTTTTTCTGGATCAGTCCTTTTCAAGGCAACGGTTGAAGTTCTATACGTACGTACGTACAGACGTCATGCCGAAACTAGTCAAAATGGATTTAGGGATGGTAAAATGAATATTTCCGTTGAAATCTGAAAACCGAAATTTTTCTCGATCACAATACTTCCTATACTTTGTACAAGTAAGTAAAAACCTACTTTTATTGCAAATTATAAAATAATTTTTTTAAATATATGTACTGTATTAATAAAATAAATCATTTTTATTTATTTTCACGTATTGATTTGTTTTTAACTTGCAAAATCTCACAATATATAATAATTTAGGTGACAAAAATCAGCGATCAAAATTTGCATTATTATATTACATTATTATCTTTACAAAATTAAAAATACATAAATTATTTTGCCGATTTTGCTACAAAATAATTCCCGGCGATTGGTTTTCCAAGTTTATATTTTTTCATAAATGCGCTCGTTTTGAAACTCTTTCTTTCCGCCATATCACTGAAAAGAGAAAAATACATAACGTTAAAAATAAGTAATAAATTATAAACCTTTGCTCGCTTCAACCGGTAGACCGGTCTAAAAAATTTCAAGCTAAAAATCACATAAAAGTATTACATCCCACTATGTAGGTTTGAAAATACAGTTTAAAGATGTTGCGATAGCAGAAGCAATAAATGCACTGCTATTACACGTCAATAAATGTTTTATTCTCTTTGTATTTCTATATTTGAGCCGACAGTGCCCAACGATTAACATATTACTAATTAAGGTATGCTTTTTTTTCGATAGTTTTATTAAATAAAAAGGAATCTAAAGTTAGGTTCGACTAAATAATTTTCTTTTACATTTGTTTTACTTATGTAAACAGACAAAAAATTGTTTGTTTTATGATTCACATAAAATATCTATACGGTTTTTAACTTCCAAATTAAAAAATATCGTTTATTATTAGATTGCCTGTTAAAAAATCAAGACCCATATTGGTAGTAACTATTTATGGGATAGAATTATCATAAACATCGCAAGAAGGTCGACACTGTTCTGAAAAAAATTATAAAGCTACAGGGGTTAACTTGTAATAACAAAAATATCTTTTCTTCTTTTTCTTTGATCCCTAGCTGGCGACTGGAGGGAGAGACTGGCCGCGCAACCAGTATACGATGCTGTGAGTGCCGCACTTTTCCGAACTTTGTTCACAACACTTTTCCGTGCTTTACCATCTAGGGCGATGATCCTGGCCTGGTCGAGATCAACTCGCCGATTCCTCAGGTCATCTGCAATTTGTTTTATCCAGATTTTCTTTGGTGCAGCTCTTTGAATTGTAGGAAGTCGCCTACAGGAGAGTCTGTGCGGCAAGCGATCTGGATCCATCCGGTACGCAGTTGACCAAGCCATCTCAGCCTCCGCAATTGGATCTGCTCTTCGACTGTCGGTTCCTGCCCGCATCTGGTGATCTGATGACTTCATTTCGGATGCGGTCATAAAGCTAGACCCGTATGATCAGATGCAGGCACCGCATTTGGAAACCCTGTAGCCGGTTCAAGTCTGTTTGGAAGAGGGTCTAAATTTCTGATCCGTAGAGCAGAATTAGGATGATAAGCGTGCAGAAGAGGCGGATTTTTGTCTGCATGGTAATCTTTGCTCGCTTTCGTAGGCACCATTTTAGCGAGACGAAAGCTGTAGCTGCCTGCCCAATCCTGGCGTGGATTTCAGCTGTAGATGCCGCTTTCTTTTACTGGACCGGCGATCCGAGATATGTGAATTATTGTATCTGTTCGATCTCAGCTCCTCCGAGGTAAACGATGGACTGTGAGCCGTCAGTTTTTAGTACCTTCGTTTCGTCAACATTGATCCTCAGTCCAAAGGACTCTGCTACACTGGAGATCTCATACGAAATATCTCGGCATCACTGTCAGCAAATATGGCGCTGCCGACTGCAAACATCAGGTCGGTTAGGTAGTTATCCTTATCATACTGTACTCCACACCTCTCTGCAAATGCTTTTCTCATTATAGCGTCAATTAAAATGTTTAATAGTAGTGGAGAGATGACATCTCCCTGGCAAACTCCTGTTTGAATGGAAAACGAATTAGATAATTCGTTTCGGATTCGCACACAGCCGGTTGATCCGTTGCATGATGCTTGGAAAAAGCGAACGGTTTCCTGGGGTACGTGTTCGGCTTTCAGTGCATTCCACAGTGCAGACCAGTCGAATGCTGACTTGAAGTCGATGAACGCAACAACTGTTCGTATTCCGCACTTGATTTTTTTCTTCCATCAGCTGGCGGATGGCGAAGAACTCATCACATCAGCCACGATGCGGCCGAAATCCAGTATCCTCTTCACGGCTCGTCTGTTCACGATTTTTCTGCAGTCGCACTTGAATGACTTTCATAAAGACTTTGCCGATGATTGAAAGGAGACTGATGTCACGGTAGTTTTTGCAATCTTGACTGTCCCGCTTTTTACGGATCGGTATGATAAAGGCTTTCTTCCATGTGGAAGGTACATACTCTATGAGCCGGATCAACTGAAATAGCGTGTGGAGTCGGTAAAACAGAATGTCTCCTCCAGCTTTGATCACCTCCGCTGTGACGTCATCCACTCCCGGTACTTTTCCATTCTTCAATGTCCTTATTGCTGCTTTAACTTCTTCAATCGTTGGTTGATCACGACCAGTTCAGTCTGGCTATGGGTAGTGACTTGCGCATGGCGCGATGAAGGCGAACATGTATTTTGGGCCGAATTAGGTAGTGTTCAGATCCACAGTCTAGTCCTCGCATGGCACGCATATCCTGAAGCGATTACCGGAATCGAGAACTTCTCAGAACATAGCCCAACGCTGCAGAGTCAATGCCAGATTGATTTTGCCAAGTGATTTGGTGCTTGAGTGGATGTTGGAAGATCCTGTTTCCTACAACCAGATTATTTTATGCTGCGAAGGGCAATAAGCGAAGGCCATTGTTGTCGATAACTTCATGCCTGAAGTTGCCCTTTGTTAGCTTCCATCCAAGCCTATTCGTACCGACGCGGGCATTGAAATCGCCGGCCAGAATGATCATCTCAATTGTTTGGATTAAATCCAGCGTGTGTTGGGGCTGAGTATAGAATTCATCCTTGGCTGGATCGGAGCTTGTTTCAGCAGGGGCACGGACTGACAGGATGTGGGTCCTGATGGTGCCATCAATGCTGAGGACTGCTAGCCGACATGATATTGGCTGGAAGGTGACTACGTTTTAGCCGCTCCTAAAATATATTTTTTTAAATATTAAATCAAACATTAAAAAAATTACATTCATCAGGAAATACACGCAATATTTATTTTAATAGTAGTCTAAAGCACGATAATTGCGGCAGTTCAGTTGTGGCACAACGTTGTTTTTTGCCAGCAAGCATATGAAGTCAGTAAATGAACGATTGCCTTATACGTAAATCTGTTGAGGAGGACGGCAGCAAGCGAAGTACTGAGTACGGCCGTGGCGAGCGCTCAAGTCTGTCGTCTGTTGAAGCTGACAGTCAGGTATCTGGTGTCTTGTTGCGCCATGGCGATTTTCCTGCCATTCTGCTGTTTCAGTGAAAGTTCTTTTATGTAAAACGTTTACATTAATTTTTTTAAAAATGTAACTTGCTTTAGTTAAAATCCTAGGATATTCTAGTGCATTTATTTTGTAAGTACTTAGTTCAGTTAGTATACTTTTGGTCTAAAGTTAAGTTTGGTTATGTTATTTTAATCAAAAAAAATGGATGGACGCAAAAGGCTTAGCGGTGCAAAATACCGAAAAGTAGCGGACCAGAAGATAATTAATTTTAATGAAATAGTAAGTAAAACCGTAAAATTAGATAATTAGAAAAAATATTAATCCAGGGGAGACTTCTTCCCTACCTGATTCGATTAAAGAGTTTCTACGATCATCGATTGAACGCAGCGATGCTATATTGAACGCACCGTTGAACGCAGAGATGCTATATTGAACGCACCGTCGAACGCAGCGTTGAACGCAGCGATGCTATATTGAACGCGAATAGATTATTTGTTTCAGTTTTTAATTTTTTTATATATAGAACAATGTATAAGCAGGAGAAACAAATGATGGAAATTGATAGATTGAATAAAGATTTTAAACGTAAACGTGCGGCTTTCATGTTGGGTTTAGCCGAAGAGGAAGCTTTATTCGCTAAACGTTTCAAACCGATAATCGAACCGATCCAAGAAATTAGAGAAAAAATAGATAAACCAAAACCGTCTCCTCTACCTCTGACCGATGGAGAAATTGATATAGATAGAGTAGGACGCGAATTGGGCGATAGACTGATGAGTAATTTAGACAGACATGAAGAGAGATGTGAACAGAGTTTATTGGAACAAGATTTAGAACTTTCAGATGATGAAGAAGATGTAGCTTCTTCTACAATGTTATCTCAACAAACAACTCTACCATGTGAACAAACTCAAACTGCGTATGAAGGTGACGAAGAGCTTGTTAAATATATACATATTTTGCCAGACACTCCATCTACACAAATTTCTGAGACGCAAGAAACAATTACAGGTGAAGATTATTCAGAAGCTATAAAACCATACATACAAATGTTGAAGACCGGTCCAAAAGTATCTCTAGATCATGTAAACGGTGTGAAATACGATAAAAATACAGATACGGCTACATTGGGCGATATTAAAATTGAATTTGTCGGTGATAAAATGCATTTGGGAGAGATTATATATTCGGCCACACCGGGCGTTCTCGAGCTGTTGTTGTTTAAAAATCCAGATCTGAGAAAAGTTCACACGGCAGATATGCAAACTTATGGTGAAATGTTGAAGCGTACCGGTGCTCACTTGACGGACGCCGGCGCAGTAAAAACGAATAAATCTTTCAAATACAACGAAGTCATCAGAAAACTGTTCCCTTCAAAAAGACCCGTCAAATCAATTTCACCATATAAGACACCATCGTCATCGTTCAGCGGCACCGGGCTGTTGCACGCGCAACTCAATTATAATCCGGTCTATTTATATTGGCACGATCCAAACGATCTGGTAGCTAGATTACATACTCTTGTAGGCGAATATGACGCTGGAAACAAGGGCGTTTCTAACGAACTGATATCCATAATTAAAGAATTGAAACAAGTTGAATTTGAAGAATAGATTATTTGTTTTTAATTTTAATTTTTGCAAATATAGAAATGTCACGATTAAGATTAGGTCGTAATGGACGTCGAACAGCGAGAAAACGAGGGCCTCCTGGGGAAAGTTTTTCGTCGACTAGTGATGGAAATTATGATATAAATCACCATAGATTGTGCAACGTGTCCGATCCTATCGGTGATTCGGTTGCGGTGAATTTGAAACATGCCAAACAAATTTCGTCGGGTTTCCCCATCACAACCGATGGAAATTACGATATAAAAAATCATAGGTTCTGTAACGTGTCCGATCCTGTCGATGATGCGGACGCGTTGAATCTGCGTCGAAGCAAAACTATGTTTGATGAACACACAATCCATCTGTATGAAAAGTTTATAGGTCTAGAAAGATTAAATGCATATGATGAGGTTATTAGAAAATACATAGAAGATGAAATGGAAAGGCTTGCTAACGATACTTTACGATTTACAAATGATGAAAACATCAAGCTTAAAACAAAAGTTGATAGATATATAGATGATGCGATAGAGACGGCCATTAAGGAAATTTTGGAAGCGATTAACAAAAAAAATAATGATGGCATAAAAATAAATTTGGTTCGTCATGATGAATAATTTATTTGAATGAAAAAATAATTTTTTTTATATACAGAGATATGAAGGTGAAGAAGAAAAATATTTCCAAGAAAAAAGGCGGACGCGGTATAATCGGGTCAGTAATCAATAAGGCTGTAGATTTATTACCGTTTGAAGCTCATATACCAGGTTACAATTATTGCGGTCCGGGCACGAATTTGGATAAGAGGTTGAAGCGTGGTGATAGAGGCGTAAATAAATTAGATGAGGCGTGTAAACTGCACGATATAGCATATTCGAAATATTCAGATAATAAAACAAGATCTCAAGCCGATAAAGCGCTTGCCGAACGGGCTTGGAAACGTGTGGTCGCACCAGATAGCAGTTTGACTGAAAGAGCGGCCGCCTACGCCATAAAACCAGATAAAACCACGAAGGACGCGTCAGAATTCGATTCGCGTAACGTTAAAAATATTTGTGTAATGATTAATTCGAATAAATATCCGTATGAAGATTTACGAGGAAATCAAGCGTTGATGTATAGAATGTTTATTAATTTTCAAAAATCATATTATAAAAATATAGATTCACCGTACACGTTTTCCGATTACAAAACCAAATATCCCCTATATGTGATCGACTGCTCGCGTCAAAATGATTCTGTAAAAATTGGTGTAATCGATTTGAAGATTAAAGTTGAAGCGGAAGAAAATTTTAAACCAAATACAGTAGCATATTGTTTATTGATATACGATAATGTAATCGCGTATTCTCCGCTGACGGGCAAAGTGATAAAGAATAATAAGTGAAAGGTCGCAGATATTTTTATTTTTTTTTACCATCGATAGATTGTTAGTTTTACGCGAGCAAAAGTCAATGCTACAGACGAGGGAATCCCCATGATGTCATGCGTACGCTTTATTATGTTATTTATATGAATGACTTACATTTAGATACATTTTTGCCGTTTGATCGGTATTTTGCAACATCTCACAAAACTGAAGGAACATATACAATAAATAAATGTATAATTTTTTCCCTCGATAGATTATAAGTTTTGTATTATTTATTTTCTAAATATAGACATTTCAGATAGAACTTTTTAAAATTAAGAAATTGAATAATTTCGTTGATTTTCCTAAATATGCTACCGAACAAAGCGCCGGTTTAGATTTAGTTTCAACGATCGATACGATTTTAAAGCCGGGCGAAATAAAAATAATCGCGACCGGCATTGCTATATCGCTGCCTAAAAAGTACGAAGCGCAAATAAGACCTAGATCGGGTATGGCGATGAGCTATGGCATTACAGTTGTGAATTCACCGGGCACTGTCGATGCTGACTATCGCGGTGAAATTAAAATCGGTCTTATAAATTTGGGCGATAAAGAATTTACGGTGCAAAGGGGAATGAGAATCGATTAATCGGTAATATCGAAATACAAACGCATATCGTGGACGGAAAGCGAAACATTAGATGGAACCGAACATAACGATAAGGGTTTTGGTTGGACTGGCATGCAACTTATATAGAACTAATTTTAAATCGCGTATTCTCCGCTAACGATCAAGAATAATAGGCAAAAATTGAAAGATCACAGATATTTTTATTTTTTGTAGATAATCACTGACAGTTATCGTAATGTAATTATGAATAATACTGACCTTCTCATTGAAATTTGCACTGATAGATAATTTTATTTATTAATATTAAAATAAATTAAATAAATATAATAAATCACCAGTTTAACATGAAAATTGTATAAGTCAAACACAGTTGGTATAAATCGTTCTTTAATGTATAGCGAAAACGACGTTGAGGTTCTGCTTGAAAAGGAGTGGGGGGGAATTCAAGCAGAACCTCAACATTATGTACTACTCGCGCGGACACCGTATTTAATTCGCGCGAGTGTGACGATACTAGTGGCTACGGTCTGTACTAATGTAATTTCACAACTTACGCGGAACAAACCTCACTTCTACGGTCGGCAGACCGATGTAGCTGCGAGGCTTAACCCATTGATTTCGAGACCAAGCCATAGCGAATTACTTTTTTTACATTTTAAATATTATTTATTTATTTAATTCTACCGCTTACCTTTGACCTCACGACATAGCGAACGACTACAACAGCATTTTTTGAAGTGGAGATGCGATTTTTCAAAAACTTATTTTTGCAAATATTGTTATTTTTTAATCGTTAACAAATGCGGCTAAAAAAAGTATGACCTTAATTAGGTAAAATCCTTGGTCTAAAGCCTAACTACCCCTTTGATCTTTGAAGTTGAAAATTAATGTCATCGATGCCCGATGTACGTATAGAAGTAATTTAACCAAATTTAGTAAAAATCGGTTCAGTAGTTGTGGCGATATAAGATTATTTAGAGGCCAACACCAAAAACAAACACAAACGCGCGCGCGCGTACATACGAACATTATCATCCGGAAATTTTTAGGTTCCTTAGATGTGAAGACGATGTGAACTTTTTCTTGTCGAACTTATTAAAATTAAAAATCATGAACTACGGCACTCGAAACACATCTTATTTTATACACCGGCCTCATAAGAATTACGATTATTGTATGTTGTCATATTTTGTCCCAAAGATTTTCTCAGATTTGTCACCGGGTACATTAACTTAAATTCCATTTGTATGAAGAAGTTAAGAAAGACAGTCTTAATTTTTATTTAATATTTACTTAATTTAAAGTAACATGAAAGAGAGAATTGGTGGAGAGCTGTTTTTTTTTTTTTTTTTTAATTTGAATTAATCATAAGTTATGAGTTAATGTTTCTATTTTTAATGGAATTATTTCTTCTTTTTTTTTACTTCCTTATACGAGTAAAGAAAATATTGTGATCGCGAAAAATTTCGGTTTTCAGATTTAAACGGAAATATTCATTTTGACCATCCCTGAATCCATTTTGACTAGTTTCGACGTGGCGTCTGTACGTACGTATGTATCTCGCATAATTCAAAAACGATTACCTATAGAATGTTGAAGTTTTGGATTTAGGACTGTTGTAACACCTCCTAGTCGTGCATTTCCCCTTTTGATTGAAATCGACTGAACCAAAAGTGTCCAAAAAAGCCCAAAATCCAAACAAATCTTTTCCAAAATGAGATCTTTTCAACGATATGTCATAAGTGGTACTTATTTTCATCGGTTCCAGAGTTATAGTAAAAAAAAAATGTTTAATTAATGAATTATTTGTATAAAGGGGAAAGCACACGGTTCGAATTAAACTTTTTTTTTAATTTACATATCTTAATTTATTAATAATTATAAACCTCTGATTGTAAAAAATGTTTTACAATTAAGAATAATTCAATAATATCCATAAAAAAATATCAGAAGTAATTAACGAAGTAAAATTTTATGTACTTTTCATTTTAAAAAATGTGTATATGTAATTTAATAGGCGTACAAGGAAGCGGTGTGGTCCCGTACCTTGTATTTGTTATTTATGTGGAATCCCCTGACAAACTGCTGTGTTAGTTTAAGGAACTCTATAAAAATGTAAATGAAATAAATTAACAGAAAAAAAAATTATTGTGAAAACGACCAACAGTGGGATATATGTATTAATGACGCGTGCAACACTGCACATCCAAACCAAATTCGCGCATTATTCGCAATTATATTGAACGCTTGCTTCCCTTCATCTCCCGCAGAGTTATGGGAAAGATATCGTTCGCATATGGCTGAGGATATTTTGCATAGAGTACGCCTAGAAAATACCGATAAGACCGTGGAATTTACAACGAAGCATTGATAAATATTGAAGAAAAGTACTTAGCTATTGCAAATAAAGTTCTTAGTCAACTGGGAATTCCAGCACCCACCCGAGCTGCGATTGCTTCATTTGATGTGGATTTACGCCGTGAACAGAGTTACAACATCGGTGATCTTCAGTCATATGTCCGATCAAACATTCCTAAATTAACGCGTGAACAGAAAGGCATTTACGATAGCATAATGCAAATGATAAATGACGGAGTTGGGGGGACCTTCTTCTTGGATGCCCCAGGAGGAACTGGGAAAACATTCCTCATTAGAATGATTCTAGCAACGGTTCGATCAAAAAATGACAATTATCCTGTTGCGGAATATTAATCGGCCAAAACTCTGCAACGGAACGCGACTTGCAGTTAAGAAATTGATGAATAACGTAGTGGAAGCGACGATTTTAACGGGGCCTTTCAAAAGTGAAGATGTCCTCATTCCTCGAATACCCATAATCCCGACCGATACACCATTTTAATTTAAAAGATTGCAATTCTCAATTCGATTGGCATTTGCAATCACAATCGATAAAGCTCAAGGTCAATCTTTAGAATTGTGCGGTTTAGATTTAGATGCGGATTGCTTCTCACATAGGCAACTGTATATTGCGTGTTCCCGAGTCGGCAAACCGCCTTTATATCTACGCAGACAGTAGAAAAACAAAAAATATTGTATATCCACAAGTATTGCAAAATTAAACTTCTATGAAACGTATGCTTTGTTTTGTTTCTCATTTCTCATCCATGAACCACAATGTGCCACAGCGAAGCGTGGCGGATAGAGCTAGTATTTTTATATAATTTTATTATTTTTTTAAATTTATTTCCACCTATAAAAAAATATATATTGTAACAAGACCGGTATAATGGACCTGAGTAACGGATTCCTACCGATTAAGAAGTAGAAAATATAATAACGGGAGGAATCCAGAAAGGGGCTAAACACTACCAAATTCCGCTCCCACTTCCATACCCTTCCGGCAGCATGACTGCCTTAACCCGTCAACCCCACATACCACGGTGATGAAAGAGCAATCTTTCTCACCCCTTCAACAGTTCAATCCGCTGTTCGCTTGGGCTTTTTCTTTTTTTCTTTTTCAGGTGAAACTTCAAGTACTACAAGGACAGCTAGAAGAAAGCGTGTTTGTCCACACACCACCAGACCCCCCAAACCCTCCGCGGACCATTATATTTTGTAGGGCTAGACCAGCAGCTGCATCAAGTCCAAATTTATATATAATAGGGGGGGCGTCTTATTCAAAATTGTCACCACCCCGGCGCACGGGCGCTCGAAAAACAACCTGCGTTATGTATATCTCTCCTTTTTTTTTTTTCTTTTTTTTCCTGTTTAGCCTCCGGTAACTACCGTTTAGATAATACTTCAGAGGATGAATGAGGATGATATGTATGAGTGTGAATGAAGTGTGTAGTCTTGTACATTCTCAGTTCGACCATAGCTGAGATGTGTGGTTAATTGAAACCCAACCACCAAAGAACACCGGTATCCACGATCTAGTATTCAAGTCCGTGTAAAAATAGCTGGCTTTACCAGGACTTGAACGCTGGAACTCTCGACTTCCAAATCAGCTGATTTGGGAAGACGCGTTCGCCACTAGACCAACCCGGTGGGTTATGTATATCTCTCCTGCCTGCCCTTACGGCGGGCAGACATCTAACACTTAATAGAGGTATATCGCGCTCAGACTAGTAAATCCCAATCTTTTTTCTACTGACTGAGATAGCTCTAGGACGCAACGCCCTAGAGCAATCCATCCAACCGCATTTCCTTAATTCAAACCAAGTTAAATTGAGGTGAATTATGTAAATTACAAAGTGTAAGCCCAAAAATCGCCTCTGACGTACTCTCCTAAAGAGAGAACGCCCACCTAAATAAAGGATTTCAACCCACTCTAGGCTGAAATGGAGTGCGTCATGGAAGATAAGCTTATTAGCACATCGTTCCATCGAGCCCCTACCGACAAACCCTCCATTGTTTCAGACAAAAGTTTTAGGTAATGAGGACTAACGACCACTTTAAACCGATTAGATACTGTGCCTTTTAACGGAGGTATGAATTTTTTTGTCTTCAACACCCGATTTTTTCCACCCTCTAGGCCAATGTTTGGTGATATCAAAAAACTTTATTTATATACGTTTTAGGTCCTTATCCAAAGAACAGTAGAAACTTTAAACGAATTCGATATTTTACGTAATAATAAAGTTATAGCGATATTTTGTTTTTTCGAAAACATCCCCCCATTTCCATTCCCATGTTCCGATTTTGCCCGTTAACGAACTCGACCAAGATTTTGGGTAGTTATATTCTATGTATCGATTTGAAAGTGATTGGCGCAAAATTACGACAGTTATTATGTCCACAAGAAAGTGAAATATATATATTCTTATAAACATTTGAACTGACGGTGGTTTTGGGGTCTGGAGGATGTGAAACACGAAGATATTGCAAATTTTTCGGAAGTCAAATCACGGTACCCATTACAATAGTAGCTTTGTTATGAAATTTACCTAAAAAATGGAAGGCAATGATCAGAATGAATTAAACGTCAAAGTCTTCCTTTACTGTGCAATTTGACAATACCAAGTCAAGAACAGATTGTCCAGGCGTAAATCAAATGGAAGTCATGTTGAACCATATGTTTTTGTATGAAATGAGACCTCAACCGAATCTGGAAGTTATCTAACTAAATTTTTATATGCTTTTAAATTTGAGAAATCCTTTTTGAATCATCCAGTATGTTCTTATAATGGCGTAATCTATATAGCGTATTATTACGCATCGATCAGAACATTCGATTTATTTATTCTACCAGCGTTCTAGATTTCTGGATGAATCATCGAGTTTTTACGCTATACTTTTGTATTTTTAAAACACTCTTTATATTAATCAAATATAAAATTACATCCTAGCAGCAGAATATCGTATTATAGAAGTGTAATTCTAAACTTCTTTTAACGTTTTAATTAAATATAGAAAACGAGTCAGGATATTTAACGATCAGTAGACATTGATTGGATGTCAAAAGGAAGAAAAGAAATAAAAGGGGGGGTTGGAAGGAAATGAAAGAGATAGAGTAGGGATGTAGGTAAAAAGGTAGGAGAGGAAATTCATTAGCTGGGATGTCAAACTACTCAACGTTAATATAAATGACGGTTGATGGAAGGCCGATTGGTTCAATTAAATATATTTGTAATACTTTATATATATTTCTACTAGGGGATTTAAACTCGTGGTTTTAGTTTTTTTATTTTTAAATAAAAAATATATTAAAGTCTATTTACGCCATAATTCATAAATAAAAGTATTTAATGTTTTTATAAAACGTCATGTCATCACAGAGAGTCAGATATTGGAATAACAGTATAAATAAAATATATTTGATCTTAATTAAAAGCGGAGACATCCTTTAATTTTTATTCTCTACATTACTAATATCGTTATATAAGTTTTATATGCATTATACAATAATTTACAATATTAAATTCCTAATATTTTTTCTTATAAATCGTTTTACTAATTAAATTTCAACTTTTCTTATAGTTATATCGTTGGCAGTCATTTTTTCAATCGTATGGTTGCGATGTCGTCATTCGTTATTTTCATCCGATACGGGTTTAACTGATTTAATTCGTGAGATGCTAGTTAAAAGAAATGCTGCAAAAAAGAAAACAGAAAAAATAAATGTTTTAGAGCTACTGGTTCAGCTTTGAAGAAGAAACCACTAAGTAGGCCACTAAAGCGTTCGAATACCCGGAAATATTGAAGCAGTGAGACAAGCAGTTACACAATTTCCAGGTCGCTCAACTCTTAAATATGCTGCTGCGTTACAAATCTCTAATCAGCTTATCAGGAGAATTTTACACACCTACTTACATTTTCAACCTTAATTTTCAACCTTATCTTCATCTATGAACGGCATAGATGAAGTCCTACGCAAGAACTACCGCATGAAAATAAACAAGAACAAAACAAAAGTAATGAAATGTAATAGAAATAACAAAGATGGACCACTGAATGTGAAAATAGGAGGAGAAAAGATTATGTATGTAGAAGAATTTTGTTATTTGGGAAGTAGAATTACTAAAGATGGACGAAGCAGGAGCGATATAAAATGCCGAATAGCACAAGCGAAACGAGCCTTCAGTAAGAAATATAATTTGTTTACATCAAAAATTAATTTAAATGTCAGGAAAAGATTTTTGAAAGTGTATGTTTGGAGCGTCGCTTTATATGGAAGTGAAACTTGGACGATCGGAGTATCTGAGAAGAAAAGATTAGAAGCTTTTGAAATGCGGTGCTATAGGAGAATGTTAAAAATCAGACGGGTGGATAAAGCGACAAATGAAGAGGTATTGCGGCAAATAGATGAAGAAAGAAGCATTTCGAAAAATATAGTTAAAAGAAGAGACAGACTTATAGGCCACATACTAAGGCATCCTGGAATAGTCACTTTGATATTGGAAGGACAGGTAGAAGGAAAAAATTGTGTAGGCAGGCCGCGTTTGGAATATGTAAAACAAATTATTAGGGATGTAGGATGTAGAGGGTATACTGAAATGAAACGACTAGCACTGGATAGGGAATCTTGGGTAGCTGCATCAAACCAGTCAAATGACTGAAGACAAAAAAAAAAAAAAAAAAAAATGTTGGTGTAGAAGGTAAATGAATATGACTGAATTAGCCGTATTTTTTCTTGCTAGGCTATTCTCGAAAACGTTCCGGTGAACTCAATTGTGCTGTCAAGTGACGAAGTCCATTTACATTTATCGGGTTGTGTTAACAATCAAAAATTTCGATACTGGGCAGCAAATAATCTTATACAACTTCTCGCTGAACTTCATCCTCTGTACTCTGACCGTGTTACAGTTTGCTGCGCTGTTCTTGAACTTTTTTTTAACCCCCGGATCTACCGTTAGGCATGTTTCAGAGGATGAGATGAATGATTTGTAGCATACGTGAAAATGCCACGCCTGACCGGAATTTGAACCCGGGACCTCAGGATGAAAGGCCGGGCCACGGAGGCCGGCCACAGTTGCTGAACTTGGAATAACTGACCCGTACCTTTTTTTAAGGAATAAATTCAAGCGGTTACAGTAACTTCCGAAAGTTATGTGAAATTATTACGCGATTTCTTTGCCTACGAAAACTTAATGAACTCGGAAATTAGGCCGAAAATTAATGACTTCTCAAGAGGGGGCCGGGAAAAAATATTTCCCGGACATCTTATTTTACAACGAGGAAATATCCCATGCCTTTACGGTGACCCGATATTGCAGCATGTGATTTTTTCTCTGTAGACATCAAAGGCTTTAAATCTTTAAACAGAAGCCAACTTCTGCTCTCCATCAACAAATCACTGTAATATCCATTGGAAATGACAAAAAAATATTATGCGAAATTTCAGGGAGATGTTAAATACCTGTATAAATAGATTGTGAAAGTTGACATATGAACGACATACTTTTAAAAATTAATAAATGACGTATGAAAATAAATGGCAAACAAGGTTCTTTCAGAATATATTTTTACCTTTTTTTTAATTTTGTTGTAATGTCTATTTTATTCACATTTCAAATTTGGGAGTTATTTATGCCGGACTCTGTGCAAAATAAAATATTTTCTGTCTGAATTTAATTATGTATTCAGTTTAGCGTAAATAAATAAATGTCATAACTGCACCGATAAAATGAAAAGAGTAAAATTTATAACATTTTTACACACACACACACACAGAGAGAGAGAGAGAGGGAGAGACAGACAGACAGACAGAGACAGAGAAAGACAGACAGAGACAGAGAAAGACAGACAGACAGACAGAGACAGAGAAAGACAGATACAGACAAACAGAGGCAGAGACAGACAGAGAGAGAGAGAGAGAGAGAGAGAGAGAGAGAGAGTGATGCGCGCGGGTGTGTGTATGTAAATAACATATGATTAAATAGAAAAAGAAAATGAGTTGTGAATGTACTTTTCTCACGCAAACCAGTATTCTTATAACGATATCCTTGCGGATAATTCAACAAGTAGCGAGTGGTCGTAATATAACAGTTTTACCAATATTACAACATGAAAACATGAAATTTTCAATTGAACATTTATTAACTTAATGTAATCTGATGAAAAGAAAATTGTTACAATACAAATTTTATTATTATTATGTTTTTTAAAAAAAAAGTAAGGTAGGAAGATAAATAAATAATCGCGCGTGCGCGCTTACACACATATAAATTACTTCTGTTACCATAGTTTATTTTTTCTTAGTTTATCTAAATAATTTAAAATGAAATCGATTTCAACAAAACTTAAATTGCTAGTTTTATTAGAGAAATATAAGAGAAAAAAATGGCAAAGTTTTTTTCATGAATATCCCGGCTACGCCGATAAAGAAGTAGGATATTGAAATCGTAAAAAAATTAAAAAAAGCGTAAAAAATTGATTTGGACACCTCATGACTTCTTTGTACCCCTATTAAATTACATATACACATTTTTGTCTTTAAATAAAAATGTACATAAAATTATATTTCATTAATAATCTCTGATATTATTTTGTTATTGAATTATTATTTATTATAAATTTTCTTTTACAATCAGATGTTAATAATTACTTATAAATAAATATATTTAAATTTTAAAAAAGTTACAAAAAAAAGGAAATGAAGTCGCAATCGAACCGATGTGCCTTCCCCTTGTAAGATCCTAATATTTCATTAATTAAAATTTTGTTTCGATATAACTATAGAAACAATAAAAATAATTTCCACTTACGATATATCGTTGAAAAGCCCTCAATCAGAGGTGAAGCAGTGAAGAAAGAATCCAAAAATCATTTTTTTTGGATTTTGGACTTTTTTTGAGCATTTATGGTCCAGTCGATTGCAATTTATAGGGAAGGTGCACAACTAGATGTTACAACAGTTCTAAATCCAATATTTCAACAATCTACAACTAATCGTTTTTGAGTTATGCGAGATACATACGTACAGATGTCACGCCGAAACTAGTCAAAATGGTAAAATCAGGGATAGTCAAAATGGATATTTCCGTTGGAATCTGAAAACCGAAATTTTTTGAGTTGACAATACTTCCTTATACTTAAAGATAAAACAAGGGTGTAAAGAAAAAATTGCCTTAAAAAATAATTTTAAGTTACTCAAAAAAATTAATTTTATAACGGTTAATATAAAAAATAAAATAAAAAGGTATTTTACTGAATTTTAAAAATTTGGGGGCTCACATAACAAGTGGACATTTTTATTGATAATGACGATTACTAAAATATAAGATTTAAGCATATTTGAAATTTATATAGAATTTTTGTTTGTTTTTTTCTTTAGGGGCTTCCTTACGATGTGGGGATGATTTAGTAAAACTTTGTTAACAAAGAAGTGAAGCCAAAAAAAAAATAATTTGAAAAAGAAATTTTTAACGAGGGAAATAATTTCTTATATATATATATATATATATATATATATATATATATATAGAATAAATAATAATAATAATATTAAAAAATAAAATAAAAAACAGATAAATTGAAGTAAAAAAAAAAAAAAAAAAACAAGGTATGGAAAAGAAGAATAAACATCATTATTCTCTCTAAATTAAATAAAATAATATGTAACCAATCAACTTGAGAGATATTTAATTTTTAAATGAATTATGACGTTGTAGAAATAGCAGGTATTTAAAAATTAAAAGTCCTCACCTGTCTTACATCGATAAGAAAACGTTTAAATGCGGTTATTTAAAATATAAAGAGCTCTTTAATTCGATTATCAGACAGATTTAATTTTTAAATGGATTATTATGTAGAAATAGCAGGTATTTAAAGATTAAATGTCCTCACCTGTCTTATATCGATAAGAAAACATTTAAACGCGGTTATTTAAAATTTAAAGAGCTCTTCTTAATACAGGACATTTAATTGTTAAAGAGACAATTACTATTCAGAGGTATTTAAACGGATTAAAACTGAAAGTTGATCGGTCACTTATTATTTTATATATTAAATACGACATAACAATTTTTACACCTCTTTTTCCATATCTTTTTTTTTTTAGTTCAATTCATTATTTTTTTATTTTTGGAAATCGTGATTTAAAATTTTATAATTATTTTTAATATTTTTTAAAAATATTTATGTTTTAGCGTTCTACTGTGGTCTAGACTAAAAAACTTACGTATGTATGTGTGTCGCACTCACTGTTTTTCACCTTATATCTCAGCAATAATTTAATCTATTAACCTGAAATTTTACCCAAATATTTCTATAAATGGGCATGGATCGTATTATTTTCTATCTTACCTGCATAACATATATTTATACCAGTCGAACGTAAATTTCAAACAAGAATTACGATTAAATATATGTAAATATACAAACAACTACTAATTATAGAAAAATAATTCAGTAATACGCTAAAAAAAAGTAATTAAACACAACCGAACAGATAACAATTGAAGACGAACAGCTACTTGAATAAACACGTTAATTCTTGTAACAGTGCTAGAGTGAGACGACGGACGAATGTCAACGAAAAGACGCGGAAATACCCGAACTAATACTGTACTAGACTTGCTTGTTCCCAATACCGCCAGTCATATTACGAGTACATTTGCTTACCTAATGCCGTTGCACGGCAAATTACGTTTCAACTAACTAAATGTAATGATTTTTTTTTTTTGAGGGCAAAAAACGCTTTTGCGTTATTATCGCCCGGAATAATATATATATATATATATATATATATATATATATATATATATATATAAAGAAATCAGAAAATACAATTAGCCTAGAAAATAAAGCATTTAAACTAATAAAAATTTGTTTTAAATACGTTTAAAATAAAACTCACAGCCATTTTTACAGCATTTTGTAAATTCACGTAGAATTAAAATAAACGTAAAAATAAACCCATACATATCATCCTCTGAAGTAATACCTGAATGGTAATTCCCGGAGGTTAAACAAGGAAAAAAAACCGCAAATATAAAAAAAAATGTATATATATATATTTATAAATGTAAATATTCGTTCGTTCAAAAATCTTAAATCTCTGTAGATCACAGATTGCTTTGAAATTTTGACACAACGTTGGATTCTCTTTACCGCATTCAAAGATGCGAAATATTTCTACACGCAAGATAAGGAATTTTTCATAGTTAATTATCACTGAAATAAAACTTTAAAAAATTTTATTTTTTTTGTTATAAAAGAGCAGCCATTTCAGATGATGTTCATTAGACCTTTAATTTTTCAAAAAAAAACCCAAAAACCTGAAGTTAGTACAACCTTTAATACTTAAAAGATTATTCGAAGACTATTTGCAAAAATCACATTATATTTTTGTTTTATTCTATTCCTCTTACACTATTTTATTCACGGTTAAATTCTATTCAAATTTTGTTAAAAGTTTTACGGGTTTATTACACATTTAATAAAGTTATCGTATGTCAAACATAAAAAACAAGTTTCTTACTCAAATTTATTGGATTTCTCAAAACCTACTGCAGATACGGTTCTGGGATCTATTTTATTCGATTTTTCAGTTTAAAAGCCTTAAGAAATCGCTAATTCTGATGCTTAATTAACATCTTAAGCGTTTTAGTATAAACTCATTTCACCGGGATAGCTGAAATCCGAGCGAATTCTTTCACTAACCGTAACTCGCAAATAAAGCGTTTTACGAAATATGTCTATACGAGGTCTGTAAATAAAGTAATGAGACTATTTTTTTTTTGGCAGCCAAACTGGCAACACTATAAAGTTACTAGTAAACATATGTTTATATGAACAGCTGATTTATATTAGGTATTAATATATTTAGTCTATTCTTGACACATGAGACGTAAACTTTTCGTAAAACGAGTTTTTGTTGTGCGTTACGAAAAATAGTGATACTAATTATCGGCAACGTTGTGCAACCACGTTTTGTGTTAAACTCGGTGAGAATGCTACTGAAACTTTTTCAGAATTGAAAAGGGCATATGGAGATGACGCTCCGTCACGAGCTCAAGGTTTTAGGCTTTTAAAGTATTTTCAGACGGCCGGGAATCGGTTGTGGACGATCCATTATCTGGAAGACCGTTAACGACAAAAAGTGACGACAGTGTTGAGCGAATCAGAGACTTGATACGGTACGACCGGCGATTAAGTGTCAGAATGATTGTAGAACAATTGAATTTGGACCGTACCGCAGTCCATCAAATTTTGACAAACGAATCGGTCATGAAAAAATTTGTGAAAAATCGGTACCAAAAAACCTCACTGTTCAACAGAAAAACAACAGGGTCGAAGTGTGCCGCGATCTTCTAGGGCGAGTTGAAACTGATCCTAATTTTCTAAAAAAAATTATTATTACTGCTGATGAATGTTGGATATTTGAGTACGACCCAGAAACAAAACGGCAGAGCAAGGAGTTCACTCCTTGCTCTGGCGTGGTGAGTTTGAACTCATCACGTCCCAAAAAAGCAAAAATGAGCAAATAAAAAATCAAAACCATGCTAATTTGTTTCTTCGATAGTAATGGCATTGTCCATAAGGACATTTTGCCTACAGGACAGACTGTAAATCAGTATTTTTACCGAGAAATTCTTGAAAGACTGTGGAAAAGAGTTGCCCGCGTTAGATCAGCCATCAAAGACAACTGTGCATCGCCATGCTGCATCATGGCAATGCACCTTGTCACACTGCACTCTCCATTGATGAGTTTTTGGCAAAGAAAAACATTTCTGTAGTTTCCCAACTACCATATTCACCTGACTTGAGTCCCTGCTACTTTAAAAAAATACATCGAAGGGGTCACCATTTTAGAAAAGTAGAAAACATTTTTTAAAAAATGCAACCGACCATTTGAAGGATATTCAAGTTTCTGAGTTCCAACACCGCTGTGAAAAGTGGGAAAACCGTTTGAAGCGTTGCGTGACTTCCCAAGAGAACTATTTCAAAGGTTTCGAGTCCATTTATAATCGGATTGTAAATAAAACGTTTTTCTGAACCGGTCTCATTGCTTTATTTACAGACCTCGTACGTGTTTTATTTTTAGCTATAGAATCCTCACCGGAGAGATAGCAGTGAATTTTTGATACATACATTATTTATATATTGATTTATTTACTCTGATAGTACAGATTTAAAGAAGGCAATGTCGACTAGTTTCATTATTTGACTTTAATTAAATAGCACATTATTAATTAATTATTACAATACAATGGAACTAGAACAAAGTGTTTTATGAAAATTCATCTCATATTTATGTGTATCCTTATGTATATTACCGTGTAAGCTTGTAGTATTACATTGCCATTTTGCATACACTAGTCTACTTCTCTCCTTTCATAATAAATTTAATCTATTTCTAATTTATGATCTTTTACATGAATTCTTCCCTTTCTGCTTTATTATTAAAATGTTGTCCTTGAATTTATTTAAAAACATACGGGAGATTGTAAGTTATAACGATGGTTGTATCATCCACATCGTGGCTCTAGTTTCAGTACCGTTTATTAGTAGATAAGCTGTAAATATTACACGTTAGAAAAGACTTAAAATTGAGCGGTTCAAGAAAACGAATGTAACCGTTAAACATAACCTAAAATTTAAATTAAAATAATTTGAGATAAGTTCTTAAAGTTTTTTAAAGTTACGACGAACTATCTATAAAAGTAAAACACGGATACTAATGTCTGCAAATAGCCAAATACTTCGAACTTTATGAGATTCTTAAGGCCTGTTACAGGATCTAAATTAGATGAAGATCAGAAGATTAGACAAAGACAAATCTTGATATGAATAAAATTATATTATTAAATGATAAAAGCTACATTTATAGTAGGCAATGATTCGAGTAGAAGAGAAGAATGAATGATGGCCGAATTTTTTGCGCCAAAGTGATTGGCGCAAAATTGAAATTGTCAAAGTGATTGACACAAGAAAGTGAAATATATATATATAAACCTTTGAACTGACCGTAGTTTTGGGGTCTGGGGGATGTGAAACGCGAATATATGTCGAAATTTTCCGGAAGTCGAATCATGGTACCCATTACAGTATATAGCTTTCTTATGAAATCTGCCTAAAATATTTCAGCAGGTAAAAGATTTTGAAAATATTTTCTTTTATAAAATTTACAAATTATTTAAGTATCGTCAGGTTACAAATTAATAAAATATTAATTACGTTTTCTTTTTAAATTAATTTATAATTTTAAACAAAATTTGTTATGTTTTGATGAAATAAAATTTCTTGATAATTCAACCCCACCCACAAAAAAAATTTGGTAATTTTTATCGCTTGTATATTTTTCAGTAGGATGGTTTTTAGTTCCTTCCATTTAACAAAATATGAAGGAAAAATTAAAAAAAAATTCTTGGAGATCATTTTGGGGTTCGGGAGAAAAAATTAGAAAAATATCGATTTTTTAATAATTTTTTTCTTTATATATAATTATTTTTCCATTATTAAGAATAAATAATCATTGCCAGCAAATTAAAACAACTTTGTTGTCTGCTTTTTCAGTTATGCTCGAATGAAAAATATTTATTCAAAATATATATGATTTCTCTCCTCATAAATAAATAAAATTCAAATAAACCCTGCCCGCCGGACTGACCTAGAGTTTAACTAGTTGTCGTAAATCAGTTGTTTTTTGAAGTCGAAGACCTTGACGTACGAATCCTATAAACGTTTATTACTTTAATACGGATTTTATACTAAAAATTGGATACCGGTGTACTTTGGTAGTTTTTTTAACCCTGCCTCCCGAAACCAGACCCCCGATTAAGGATGAACACGGTTCCGGGAGATGCCTTTGCCTCTATCCGCCAGATGAGGGAAACGCCAGGCCCGGCTATGCCGTTCCCGGCCACCATCATCCAGCAACCAGGACTTGGACCTTTGCGCTTTGCCTCTAACAGGGACACCCTCAAATGGACCGCCCCGCCGGGATTCAGTCTTTTAGCTCAGCGGACGAGAGTACCTGCCCTTCATCACCACCGCCTACCCGTGTAAGAACGGGCAAAGGGCAGCTTTGTACGTAGCCGTCGCTAACCCTTTCTCGCTTCACGATATTATAAAACACGTCACAGTGTCGAACTTCGTAACATCGTTCCAACGATGGTCCCCCATCTCGAGATGCCCAGTTACGGCAGTACAGTCGCGGCGTTCCTCGTCATACCGCGGGCACTGGAATATCACGTGCTCCGGCGTGTCTAACTCCCGACAGTAGGGGCAGAAGGGGTCTTCAGCTCTTCTTCGTCCAGACAGGTACGAACGAAAGACCAAACGGCCGGTCAGGAATTGTGTCAACCGTACTTCGGTGGTAAGATTCAATTACCCGCTCGTCTTAGTAACGGTCGGCCTGAGTCTGTACCAGACTATACTTCATTTACATATCATAGATATCCTCATCTCATTTTACCGTTGGGGGATTGCTTATTGTTCACTAGTTAAATAGGTTGCAACGTACACATTAGTAAAATAAAATTAAAAATAAACCCCAGGAAAAATATGCAATTTTTTGTTTTTTTTATTTCATGTTTTTTTTTTTTAACACAATTCCTTTGCATGAAATATCAATTACACACACAATTTTTCGATTACGCGATCAAAATAGCATTAAAAAAAAATAAGTTTTCATATGTAGATTAAATTATAAGCCATTTGTATGCAGAGTACAGTCAATAAATCACACAAAAAAATAATAATAGATAAAAGACTTACAGATGAATTTTTTTATTAATATTTATTCATTTTTTTTTTAATCACCAGATTAATATTTTATCCTGAATCGTATATGTACGTGATGAAATACTTCCATTATATTTTTTAAAATATAAATTAAAATAATAATTTATTTGATTTTATATAACAACTAAGCTATGCATAAAAAAGTTTGAATACGGTATCAAAGATTTATATATATTTTGTGTTAATGTGCGCGCGCGTTGTGTGCGTGCGTGTGAATATACGCGTAACCGGGCATATTTATACGTAAAACAAACACGTAATACGAATTTACCGTATTGTAAATGAAATTTTTGAAAAAAGTTCTACATATAACCGTAAAAAGTATCTTAAAAATAAAAGATTAATACAACGAAGGCTTTGATAAATCTTAATAAATAATACTCGTATCTTGATAGTCTACCGGTTACAAGGAAATTTAAGTGAAACATTAAAGCATTAAGTAGTAAAAAATTTTATAAATAAATCATTCTACTCGTACTGTGAAATAGAACTCGTGATGATCGTATCTATCAAAATTAAATTGTATCATTCAGTAGTATAAATTTAAATAAAAATTGGTTATTCCAATTTTTTTTTATCTCCGGGACCGGAGATAAATTTTTTTTAACTCGAATATTTAACACTTATTTGCCGGTAAGGTGGATATATAGCTTGTTAATTACATTTAATTAAAATATATTTATCGTTTTATTAAAATATAATATTTCTTCGTTTATTTAATTTAATTGTTCTAACGAAACCGCGTGCCCATAGCGTATTTAATTCGCGCGGATATGGCGGTACCAACTAATATAATTTCACGACTTACAACAAATTTAGCTTGTAAGGTCGGCGTAGCCGTGAGGCTTTACGCACCAGACACCGTATCAACCGGGTGATCGAGTTCGCCCGGCCAGAACAAGTAAATTTTTAAATATATTTAATTACAAAACTTTAAATATTATTCGTTTATTTAATTCTGCCGCTCACCTATGGCGTCAGAACATAGCGTACGACTACAATAACATTTTTTGAGGTAAGATGCGATTTCCCAAATCGTTTTAATTTTTTAATCGTAAACAAACGCTCCTAAGAAAAATATGACCGTAATTAGGCGATATCTCGAAATACTGAGGGTGATCTTTCTCTATAGCCCCACCTCTTTGACGTTTTAAGTTGAAAATTCAACGGCATAAATCCCCCATGTATAGAATTAATCTGACCAAGTTCGGTCAAAATCGGTCCAGTAGTTCTGTAAATATAAGGTTATTTAGCGGCCGACACCTAACACATGTACATCAAATCCGTAAAAATTTCTATTCGGTTTTCGGGTTCGTTAGGTGTCAAAACGTTAAGATCCGGTGAAAACCGCATATGCCGAAATTAAAACGATTACAATACTTTCCATTCTAAAGCTATCTAGACGGGAAAGTAAAAATTCGCGATAAATAAAATTTTTTTTTTTTCGATTTTTCCGGCAAAATTTTTAAAATATGGCATATATTTTACAAATACTTGCGCTCACGTAAGTACTGAAATTATTATAAAGCGGTGTCATTATGTTTACAAAATTTTGAAAAATGAACCCTCAACCCCGCCCCCGCCCAACCACACCACATCGGAGGTGTTGATCCAAAACTTCTACCAATAAATTCTCTAACATACGAATCTCTATACAAAATTTCATCAAACTCTATTTATCCATTCAAAAATTATTAAGCTTCCGACACGCCAACAGACGCACTTATATACGTATGAACATTACCCCCCTCCCCACAACAGTTAATTGGGTTTTCTGGGGTTCCTGGGTGATGAAACGTAAAGAAATGTGAAATAACCCATACCACATTTTTTGACTTATTACCATAATTTCCTTCTTCAGCACAGCTTTAGAGCAGTGGTCTCGAAAGTGGAGTACACGTACTCAGTTCCGGGGGGTATGCAAAGTAATACTTGGAGACAAATAAGTAGTATAAATAATTTGATTTTTGACTATATACACAAGTGGACGCACGCGCGCACATACACACCCACACACACATATATATATATATATATATACACACACACACACACAAACCCACTCACACACACGCGTACTCTCTCTCTCTCTCTATCTATCTATATATCTCTATCACGCACGCATGGACACGCGTGCGCGCACACACACACACACACACACATTATGTTATATGGGATACAACTTATCATTTTCGTCTTAGGGGTACGCCACACATATCTCCGGTGTGTGGAGATCACTGCTTTAAAACTACAATACCAGGCAAGCAAAATAAATTAAACCACTTTGTCCTGTAACATTCTGAGATAAAAAAAAGTCAGGGGTTTTAAAATATAGTTTTTTAATTAGTATTATTTAATAAATGATTGATAATATAAAATTATTTTAATTAAAAAAAGAAAACAAATGTTTAAATAAATTACTGGGAATATCCATGAAATAAGGTCGGTCGGTAAAATATATAAATTTGCTAGAAAATACACCCAAATTTTTTAACAGAATTAGTAACAGATTATGTGTTTAAATGTCTTGTCTTTATAAATATACTGTATTAAAAAAATTGAAAACTGTTATTACAATAATGTTTATTTATTCTACAACACACACATACACACACACACACACACACACACACACACACACACACATAAACACGCACAACATACACATCATGAAATACAGACAAAAAAGTGTACATCTTACTGTTACAATAAAAAAAAAAAACCTTCAAATATTAGAAACAAAAGAAAATAGAAGAGTTGAAATTATGAAATATATATATCAATAAACGTACCTTATTTAACTACACGTACTTCGTTGTATATCCAGCGATGACTAACTAGACCGAGTCGGCTGGGTTGTTTGTTACATTCGTTCCCTTCCGCGTACAATCGGTCATCTTCGTTCTTAACTATACAACTGTTGACTCATCTTGTTAGCCGAGTTCCAGATGTACATAACAAATTGTTTTTATTACTTTATTTCAAGAGAAGGAAAATAAAATTATATTTTTAAATTAATAAATCTTTTTTTCAAGAGGTCAAATAATTATTAAATTATTCAATAAAAATTAATTTTTGTAATATATTTAACTAAAAATTATTTATTTATTTATTATTATTATTATTTTGGAAAACAATTTTCATTTACCATATAAATTAACAATTTATTTAAAGGAAACAATTATATCTCAAGTGTGAAAATGATGGACAGCTTGTAAATTAGTTGACAGTTAAACTAATAGATACCGTTAATATACTTACAACAGATTTGTTAAGATTGCTTGAATGCACTAATGTAAATCGACAAGTTCCCATCCCTTCCTTATATTTCTTACTTCAATTACAATTATTAAACTTCTGTGTGAGGTTGACTTAGATTATTTGTATGTCGTATATATATATATATATATATATATATATATATATTCATAAAAAATAAATGTATACCTTATTTACTGATATCAGATTATCAGATATTTAGGATAAAAAAATGGTAATTTTATCAAATACCGGCAACATTGAATATTTATTTAAATACCGAATATATTTCTTTTTAACAATATAGGAAAGGTATTTAAAAATTAAATGCCTAAAATAAGATAATTAATTATAAGTTATCTTACCACAATGACGTAAATTCAACTGCGTATCTATACCTAATATATTGTAACCTGGCGTTGGTTCTATGCCAAGAATTATTATTATCGAAAATTATTATTTCTACCGACCCCACCCCATAAGTTTTCCAAACGTTTTCTAAAAGTTTGAAATTTACGGAATTATGAACACAATAACGAGTTCGAATAACTTGGTGTAATTCTACCGGAACTAGGACGTGTCACAATTCATAAAAGCAAAACAAAACTTGTCGATAATCAGATTCCGAGTAAATAGTATCGATGAAGTTAATAGTATGAAATGCATCGGTTAGACTTCGACTAAATCCGTGTTTGCAAAAATAGCATTTCATCTATAAATCAATCTATATATACAGAATTTCACACAATGAAACGGAGAAACTTTCAGGACATATCCTATTAACCCACCGGGTTGGTCTAGTGGTGAACGCGTCTTCTCAAATCAGTTGATTTCGAAATCGAGAGTTCCAGCGTTCAAGTCCTAGTAAAGTCAGTTATTTTTACACGGATTTGAATACAAGATCGTGGATACCGGTGTTCTTTGGCGGTTGGGCTTCAATTAACCGCACATCTCAGGAACGGTCAAATTGAAACTGTACAAAACTACACTTCATTTACACTCATATATATCATCCTCTGAAGTATTATCTGAACGGTAATTACCGAAGGCTAAACAGGAAAAAGAAAGAAGGACCTACTGGTGAAAAAATTAAAAAAAAAAGAAAAGAAATCGTATAAATACACTTCTGAAAACGCTTTGTTTTCGAATTACATTTACCGAAACATTTCACCTCTTCTGCGAGGGATATCTCTAAAGTAAAGACCGCTAGGAAAATTCTCGCCTTAAGGGTTGGCAAACCTGTGTCGTTCATGGCCACACTAGTAATATACATACTTTATTGTTATCTTATTTATGCCGTTGTAGTATCTTTGATTACTTGTGAATTATTACGTTATAAATTGAATAGGAAAATCGATGTTGCCGCCGACTGTGAAATATGTGGAGTCATACGTTTTTTAAACCGTCAATACGTTAAGCCGGCTGAAATTCAGAGGCAGTCGGTTGCCGTGTACGATGTTAATATAATGAATAAAAGAAACGTCCGAAAATGGTGTGAAAGGTTTAGAAATTTTTTCTGGTGCACAACTTAATTTAAAATATTTATGATTTTATTTAAATACAATTTTTCTTTTATTTAATTCAATTATTTTCACTAAATCGCGCGCTCATCCCGTATTTCATTCGCGCAGATAAGGCGGTACTAACGGCCAATTTAAATAAATTTTTACACTTACAATATTAATCATTTATTTAATTTTAACGCTCATCTGTGGCGTCACAACATATCGGACGATTACAGTCGTATTCCAGCCGCTAAATGGGATGTGGGTGTGTAAAGGAAGGTTGACTGAGTCAAGATCCTAATTTGACGGTGAAAAATTTGTGGATCCAACAAGATTCTAATAAAAAAAACTGTAACGAGGAAGACCCACTAAACCGCCTTCTACAACGTTTCAAAATTATTACTATTTTTTTGAACGGGGATGCAATTTAGCAAAAAAATCTTTACACAAAAGATGTTTTTTTTATAATTGTTCTCATAAAAAAGAAAAATGCAACGAAAATCACCCCTTGTCCAACCTTCTACAACTCTTCGAAATTAAAACCATTTTTACGAGTGGGAGTGAAATTTAGCAAAACTTTTTTTTACAAACGTTGTCTGTTAATACTTACAAAATCATCAAAAAAATATATATAACCTTAATTATAAAAAATCTGGAGACGATATCGTTTTTCCCCCAGCATCCGCCACCCACTGACCTTTTGAATTGAAAATTTAGTAGCATCTATGCCTTATATATAGAAGTAAACTGACCGAGTTTGAAGAAAATCGGTCGAGTAATTCTGGAAATATAAAGTGATTTATAGGCCAACACTGAAAAACCATTTTTAGGAGCGGTGGTAAAATTAAACAAAAAAATCATTTTTACAAAAGCCGTTTACTTTATTAATATTCACAAAATTATCAAAGAAAATATATAACCTTATTATGTAAAATCTGGAGGCGATTTCGTTTTCCCTCCTGTATCCACCACCCTTTGGCACTTTGAATTAAAAAATTTAATAGCTCCTTCTATAGAAATATTACAGCCAAATTTGATAAAAATCAGTCTATTACTTCTGAAGATGTAAGGCGATTTACACGGCAACATACATACGTACGCACATTTTTTCGCGGAAATTTCGATGCCATTTTTCGGTTTTCTGGGATCCTTAGGAGTCAATTCGTCAAGATTCGGTGAAAACCGGATATTCCCAATTTTGACCGATCTTCCCTTCCCTTCGATCGGCCACTCAGAAGGGTCGAGTCATTGTGGCGTGAGCCGCATTGTCGGACCGTGTGGAAGTTCATTGATGCCGTTGCTTTGTTCAACCGACATCAGTAGTTTACTTAAGGGAAAGACTCCTAACCGCTGCTGTGGGAAGCTAACCTTGAGATAAATGGCTGATCTCCAGCCGATTACGACACCAAGCGTTTATACTTGTCGTTTATACGACCTAGGCGTGGCAGCAAATTGCTGTCCTTGACAGAATAAATTTTAATTTATTGACAAGTCACATATTTTAATATGTGGACGGGGTGCGCCTACCCGTTTTAGTAATATATGACAAGCGAGTGGTGTAGGGCACCGCGCTTATTCTGTTCACGCAGTTAGGTAAGTTCTTGGAGCTAATTAGGATATCGGTCGCTAAACCGTTTTGAGGAACAGTAGCCGTTTGCGGCACGGACATTCGGTCTTATGCTTTAGGGCGACCGAATGGGGTGGTGTTGGGAGAAATGCCAGACAAACGAATCCCTTCCCTTCTACATAGCTATATCGTTATATAGCTTCTGTGTAGCTATATAGCCTTCTTCTTTCGATATAGCTGCTATATAGACGGTAAAGTAAACTTAATAAATGATTTTTATTGTCTTTTATCTTTTATAGGAGTTTTATTTATTTTTATTTTTTTATTTACTTAATACGCTATTCACAAATAAAACAAACCGAAAGAGATAGAGGGAGAAAAATAAATAGCAAAAGAAACTTCTTCGCACGTCCCCGAATTCCAGAATATTTACTTTTGATTTTTACAAAAAGTTTATTTTTACTAGTGGTTATCGCCGACCAAATTTTAATGATTTTTTTTGTTACATTCTTTAATATTTTATTTTTATTACTTTATAATATACTTTATTCAATAACTTTTTTGTTTTGAAAAGTTCAAACCAAATCAGTAAAGTTTTTCCTTATTCATTTCATTTCCTGATTTTAAAAACCGAACAGTTATTTTAGTTTAAATTAACATTTTTTATATATGCCTGGTAAATATATATATATATATATATATATTCTATATAGTATAATATTCTATATTCTATAATATTATATAGGATATACTATAATATTCTATATATATATATATATATATATATATACTATATAGAAAAGGATTAATGTTAAAACTTTATTTCCTTTGTAAAATATTTCAAAACAAAATAATAAGTTTAATTTTAATGTATAATATAAAATTGTTCGTTATATATAAGTTTTTATTTTCCGGGTATCATAGCTGTAGATCTATCCTGCTCGAAGGAAAGTATGGTAATCAATCAAAAAATGAGTTATCGTTTTTTTTTTTTTTTATTTCTTTACGATTCATGATCCAGGAATCACGCAAATAAAAAAAAAATCGGGGGGGAATAATATTTGTATATATGTACATACGTTTATTGGCGGAATACCTATTTGACTGGATAAACCGATTTTAATGAAATTTTGTACAGAGACTCATATATATGGGGCAATTTGTTAGTTAAAAATTAGGAGTCAATATTTCCAGAATATGACGGATTTTCTGTCAATTTTTCAAAACTTTACCGATATAACTTCGCTTTATATTAAGCTCAGTATATCCATGCAAGCTTATCTTAACATTTTTAAAAATATTTTGCCCCAAAAGACAGCGTTTTTTAATTCTACGAGAAAGGGGAATCTTACTCAAAAACTGAAAAAAAGCTATGTTTTTGCTTCCTTTTACAAAGTAAAGGAATTATTGTGTTAATAACGGTGGACCTCCAGGACCACCGTTAGGTATTGCTAGAGAGGATGAACTATTTGTAGCGCGTGTGGAAATGCCATGCCTGATCGGGATTCGAACCCGGGACCTCCGGATGAAAAATTTCGGTTTTCAGATTTCAACGGAAATATCCATTTTTACTATTTTCGGCGTGACTTCTATACGTACTTACGTACGTACGTATGTATTTCGCATAACTCAAAAACGATTAGCCGTAAAATGTTGAAATTTTTTATTTAGGACTGTTATAACATCTAGCTGTGCACCTCCCCTTTTGATTGCAATCGACTGTACCAAAAATTTCCAAAAAACCCAAAATCCCCCAAAAATTGGATTTTGAACTTTTTCTTAACTGCATTAATAAGCCCTAATTGAGCGCTTTTCAACGATATAACACAAGCGGTAATTATTTTCATTGAGTTACAACCAAATAAAATTTTAATTAACGAAATATTTGGATCTTACAGAGGAAGGCACATCGGTTCGAATCAGACTTGATCTCCTTTTTTTTTATTTAAATATATTGATTTATTAATAATTATTAACCTCTGATTGTAAAAAAAATGTATGATAAATAATAATTCAATAATAACAATAAAAAAATATGTATATATAAAAATATCAGAAGTTATTAATGAAATAAAATTATATGTACTTCATTTTAAAAAAAAAACATAGGAAGTCATGTGGTGTCCACATCAGATATTTTTCAATTTTAAGAGACTTACCCAAAAACTGGAAAAAAACTATCTTAATTTTATTACATATTTTTAAACCGAATTTTTTTAGACGACTGCCCAAAAATGATCGTAATGTATATATGTATATACATATATACATATATATATATATATATGTATACATATATATACATACATATATACATACATATACATACATATATATATGTATACATATATACATATATATATATATATATATATGTATATATGTATGTATATATGTATATATGCTTGTTCCACCGTAGCACCTGAACGGCTGAACCGATTTAGATGTATAATCCCGCGTTTGAATCTTTACTTTACCGGGAGTGTCATAGACTATATATATATATATATATAATTTTACCCGAAATAGTCGAACTATGTATTTATCGTAATAATTTCATAGCTGAAACTGTAACGGACAAATAATTTCTGAAAATCGACATATTTTTTAAGCGATATAGTATTAATACCGGCAACTTGGTGAAATTTTTGTAAAGATAAAGAATTATAAAGAAAAGATAAATATCTGTTCTTAGATACACTTAAAACACTTAATTTGTTACTTAAATTTATTATTATTTTTTTTATATTTATAATCTGCTGACAGAACAATGAAAAATTAGGATATTAGTTATTGAAAATCTGAACAGAGAAATACATTTCACGTATGATTTTCCTATAATTCTTACAGTATTAGGTAAATTTCATAAGAAAGCTACCTATTGTAACGGGTATCATAATTAGATTTGCGGAAAATTTCGACATATCTTTGCGTTTCATATCCCCAGACCCCAAAACCGTCGTTAGCTCAAAACGTATATATATTTCGCTTTCTCGTCGACACGATAACCGCCCTAATTTTGCGCCAATCACTTTCAAATTGTTCTTTAAAAATAACGCGTCCCAAAATCTCGGTCGAGTTCGTTAACGGCCAAAATCGGACCGTGGGGGTGGAAACGGGGGACTTTTTCGAAAAAACAAAATATCGCTATAACTAAGAAAAATATCGAATTCGTTTAAAGTTTTTATTATTCTTTGGATAAGGCCCTAAAACTTATATAAGTAAATTTTTTTTTGGTATTACTAACCGTTGGCCCAGGGGGTGAAAAACATAGGGTTTTGAAGACAAAAAAAATCATCCCTCCCTTAATAAACAAAGTATCGAATCGGTTTAAAGTGGTTGTTAGTCCTCAAAACATTACCTAAAACGTTTGTCTGAAACAATTTTTGATACGTTCAAAATTTTTGATATGATGCTAAACACGTGAAAGTTTTTCACGTGCAAAACCATTGTCGTATCGACTAAATTTGAAGTTCTTCTTAACAGAAGGTGGACATTACTTTAAGGTGGAAATCTACCTCCGCCTTCCGGCGTACCGAAAGGGAGTTTTTTTTTTGGTAGATTAAAATTTTCAATGATATTAATAAACAAAAAATCAGAATTTATAATTTTATACAAAACTAATTTTCTATTATACTTTGTAAAATAAACCTCTATAAAAAGCCTTTTTTTCTCACGATGGATATTATAATTAAATTTTATTGTTGAAAATAGATTATTTTCTACTTTAGTAGAGGTATTGACGTTTTTATACGAAGTAAAAATAACGTCACTACGTAATAATAAAGTCATAAGTCGAAATAGGTTTTATCTAACATTGTTTTGTTTGTTTTCGATTAATGAATTTATTTTGTTTAAAACGAAAAAGCAGATTATCAGTTTTACTCGTATACGCATTAAAGTTTGTTTTCCACATGTACCGATTTTGTTAATGAACAGAAAGGATATAAAGTATACACTCACAAATACACAACAATTTTTATATTAAAAAAAAAGAAAAAGAAAAAGAAAAGGATATAAGAGTACAATTTTTATTTACTTTATTACAAATTTTTATAATAATAATAATTTTTTTTTATTTTAGTTTTTTTTTTTTGTGGAGGAAAGTGGAAATGCACGGAGTGTCGGGCTCCCACTATCCAATATTATCCAATCACTATCAGCAAACTACCGACTAACCCCCCCCCCCTTTCTACCAGGACTCGACCCGGAAACGTTTAATACATTACTTCCGGCCGAGTCCTCCTATACTAGCCTGAGAAGGCGGTACCTAATTTTCAGGACTATCCAGGTCACCTTTTTTGGTCGTGAGAATGTTCCCGACGAATCGGGCTACACGCTCCCAGCCGCTCAGGTTACGAAACATCGTCGCAATCACATTGTGAGGGCTTAGTCCTCCACGATCCGCCTGTAGTGTTTCTCGATCTGCCGCCCACCGAGCGCGTTTAAAAAAGGTGGGCTCTGCGTCATTCCGTACACCGGCGCAATAGAGGCATTCGGGGGACGGTGCTTTCCCTATGACACGGAGATAAGCGCGGAAGTACCCGTGACCCGTTAAAAACCGGGTCGTGTAGTACTCCACCTCTCCACGCCGCCGCTCAGTCCGCGGTCGGCGTAATAATAATAATGTGTTCGATAATACAGTTTGATAGTTTATTGAAAATTTAAAATATTTTTCTTTTTTAACTTTAAACGCTTTTACTCAGAGTATTTATATTTAATGTTATATTCAGGGCCGTCCTAGACGGTAGGCAAGGTAGGCAAATGGTTACTCTGAATTAGAGCGCAAAAAAACACAAGCCACAAAAATATATTCAAATTACTTAAATCTAGAAAATAATAATAATATTATTTTACTATTTATTATTACAATAATAATATTATTATTGTACTAGTTTTGCTTATCGTTTTAAAAGTACGTTTAAATTATCTCTGAAAATAGTAGGAACTAGTTTTAATTTGAAACTTAGTTGTCATTTACCTAGTTTAAAGTGTAAATTTTGTTTATCGATAAAACAATTTTCCGTAAATCTGTATTAGTATTATTTTTAACCCGGTTCTTTTATAATTATTTTTTTTAAATCGTAAAGTTTTTTTGAAGCTTGGGGGCGTCATTTTTTTTGGTTTGCCCACAGCGGCAAAAAAGTTAGGGCTGGCCCCGGTGATACTTTAGGTTTAGATTGGGTTTAGTCAGGTACTAAAGATGTTTATTAGCTTTGCTTGAAATAGGATAATAAATTATACTAGTAGTAAAGAAGAGAAATAAATAACAAGTAATATTTATAAATGTTTTTCACAAATTCTTTTTATTTATTTTTTTAATTTGTTATAATAAAATGTAGAAAAGCTATATTAAAGGGGAAAGTACGGTGATCGTTTCAAAGACGGGGTATCGGTATTTTATTTTTTTGCAAATCTTTATTTTTTAGGATCCGACTAGTTCATCTAGATCAAAATAAAATATATATGTGCATACTACGTAGGTAATGGCACTCCTTTTACCCTTAAATCTCAGGATCGACCAAACAAATGTCTGGGGCAAAATATATGGGGTTTGATCGTACTAATTTATTCAAGATTCGTTAAGGGAGTGGGGATATCACGAAAAATCCGATCTTGATTTTCTTCAGAGGAATTTTAAAAAAAGCTTATTAAAAAAAAACAAAAAAAAAACGCTATGAAAATTTATTATTTTTATTTTTTTTAATTTTATCAATTTTATGAACTGGAAAATAATTTATGTTTAAAACCCGTTTATAAAAAAAGAGCTGTGAAAATATTACTTGATTTTCCCGGCTACGCGAATCAAGCGATTACCAAAATAATTGAGTCCAGCATCAAAATTCACAAATTACGAATAAAAAAAATATTTTGTATTTAGGATCTTCCTTAATCCGTGAGAAAAATTTAGGAAAAATTTATCTATAAAGTTATCCCTAATAAAAAAATTAATTTAAAAGAAAATTGTTTAAAAATATTGAGGAAATAAAGTATAACTTTTATGCGAGTAATGAAAAACATTACTTCTCATTTTGGATCTGGAATTTAAAATAAATGCCAAAGTTACATTAATTTTAATATAAGCTAATTTAATTTTTAACAGCTCTTTTTAGCGCTGAAGAAAAATACTAAAGAAATATTTAATAATAAAAGTAAAAAATGTGTATCCAAGAAAAAAAATTTTAAAGGAGGGAAATAAATTTAAATTTTAAGAAAACAGAGGTTAAACTTAACCTATTTATTTATAGAAAATTTTGTTTAGATATAACATCCACTTCAGTAATATAAAGCACAAAATAAGAAAAAAAAAAATCCGTTTCGGCACGCCGGAAGGCGGAGGAAGTTTCAGTAGTTCAGATACTTTTAGGAAAAAAGTTCACTTTCTATTGGGATTGCTTAAAATGTATTATTTGTTTGAATAATTTTACTTTTTTTTAAAGCCATTGTTAAAAAACTCTTTTGATAGTGGGTTTTTTCGTTTTTATTATTTCTTCTCTTTTCGCTTAATTATTTTACTTATTATCTTATTACATCTACGACGGTTATTTTTTTCAAGGTCCGATCGGTCGCGAAATAAAAACCCTCGCAAAAATCGGATGAACCTTTGCGCATATGTGTTACGCAGCGTTTCTAGTAAGGCCTTCAATCACGCCGCGTCACTTCGTTTTGTTCTGAACACGCAGCTAGCGCGTAAACATGTCTACAACAATAGCATCTCCCGCCAAGTGTGAGGTGCGTGCGTTAATTCGATTTCTTCAGGCTAAGGGGTGTAATGCGGCTTAAATTCATCGACGAATAAGTAACGTGTACGGTGAAACTTTAATAAATGACAGCAAAGTGCGTCAACGGTGCAGTAACTTTAAAGCAGGACGTACAGATGTTCATGATGCAGGCGGTCTGGGAAGGAAGCGAGTGTCAACCGATGATCTCGTTGAACGAGTGGATGAGGCGATTCGAGAAAATCGTCGTTCACAATTTCTGTATTGACCGATTCGCTTCCTGAAATTTCAAGGTCAGCTCTCTACACCGTTGCGAGTGAGAGACTTCAGTACCGTAAACTGTGTGCGAGATGGGTTCTTGAGATGGTCGCTGTCAGACCGTCACAAAACAATGAGAACGGACGCCTCCCTAACGTTTCTCCAGGGTTACCACAATGAAAAAGTTTTTTTGAACAAAATTGTCACAATGGTCGAGACACGGGTCCATTTCGAAACTGAAGAAACAAAAGAACAATCCAAACAGCGGATGCATTCTCATTCTCCCGGTAAATCAAAGAAGTTCAAGCGAACCTTCTCCAACAGAAAGCGTACGGCTACTGTGTTCTGGGACCGGAATGGAATTCTCTTGGAGGAATTCATGGAACGCGGCACGACCATCACTGCAGCCTCATACTACGTGACTCTTCAACTACGAAGGGCGATTCAGAATAAGCGGAGAGGAATGTAGTCATCAGGCGTTGTCTTTCTCCACGACAATGCTCGGCCGCACACTGCGCTGTGTAACAAAGAAGCTCCTGCAGCGTTTTCGTCGGGAAGTGTTTGATCACCCACCATACAGCCCGGACTTGGCTCCGTCCGATTTTCACCTCTTTGCTCACACGAAACGCCGGCTAGGAGGACAACATTTTGGCACAGACATCGAGCTGCAGACCGGCGTAGAAACACGGCTGAAAACAAAGGCGACTCCGTTCTATGACGAGGGTACTGGAAAGTTGGAACCACGCTACGACAAATGTCTAAATCGGAGTTGCAACTATGTAGAGAAATAGCGTAACTATGTAAGTACTTGTTACAAATAAATTTTTTTTTATTTTCACTGTGGTTTTAATTTCGTGACCGATCTACCTTGAAAAAAAAAATAACCCTCGTATAATAATCGATGAAATTCTTTTCTTAAAACAGACAAAATTTTGGCTTTGTACATAAGATTTATCGTTAACATTACTTAATACTGGAATGTTATAATATAATAACATGCTAACATACATTTTGTTGTCATTTTCTGTCGGATATATTTTCAAACAAAATTCAAGAAAATTAGTACAACAGAAAAATAATATAGATTTCTACATACCAGAACCATATGTCAAACTCAGAAGGTAGCAGTTTCTTGGCTTCTTTTGATTTTTTCTGACAAATTTTTGTAGATATATTTTTATTTTAAATAAAAATAAAATTATAAAAACGTTAAAATAAAATAATTAAAACTTTTCTTATACGTTAAAATTGAAAGATTTAAGAAAGCAATTTTTATCTCTAGTGTGTTTCTTTTGAAATCGGTTTCATTATTATTTTTCTTAAGTTTGTTTTATTTTGTTTTCGGCCACTCGACCGATCTATTAACAGTAAATAATACGTTACTTTGACATTCTGATCTGACCTTCTAATTTCACCATTTTTATAGATTAACAACACAAAATTTGGCTTTGACTTTATAAACAAATCAAATTTATAAAATCCAGGACTTCCCTGCAGTCGAACTGTCCCGGAAATCAACACATTATATCACGTTGGCTACAGTATTTTTGTAATGAAAATTATTTTTGTATAAATTAATTTCTACTAACCAACAATTTAAAAAGTGTAAATCCTAGTACTTTCGGAGCTGTAACTCCATCTTCAGGTATGTTAATTTAAATTCAAATAATCCATAATCAAAATTATTATGTTTATTATAGTCGGTCGTCAAGAATAAAATTAATTCGTGCGTCAATATGATAGTAACATCATGTTTGTAAGATGTTTCTGATTATTATATATTAAAGCTATCAAATAGGATACAAAATTATAGACCAAGATATATATATATATATATATATATATATATATATATATATATATATATATATATATATATATGAGAACAATTTAAGAAAAATGATAGAAAAGTATCATAACGAAGAGAAGTACTAAAGAATGACAAAGATAATCATAGGCTGTTAACAGTATAAAAAAATTAAAATATCTTTTTCAGGGTCTTTTACAGAAAATATAATATAATTAAACAGGAAATTCTAATATTTACGTAAAAATTAAGAAAAAACGCAGTAAATAATAAAAAAACAAATATATTACTGACCTTATAATAGCTAGTGGATGTTGATATACAGGCATCATAACATTTCTAATATAATTTCTAAAGAAATGTCCGAGGTCCCCCTCGGACCTCGGTGGTCCCCCTCGGTGTGTAAATATATCAATTCCATACCAGACTGCAATATCCTCATCTGAATTATTACATTGTAATAAAGCAATCGTTAAGATGAGATAAATTACATTCTTTAAAAAACATATCTGAAAAAAAAAGATTATAATTCAGTTTGTTTGTAATATATTGTGAATTATAAGATTTAACACGCGCATTGTAATTATGCAATATTAAGGAGGGTTTTTTTGTAGAAATTTTGTTAAAAAGACAGAATAATCCTCTGTTGAACTGAAGCATAAATAAATAAAATTTTTATCCTGATCGATTCATAACAACACATTATATAGATGATTTCATAAACGGTACTCGTATACTATTCCGTGTAAAAAGAAAAGGAACTGTGTCAGCCTTTGCCGGATGAATCGTAGAAATCCAAGGTAAAACCATCCAGATTAGCGTCACAAAATAACCATTTACATGTATTTATATTTTAAGTTTATTAATAAGAAAGTGACGATTGAAATTCCTGGGTCGTGTGTACAGAATGGACGAACAGCGACTAAATAAACAGATTTTCATTAAAATCTGTGAACAAAAGAGCAACTTTGGGACCTACAACGATGAAAAAAGAATTACAGAACTTAGGGATCCGTGAACAGGAAACGAAAGATAGAAAGCTAATCTGACAAAAAATACGTAAAATTGAGTTAAAAATGTGCAATGAAGGAAAAGACATACCAAAGTGAAACGGTAAAAAAAAAATAAATGCCAAACATATATAAAGAACAAAAGAATGTTGAAGGAAATGAAAAAGAAAGCGGAAGAAATGACATTTGTGTGGTTTGTAGTCGGCCTAAATGCAAAAAATAAAAACATGAAATAATGTTATGGTATTTTAATGGAGATACAAAGTATAAAAAATAACTAACAATTTAGAAGGCATAATGAAAATTATTTTACTGCATATTTACGTACATATTAATAATAAGCTGAATAAGGTGCAGAAAATTCAGTTTTTTAAACATTTTCAATTATTATTTAGAATTTCATTTTCAGAAATAATATTATGTGTTAGTAAAACAAAATCTTTTAATTCTATTTAAAATAAATTGTCGGGAGAAGTTTTTAAACGATTTGGTAATCTATTTAAAATCGCAACAGAAGCATAAGGCCCTTTGCCGTAAGCGCTGAGTTAAATGAAACCGGTTCTAATATCGGCTACAGATCTGATTACGAGATCATGGATACCGTCGTTCTTTGGTGGTTGGGTTTCAATTAACAACGATCTCAGGAGTGGCTGACCAGAGACTTTAAAGACTTTAGTTCATTTACATTTATACACGTCATCCTCATTCATCCTCTGAAGTAATATTTTACAGTTGTTCTGGAGGCTAAACAGAAAAAGAAAGAAGTTCTTTATCGGCATTAACCGGTCGGGGTCTAGTGGTGAACTTATCATAGTGAATCATTTGATTTCGAAGTCAAGAGTTCTAAGATTCAAACCCTAGTAAAGGCAGTTACTTTTATACGGATTTGAATACTAGATTGTGGATACCGTGTTTTTGATGGTTAGGTTTCATTTAAACACACATCTCAGGAATAGTTGATCTGAGACTGTACAAAACTACACTTCATTTACATTCATACATATCATCCTCTGAAGTAATACCTTACAGTAGTTCCAGAAGCTAAACAGAAAAAGAGAGTTCTATTATCAGATTTGATAGCATGGATATTGTTATTTTTTTAAAAAGGGATAACTAAAAATATTTCATTTTCTAAATATCAATCTACACGATTCATATTTATTGCCGCCAAACAATTTTCTAACAGCCTATTTATGCATTTTGAAAATTTGTTTTAACTTTTTAGGAAAACCGTAAAGAGGTTTACTATACTTTAAAATTCAATATACATAAGTATAGTACATATTTAATAATTGTCAAGCGTAAAGTTTTATAAAATACTTCATACGTGTTTACTTTGCCGTTTTTAATAAATTATCAAACGATTTAAAAAATCTTAGCGCCGATTTATTTAAAATACAGACGGTTCAAAGAGCGACACAATCTCACGGAAGAATGTTTTCTTCTTTAGTTGCAAGTTTAATCAGGTAAAACGGGTTACAAAATGCAGCAGAATATATTCGTCGCCTCCCGATACATTAGATGTGCCAGTTACGCCCAGACCCAGAACGCCTTCACAGAAAAGTAGTTCTCCATCAAGCGGCAGAATCAAGAGACAGGGAATGCGATAGACGCAGCCAAAAGCGCTCGACCGAAAACGGTAGCATCAGAAAAGTCGATCGACGTGCAAGCTTTATATTCTGTTAGTGCCAAGAAATCTGTGCTACGTCTATCTAACCGTTTTGATCTTTTTTGGTAACGCCCGCACGGCATCGAGCAAGCGTTTAAAGATGCGTTCACGCAGAATTGCTGTCGTTCACGAGTTGTTACCTGAAGACACTGGAAAAGGTGTAGCTTTCTGTCAGCGGTTCACGTCATAACTCGGACGGGGATGAATTGGACGATCGGTTTCGATCCGACGAGGCACGGTTCCAGCAATATGGAACTACCATGAACGCACAGAATTCACGCATCTCGCGTACGGAAATCCACATCGGTGCACTAGTCTCCTCTCCGCGGACAAATAATGGGAGTTTCGCGTGCAATATCAGTAGTCGAAACTTCATACATTCTTTCCGGCACTGTGAACTATGAGCGCTACATACAGACAGGGCAACAATTTGTAAACACTATACCTCCAGACCGGATAGATTACACGTGGTTTTAATAGGACAATGCTACGGCTCATATAGCCGACTTTCTTGTATCAGTGTTTTCGTGGACAATTGATTTCGAAGGGATTGTGGCCCCCTCGGTCTCCTGATTTATCCTTTCCTGACTCTTTCTTGTGGGGGGATACCTTAAGGATGCCGCTTACAAAACTCATCCTCACACCGTTCCTGAATAGCAGAGCGAAATTAAACGATGTGTCGCGACACATTTTTTAAAACGATGTTTTAAACGAAAAATATCTATTTTTCGAAGCGAATGAATTATCAACCCCTCGAATTACAAAACGGTTTATTTCAGTATATTTTTCTTCAATCTAATGTTTTAAGTAAATTTCAAAAGATAGCTACGTATTGTAATGGATACAATGATTTGATTTCAGGAAAATTTCGACATATCTTGGCGTTTCACAGCCTCAGACCCCAAAACCAGCGTCAACTCAAAAGTTTATAATTTTTTTTTTTTTGTCTTCAGTCATTTGACTGGTTTGATGCAGCTCTCCAAGATTCCCTATCTAGTGCTAGTCGTTTCATTTCAGTATAACCTCTACATCCTACATCCCTCACAATTTGTTTTACATATTCCAAACGTGGCCTGCCTACACAATTTTTTCCTTCTACCTGTCCTTCCAATATTAAAGCGACTATTCCATGATGCCTTAGTATGTGGCCTATAAGTCTGTCTCTTCGTTTAATGGCCTATAAGTCTGTCTCTTCTTTTAATGGCCTATAAGTCTGTCTCTTCTTTTAATATATATATATTTCAATTTCTTGGGAACACGATAACTGCCTTAATTTTTCAAATTGTTCCTTAAAAATAACTCGTCAGAAAATCTCGGTCTAGTTCGTTAACGGCCAAAATCGGATCATGGGACTGGAAATGGGGGAGGGCCTTTCGAAAAAACAAAATATCGCTGCGACTGTCTTATTAAGTAAAATATCGAAAAGTGTTTACTATTCTTTGGATAAGGGTTTAAAACTTATCTAAGTAAAGCTTTATGATATTATTTAATTTTTTATTATTTTAATTTTTTTTCTGATGCCTTTCCCTCAAAAATTATTGCATACCAGCACGAAGCCGACTAAACTATAGCTGATATTCAGCCCTGAAATTAGTCTTTTTACTCTGTTCATCGCATCGAACGGTTATATCGTGTCATAATAAACGTAAAGAAATCAACTTTATATGTTATCACTTATATATCTTGCACGACTTGTATAACACAGAAGTCACAGATCAGGAATTTATAATGTAATAACTTGTTCAAACGCTTCTTCATTCTGTTTAGCGCTGGTAAAGAAGCAATTGATGAAAGACACGATGATATCGTCGTTTCCAACTTGTAATTCTGTGTTTTGTAATTCATTTTTTGTGAGCAAGCGAACAGTGAAACTAAAATCGGTAGATGATAATCTCATGTTCATACTAATATTATGAGCGCGACATGACGCCAGAAAATCAGAGAGAAGTGAGCCATACAGATTCAGATGATATTATTGAACTGAAAAACGATTGTCGCAACATTTTGGGAACAAAAGAATCTAATAACAGAATTGATGGAGCTTGGGACTGCAGCGATATCAGAATCTTATTATGAATTGAAGGATGCTAAACAAATCAAGCGGTGCAGGCTGCTCTCGATGGCTGTTATTCGTCTGAATGAAAATGCATAATCTTACCCTGTAGGCCACTTAAAGACTTTAGTTGTCGGTTCAAGTTGGAGTTTTTTATTGTCCGGACATGCTTGAATACCTTCTCTTTATTAAGATAAAGATTTGTCTGTTAATCGGTATAATGAACTAACAAGGTGCTCAGAAATAGACGGGTGGTGGATTTCAAAATTCATTTCTACAAAAGTCGGTGTTGCGGTGCAACAAGACTCTCGGGTCCACCCGAGAGTGGAAAGCGACTAGACGAAAGTTTAGTGCAGATATGTTTGTAAGATATAGCGATCCAAATAACAAAATATTTAGACAACGTTTTTTTTTTTTATTACCAGAAATCATGAACATGCTACATTTGTCTATACATTGAGGAGAAAGGACTTTTCACGATAGCTTTAGATTTTTACTAAAGTAAAACTTGCCGGTTTTAATCGTTTGTCCTAACATCGCATAAGAAGAGCCGAACAATTTTTTGTAATTAAGAATTACATTAAACCCGATTGAAGTTTAGATATTTATTTTAAAACACGATAGATAATCGCAGCCGATACGATAATTTTTTTTTATTTCTAATTCCTTAAGAAGAAATTGTAGTTTGAAAAAAGTCAATAAAATATTTATAGACATTTATACATGTCCATTTGCTCATTTGCCGTAAACAAAGGATCGAATGCGACAAGATACGAGATACAAGTCCCACAAAACGGCATTTGCCGTTCTCAAGAAAAAAGCATTTCACGCCGGGCATAATAAGGAAAGCGAGGGCTGAAGCGATTACCCGTTGTCTTCTACCCAGAGTAGGCCACCCCACTAAAGCGCAGAAAATCTTTCACCTGTACAAGCAACACCTTCACTCTGTTCAACACTGGGACCGGTCGCGTATGTAAATCAATATTCTTTATTCGAATACATTAAAGAACGGCTACTTTCAATGACGAATGAGTGTTCTTCACATGTCGAAACAGTCGATCCACTGAAAAATTCATAATAAAACATGTTTTAACCGCAAACACCACCATTAATTTTAAATTTATGATGACGATGTAGGTCATCATTACTTTCAGCGATATGTGTGTATATCGTCGATCGTTATTTAATATACGCAACGATCATTATTTACAATTCAACCTTTAAAATTATTGTTGGTTTTCGTAATCTAATAGCTATTCGGTTAACGGTGTAAATTTATAACGGCGATCTGCATCGATCAGTCATCATTACTTTCAAAGAAAGCAGATGATTTTTAATTTTTTATAGTTGTAATAGCTTACTATCGACAGCCGATGTTATTTTGTTTATATTATACATACGAAACGAGATCGCTCGGACATTATTTTGTTAAATAAATAAAAGGGCGTACCTCGAAAACGGCGTGCCCTACGGCATTTTTAACACCATTTTAAAATTCTTAACCCGAAAGGAATTTTTCCATCGCCCGGATCGATCGGCCCTAATCCCACGCGTCTAGCGGCTACCGTTCTCGAAATAATAGCGCGAGCGAAATTCGCCCCCGCAGAATTGCAGGACCAAAATATTTCATATAAAGTAATTTTTTAATAGTAAATAGCAATCTTTACCGACAATATTTTCAAGCTTAGTGATTTTTTTAACGCGTATAAATAAGGAATTTAAAATCTTCACTTACACTGATTTTTTTTATTATTATGAGCGATAGAGGGAGAATTATTTTGAATCGCCGGCTCTTTTTTCTCCCACCTGGCAACCTTTATACTACATATTACACATCAAATGAAAAATGACCTCGGAAGCCGAGTCGAATCGGAACGGCATATTTTTTCACGTATCGATACGTGAAAAATAACGGTTGCCGAGTTATTGGCGGTAAAAATCGGCAAAAAAGCTCCCTTAGCCTAGAAAAACGCCCTTACCGCGTCGAAGCGATTTTTCCAAAATCGTTGTCGTCACAGTTAAAAAGTAAAAAAAAACCCAAAAAATACTAGATTTTCTGCTGATTTTTTTGACGGCAAGCACGTTTTTGTCGCGCGACGAGGGTTCGGGCAGTTAAGTTTTGAAAAACGGCCTTAAGGGCTGATTTATAAAAAAATCGTAAACGAACGAACCGAGTGTCAGAGTAAGAGAAGGAAGCTACGCAGTAGGTAAAGTCGGCTCGGAAATCCGATTTTTCAACTATAAATGGATTATCTCTAACCGTTATCGGTATAGAACAGTGCCGTTAATTGAACCGAAACCGATAGTAGGATCGAGTTGAAAATACGGTAGAATGTTGAAAGCGATCGGTCGGCCGGTTTTTCGGAAATTCAAGTACGAAATCCGATTTCACGTTGTCTCAGGCGAAATGCAAACTTTCAGCGTTTCCGTATACCCGACATATGCATTATGACGGAGAGAAACCGTTCACGACTAAAAACGAGATTCGCCCAAGATAGGGTCAGGAATGATGAACTAAAAAAGAATTCTCAGCCGGCAAGACAGACAGCCTCGCTCTGTCCATGTCTCTCGCTCTCTCAGAGAGAGAGAGAGAGCAAGTGTGTGTGTGTGTGTGTGTGTGTGTGTGTGTGTATGTGGTGTGTGTGTGTGTGTGTTGTGTCGTGTGTGTGTGTTGTGTGTGTACATTAAATAGTCAATTGTCAATGTCTCTCTCTCACACTTTCTCGCTCTCTCTCTCTATCTGTGTCTATGCGTGCGCGCGTGCGAGTGTATGTGTATGTGTTAATGTGTATGTACACTATTGTCATATTCACTCACTCTCTCACTCAATCATTCTCTCTCTCTGTGTGTTTGTGTGCGCGCGTATTTCAATTGTAAATATGCTTACTGTAAACTTAGTAATCGGGAGTGTGTGCGTTGGTGTGAGGTTGATGGTATGTTGCCGGGCTAGACGCACATTCTTACTCTGTTATTATTGGCGCGGAGGGGATAACGTGATGCGCACTGCTGCTCTGCGCACCTCGCTGCAGACCGCTTAGCAACCGCAGCCCCTAACAACCGCCACTCCTTGTAATCTCCAGCTGTTCCATTGAAACGGCTTTTCTATAATTACCACCCTTTTCTGTTAATGTAATAAGATTAAATAATATTTAAATTAAATTATCATAATTCCCTATACGTAATCTACAGTATCTTATTATAATAAATAAATAAAAATATACATATAATCCTCATTCATCCTCTGAAGTATTATCTGAGGCTAAAACACGAAAAAGAAAGTATACATAATAACATATGTTTTGCATCAAAAATTACAGTTTATTATATATATACTAGGACATCATTAGTCGTAATAAAATAAATATGTAAAAATAATAAATAAATAAAAACAGCATTATTTTATGTGAAATTGCAAAACCGGCAACGAGTTAAGTGTAATCTAAGATACTGAAGAGCGAATCTCTGTTATCATCGGCTTAATTTTTATCGAATTTCCTATTCTGATTAGAAAGGTACTGAAGGAATTTGTGAGGGCGGTGTATAGTAACGCTTTACCGGACTATGACGGATGATAATTAAAGAAAAAAAATTTAATTGACACACACACATACGCACGCACAGTGTTAAGATGGTCGAAGTATACTAATAAATTTCATTTTTCTCCCGCGCAACTTATATACATTTTTCACAGGCTCCAGTACGTAGTTGCTGTAGCCGAATCGTCTAAGGCGTCAGTCAACCCTGTCTCACCGTAATACAGATCGATTTTTGATGAACTCTTTTTTTTTTCACTTTAAAATCATTTATTTTTTTAATTCAAACCAGCAGCTGCTCATCAGCGGTAACAAACTTTGAATTAATTATTATAAATAATATTTAAAACGAAAATATTACCCAAGTTGACGCCCCTGCGGAATTACAAACTCCCGCCAAGGGAATAGGGAATTTCCAACTGGGATTTCCTAATAAATTACATATTTACATTTTTACATTTTTAAAAGTACATAAATCATTAATTTTTTTTTAATTTTATTATTGACTTATTATTTATTGTTATTTTTTTTTACAATCAGAGGTTAATAATTATTAATAAATCAATATATTTAAATTGAAAAAAAAAGGAGATGACGTCTGATTCGAACCGATATGCCTTCCTCTTGTAAGATCCAAATATTTCATTAATTAACATTTTATTGAGTTATAACTCTGGAACCGATAAAAATAAGTACCGCTTATTATATATCGTCGAAAAGCTCTCAACGACGGCTTACTGCGATTAAGAAAAAGTCAAAAATACTTATTTTTGATCGGTTCCAATGTTATAGCCAAATAAAATATTAATTAATGAAATATTTGGATCTTACAAGGGGAAGGCACCTAGGTTCGAATCAGACTCCAAAAAAAAATTATTAATAAAATAAAATTTGATGTACTTTTCAATTAAAAAAAAGGATATATGTAATTTAATAGGCGTACAAGGAAGTCATGTGGTGTCCACATCAGATTTCTTAATTAAGTATTTCCAGCTGATTTGTTTCCTTTTCCAAATATCGGCTGATATTTGGAAAAGGATTTATTTATTATAATAAATAAATAAAAATATACATATAATCCTCATTCATCCTCTGAAGTATTATCTGAACGGTAATTACCGGAGGCTAAAACACGAAAAAGAAAGTATAAATAATAACATATTTTTTGCATCAAAACATATGTTTTGATTCAAATTCTATAATTAATAAAAATTAATTTCCGGATAACGGAGATCCGGTCGACCAAGAGTGTAGCCGATGAGTTAAACGGTTAGCGCTCGACCTGCTAATACTTACGCCGTTTGAATCGTAAAAATCGGACCAGCGGTTGCCGAGATATTACCGCGGCACCCCATCGCACCCCCTTCACGATTTCCGAACGGCGCCCCGGAGGCGCTTGAAAATATCATCATCTGACGGGAACCACCGAGAGCGGATGGGGTTGCGTTGAGGGGGGTTGACAAAATTTTTCAGAGCGCTAGGACCCACCGTTTTCGAGTTATTTGCGATTTTCTTCCAAAAATTCGCATCCTGTTAAAAAGTAGTAAATTTTTCCCAAGCCACGATATATATATATATATATATATATATATATATAAATAATTGTAAAAATTAAAATATATTTTTAAATGAATTCAACTAAAAAAAAAAAAAAAGAAATAAAAAAAAAAGAAAAGAGAGTATTTAAATAAAGAGTAAAACATAGTTACGAGGTATTTAAATATTAAATCAACTTTGAGAGAGATGTAATTTTTAAATGTATTATTACGTTGTATAAATAGCAGGTATTTAAAAATTAAATGTCCTCGCCTGTCTTATATCGATAAGAAAACATTTAAACGCGGTTATTTAAATTTTAAAGAGCTCTTTAATATCATTAAACAAAAAGAAATACTTTCAAATAATTTTAATTTTTATATATATTTTTAATAGGGACGATTACGTATGTGTATACAGAGTGTTTCTAAAATACTGGACTGGCAATACTTTTTCGGATTCTATCGGACAGACAGACACACACACACACACACACACACACACACACACACACACACACACACACACACACACACACAGAGAGAGAGAGAGAGAGAGAGAGAGAGAGAGAGAGAGAGAGAGAGAGAGAGACACAGACAGAGAGAGAGAGAGAGATTGAGACAGACTGACAGACACAGACAGAGAGAGAGAGAGAGAGAGAGAATGAGAGAGAGACAGAGGCACACACACACACACACACACAGAGAGAGAGAGAGAGAGTGAGAGAGAGAGAGTGAGTGAGAGAGAGAGAGAGAGAGAGAGAGAGAGAGAGAGAGAGAGAGAGAGAGTGAGAGAGAGAGAGAGTGAGTGAGAGAGAGAGGGAGTGAGAGTCGGGAATGCTTTGGTATTGCTCGCAGGAGATTTTAGGCAAACATTGCCTGTAATTTCTCGATCGACACCAGCAGACGAAATAAATACTTGCCTGAAATATTCAACACTGTGGCGACACGTACGTACATAGCAGTCGACTACGAATATGCGTGTCCAGTTGCAGAACGATCCATCAGCTGAGGTATTCTCACGACACTTACTGGACATTGGAAACGGACAGCTGCCAGTCGATGAGACGTCTAGACGAATATCATTTCCTGATAATTTTTTGTAATTTAGTAACTTCGAAAGAAGAACCGATCGAAAAAGTATTTCCTGATATTCAAATTAATCATAGAAATCACGATCGGCTCGGTGAACGAGCTATCCTTGCCGCAAAGAATAAAGATGTCTATCGACTTAATAATGTTATTCAATCCGGCATTCAAAGCGAGGAAATTACATATAAGTCGGTAGACACCGTTGTGGAAGCAGATGAAGTAGTTAATTATCCAACGGAATTTTTAAACTCACTTGATCTGCCAGGGATGCCACCACACATATTAAAATTGAAAATAGGTGTGCGAATTATCCTGTTGCGGAATATTAATCGGCCAAAACTCTGCAACGGCACGCGACTTGCAGTTAAGAAATTGATGAACAACGTAGTGGAAGCGACGATTTTAACGGGGCCTTTCAAAGGTGAAGATGTGTCCTCATTCCTCGAATACCCATGATCCCGACCGATTCACCATTTCAATTTAAAAGATTGCAATTCTCAATTTAATTGACAAGGATTACATATGTACTTGCTTTTACGAGTTCATCTCTTGCTAATATTTGTGTGTGATACAGGCAAGTGCAAATTATTCATTATTATTCATATTAAACGTTTATGTTATCCTTGTTCATGTGTAGCCCATTTTATGGGTTATTAAATGCAAACTATCGTTCTTATCAAATCTACTTTTAATTTAAACACTACTTCAGAATTATAAAACTTATGTGCGATATATTTCATATATTATTATTGATAACTATTATTATATTTCGTGTTGTTCATCAAAAGTTCGTGTTCAAACGTCGGTTACTCAGAGCAAATTACCTTTACTTGAAATGTTTATTGCAATCAACTCTATCATTTAATCTAATTTAACTTGTTAATCGCCGAGATTAATTCTTATCTATTCATGCACTGAATTCATATTCTCTTAAATTAATCTAAAGAAAATTACTCCTGATATGAAGTTATGTTTTTGTACTTCTTTGTAACTTAATATTTTCAAGAAAGCTTACTATTAGAATAAATTCTATTTATATTATTATTTATTTTAATGTGATTATATTGTGATTTAACGCCTTCTATACTGAAATTATTGTAATTAATGTTTCCTAACCTAATGAAATCTGTTCATTGCTAATCTTCATAGTACAGTATATGTTAGTAGTGCAACTGTTTTCCAGTTACACTTTCTATTGATGTTATGTCTTAAGTATCTAATTTGAATTTAAGGTGTTTTATGTTCTCTTATTTTCAGGCTCTGTTACATTGTGTATTTTTAAAAATGTTTATTCATCTATTTTTATATTTAACATCATTATTCATTTGTTGATTCAGTTGCTATGCTAAGTATTATTAAGTTATGCTAATTTCAAAATTTCCTGTTATGTTTTAAGATTATGATTATAACATAAGTTCATTGGTTACACTTTCAATAAAGTCCAATTTCTTTTGGCAAATACTAGCTGTGTGTTTTTTGTTAACTTTACCCAACAGGATCTGTGGGGATGGTATGCCTCTCCTTCGTTTTTAAAAGCAATGGGAGCCCGAGTGCTCTCCAAACATGTAAATTTAAACCAGTATTTGTTTCGGTTCCGCCTGGCAGCTGATGAGCTGTGTGTCTGCGGAGTGGTCCAGTCGAACCAACACATGATGTTCGACTGCCCAGCTCTTTGGGAGGATAGAACTCAGGCCACCCTGGGACTTAGAGGTCAAGGGGAAAATTGGCCACTCACAAGCGGCGAGTCAACGTGGAGAGATCCGCATTGTCGGATCGCGTGGGAGTTGCTTTGTTCAACCGACATCAGTAGTTAGCCTAGGGAAAAGACCCCTACCGCGCTGCTGTAGGAAGCAAACCGAGAGATATGGCTGGCTACCAACCAGATTAAGGCTCCAAGAGTTTTAATGGTGGATAGGTACTTGCTGGCATTCAACGGCCTAGGTGTGGCAGCGAATTGCTGGCATTCAACGGCCTAGGCGTGGCAACGAATTGCTGTCTTTGATGAGATAAATTTAATTATTGATATTCATATATGTTTAGTAGTTGACGGGGTGCGCCTACCCATTTTAGTGATATATGACAAGTGGGCGTTGCGACAAGCAATTGAGTGGTGTATGATACCACGCTTATTCCTCTCACGCTTTTAAGTTAGCTCTAGGAACTAGTTAGGACACTGGTCGCTAAACTGTTTCGAGGCTAACAGTTCAGCTTGTTTTTTGATAAATTTAAATCCCTAACCAAGTCATTTAATTCACTTTGTGATATAAGATGTGACTTATTGGGAGATAATTCAAATTCAAAATCATTGTTGTCTTCTTCAATACCGCTCGATTCTTCATCGCCGCTTTCAAACCATACATTCACAGGTGGCTCAGGAACTGGAATAATTTCACCATGAGGTACAGGCCTGATTGCAGATTGCAGTGAAGTATATTTTACAGTACGTTTAGATTTTTTAGAAATTCCAGACACACTTGTCAAACAAAAGTAACAATCGGTTATATGATCCTTTGGTTCACGCCAAACCATAGGTTCACCAAATGGCAAAGCCTTCCGTTTACCTTTCAGCCATACTCTTAAATATGCAGAACAATTAGTGCTTACTTCATGAGGAGCCCACATCTTATGCTGATCACCAGTTTTACACTGAAAGTACAAATGATATCCTTTCTTAATTAAAGGTGTAATGTTTTTTGTATTTGATTTTACGGTAAACTTACCACATACACAACAAAAGGCATCATTTACATAATTTCGAGGCATTATGACACTGCACTATTAACAAACTTAAGACAGCAATAATACTGAACAAAATTAATTCATTGATAAATTCAGTGCTTAATACAAACACCACAGCTGTGTTTTCAGCTACATGTCTTGACCTATACAGACATGATAAATCTTGTCCGTGAAGGTTCACTCTTCAGTATTAGATATGAAGTCATAAAATGTGACTCTATGATTTAATTCTTTGTGTAGTATTATTTATTATAGCTTACAAATTATGTTAACAAAGTTAAACGATAAAAAATAAGCTAACCAAAAAAAATATAGGAGCTTAAAATGTTAACTTGTTGAAAGATGAAAAAAACTCTTTAATTAAAATTACAAAATTTTTCAAAAATGGTGGGTGATAAAAATGTTTTGAGTTCATATTTGTTTTCAGCATAAAAAATCAGATTGAAATCATGTATCGCACTAATAAATATAAAAATGATACTTATTAGTGTAATTATATAATTTTCACACGTATCCAGCAATGGGATTCAGTTTTATGAATCTTGACTTCAATTCTGCACAGGGTTATCTATGATTAATAAAACAGTATCGTTTTGTTAGTACCACCTTTTAACTAGTTCAAAGAACTGGAAATATGTATTAATGCTGTATCAAAATTTCTGATTGGAAGCATATTTATATTGAATGGAGTAGGTATCTAAATCTGTAGTTTTTTTACTATTTGTTAACAGACTTTTCTACTACTCTATAATGAATTGGACAATCCCAAGACACTTGGGCCTAAAAACGTCTAAAGTCAGTATTTGGACATGTGGAACAGAAGTCCAGAAAATGGGATATACGAGTACAAATTATTGGTGAAAAATAAATTCGGATTGAAATATACTGTTACAGTTGATATTAACTTACCAAATATGCCAACATATTTGTATTAAAATGTATACTGAATGTACTTAATTCAATTATTTAAAAAATATATATATATATATATATATATATATATCGCTAATTTTATTTTTCTATAAAATTGTATTGTTAAAATATAATTTAATACAAATATTTCTTTAAATTTTCAAAATACAAGTTATGTATGTGCTGATGTGTTTTTAATCTCTTACTGGTTATGATCATTGCTATTTTTTTGAAATAGCTTGGCCATTGTGGTATCATTTTGGAAGTAACTGTTTTGTGTCAGAACTCTATAACCATTATGGACACATCACCTTTCTTTTTCCTGTTTAGCCTCCGAGAATTACTGTTCAGATATTACTTCAGAGGATGAATGGGGATGATACATATGAGTGCAAATGAAGTGTAGTCTTGTACTAACTCAGTTCGACCATTCCTGAGGTATGTGGTTAATTGAAATCCAACCTCTAAAAAACACTGGTATCCACGATCTAGTATTCAAATCCGTATAAAAGTAACTGATTTTACTAGGCCTGTTATTTATGGATACAGCACCTAACAAAAACAAATATTTGTCATTCAGAGAAAAAAACCAAATATTTGTCATTCAGAGAACAAAAAAAAATATTCAAACTGAAGACATTACCTAAAACAATACTTTTGCCATTTAATATATAAATAAAAAGGTTTTTTCTAAAAAAAATCCATACTTTTATGGCCTAAATTTTTTTTCTAGGATTTCCATGTAGTCATAATCAAAGCTAATGTCAGACCCTTGAGAGAAAATTTAGAATATTACTGTTTGCTGTAAGTTTTTATTCTGTGGAGATATATGAATGCAATTCCTTTGATAGCAATTAGGTTTTCAGTGCATCTTGTTAACACTGTTTATTAAAAAGTAAAGTTTTTAGCAGTAGTAACTCATGTATAGGCATTATGAAACTGCAACATCACCTATTTCCACTTGATATTATCAATAATGTTTAATATGAGTCCTTTTTTCTTTAATTCTTTCTTTATACTTGTACAATATATAATCATTAATCTTAATGTCAGTAGCCTTCCCCCAGTTTATGAAAAAGATACAAAAATCTTTTTACGGAACAGTGCGCTTCACAGTTCCAGCAGCATGGTGTTTGGCTGTTACATGCATGCACACATAGGAAGCTGCACGTGAAGCTGCGAGGAGAGAGAGCGAGAGCAAAGTCCCTCCTGCAGTTCCGACCCTGGCATGCTGGTGGAAGTTAGTTTTTTTTTTTACTCCATGTGTGTTGTGCTTAAAAACAGTGGTACCGTATTCTTGAATGTGATAAAGCATAAAATTAGTTTACTATCCTGCTTCCAGCTATTCTATTTAATTCATTTTTTTCTGTTCTTTTATTTTACTGAAACTTTAACCATGGCCTTAAAAAAAATTTGTGGAGTAGCATCCCCTCTAAATTTAGCTATGAGTCACCACTGATAATTAGTCTGCTAACAAAAGAAAGCACCTGAGTTTTAAATCAAGTAAATAGTTAAAAAAGAAAAAAAAAACATAATAAATATTAAATTAAAGACCTTTTATTTTATAAAAATTTCTTATGCAAAACTCTCCAAATGCATCATTTTCTTTTAAAATCACTTTGATTTTTTTACCCATTTTTTTTTTCAATTTCAGGTTTCATAACACTAATTCAGAATGTACCACCAACATACCTGTATGGGTTGTTAGAAAGGAGAGAAATAAATGAAACCGAAATTCATCTAAAAAAACTTAAGTTTACATTGTGCTGGTATTAGTACTTGTGAAGTGGTCATTGCACGATGATAAAAATATTAAATGCTATTTTTATTTCAGTGTATCTAAAAATATAATTTTACTTTCTTTGTAATTAATCATTTCCATTTAATATACTTCTAGTATAAAATATGATTTTAAGCTGATTTATTTTTTACAGTAACTTAATATTTAGTTGAAGTGTCTATAAAAATGTAATCATTATTTATTACATTTATATTTGAAGTATTGGATTAAACTGACCAAAAAATGAATTTCACTTTATCAGATGTTATTATATATTACGTAATATATTATTTATTATATTGATATTTTATATACTAATACTACAAACACATCATTATAATGAAATTTTATCATGTAAAAACACAATAAAAACACTATAAAGACATTTTGTAACTAATATTATATTTTGAAAATTAAATATTAATTTTTAATTATGATTAAAAACTCCAGCAAGTTCACTGTTGAAACAAAGCAAAGCAACATTTCTGTGCAAACAAAGTGAAAAGAAAAGTAAAGAATTGAAACCAATGTGTACAGAAAGCTACTGATACATAATACTATTTGATGTGTTTTCAGACACCATCAGTTGTACATAGTAAATACATCACCTGACTTAATTGATAAACCCATAATTTACACCTGAGATAATAAAGAGAAATTGAAAATACCAGGTTTATTCAGAAAGTTCTTAGTCTGAAATACAGATAGCGCAAGTAAGACCACAAATGACTATGGTATTTGTTAAGTATTTGAAAGTTCATTTACGTGGGTTAAGTTGCTTGTTTGTGGCATTTCAGTAAAGGAAAGAAGTTCTAACATTTTCTAAAATGAAAAAAATGAAGTTTGAGCTGTTATAAAGTACTTTGTTTTAAAAGGTTTAACCCTAACAAACATAAAAAGTTACATTTTACTTTAAAGCCCAAAACTACTTTGACTTAGAAAATCAACACAAAATCACAAAAATATAAATGACACCATAAATGAAGGGTTATGAGCTTGCTGACACTGCAAACATATTGATAGACTACATCCAGTACATGACTTTACAGTGTTTTGGGTATGGAAAAGCTTTCTGATCGATGGGTGCAGTTGGCCAAAAAGGTCAACTGTTCAGTCAGGTTTAACTGAACACTTCTCAAAGGTATTTTTACTTATTTAAACATGTTTATGTGAGTTTCTTTGATGTTTTATAACAGAAGATGAAACATGAATTCACCATTATATGCCAGAGAACAAACAACAGACCAAGTAGTAGGTGGGAGAAGGTGAAAGTACACGTAAGAAAACAAAAATGTTTCAATTTGTAGGAAAAATCATGGTGGCCATTTTTTTTGGATTCTCATGGTGTTTCATAGGCTACCTTGATAAAGGTAGAACCATCACCAAGGAGTATACACTTCACTAGTGGACCAATTAATGAGTGCTTATTCAAGCTCAATGTCCACATCTAGCCAAATGGAAATGGTCTTTCACCACAATAACATACCTCCACACATGTCTCAGGTGTGCAAAACTTGATGGCCTATACTTCAAAGTGCTTGCTCAACTACCACATTTAGCTTCCACCAATTGGTCTTCTTCTTTCCAAACCTGAAGAAACAGTTTGCTTCATCGATGGCATCCTGACAGGGGTTAAACTGATGACTGTGTTGTGTTATCAAGTTTAGAGAGTCTAAAAGGTGACCTCTGGAAATGCTCATCACAGCTGTGAATGGAAGCAGTGGTGTGACTAGTTGGATCATCACAAGGAGGGTTCTTACCCTACAGGAGTCAGAATAGACAAACAATCACTTCAAATGTTGAGGTCAAAGCTGAGACAGTTGCTTATTTTGCAGAGTCGGACAAATCGCATTATACTGAGAGTATTAAAATAGTGGATAGTCATTGATCTAAATGTATCGAATTGTAATGTGACAGTGAAAAATTTTTTTAAATTTCAAAATCTCGTTCTTTCTTTTTCAGACCAAGAACTTTCTGTATGACCCTTATAGATTAAAATATAATATTAATTTAATTTATAACAACTTAGAAAAAATGGATACAATGATTCTTTTAAAGACAAAATTTATAATAATTAAATAAATGTAAAAACAATATTTCTAGCTATGACTGAAATTAAATGAAAGAAGGTAAGTTACAAATAAACCAACAGAAATTTAGAAGACATGTTATGCAATTATAAAGGAAACATTTTACTTTGACATACACTTTATAAAATTTCTTAATCAATAAATTCAAAAGAAAATTTAATGTAACTACATATTTAATGTTAAAACAATCATTTCTTACAATACCGAATGAACATTTAAACTCTTTGAAGTAAAAGTAGCATAGAAACATCCAATGTGGGAGAATATTTATTGAAAAATGAACATACAACTGCAAGGTATTAAGATATTTTACAAATACTGGAAATTTGCAACAAAGATAAAATAATAATATAATTACATAAACCGCAAGAGAAAATGATGATGACTTGCTAAAGTTGGCATTACTAACAACATAAATTATATAAAAGAATGTTTTAAATATAACTTTCACTCTTCTGATAACCAGGAATAACATAACCAGGAATAAGTTTTAATCTGTAGGTATAAATTATTCATAATTGTGTATAATATTTTCTCTGAAACTGAGTTCAAACAGTCAATGATGATAACTGTCTCTCAATAGGCGAAATCATTTTATATCATTGGAATTGAAAATGTTACAAAAAACAGTAAATGTGGAACAATATGTAATTTTTAGAGGGTATTAAAATTGTGTTACTAACTTGCCTATATCGTTTCCAAATTTCCCATACAGTTATACTAGACAGCTTTATTTTCTTTAAACAGTAATCTCTACTTTTATGGCATTTTTACATAATTTACAGAATTTTAAGAATTTTTGTTTGTTATTTCTCCCTAAATGCAATAACAGTTTACAAAATACAACTGATAAAATGATAATGAAATCCATTATTTTATTGCTTTAGTATAAAGAATCTTCATATTTTTTTAACACCATTAATTATCTTCAATCTTTTCCTTCGGAACAAAGTATTGATGTGGTGAATGTTTTTACAACTGATTTGGAGAGAAAGTCCAATATCAATTAACTTATTTACCTTTGTTTATTCTGTCTGGCACCTTGTAACACCTGCTGATAGTCGATAATGAAATTAATTTTCTTTTGTAGCATGCGAAAAAATAACTTACCTGACCAGGACTTGAACCCAGAACTTCCAGATTAAAGGCAGACATCGTCTTTCATCAGATGTTCACAGATGGCATTGATATTTTAATGCAAATTTTGTTTTACTGATCATTGTATCACTAGTTTTTTTAAGATCTGTAATTCTGATGTAGGAATAATTTGTTTTTCTGCTTTGTTTCAATGTTATTGTTCCATGAAATACTTTTATGTTTTGTGTTGTGTATTGAACTCACTTTTACCTTCTACAGGTAGGTAGTTCAGTTTCTTTGTTTACTTGGTCCTTTCAGTTTTACTTAAACTCTGTGAGATATGTTTTGTTTTGAGTTCATTAAATAGTAGTACACCGATGGGAATGTCACTCGTGGCATTCATATCGGTGCCATTCTTTCTGAGACGGACTGGAATAAGTCAAAAGCCGAGGTTTTGAAGATGACCTCCGATAAAGCCCGTAAGGGCTCAAAATGGAGGAGGTGGTGGAGGTATCTTCCCCTGGGGGTCAGGATGTCCTCAATTAAAGCGAATTAGATTTAATCATAATATTAAGATATTATTTAATTTAGTCTTTCCATGTATATATTATGATAAAAAATCATATGGTATATTAAAAAAATTTAATTATTATTATGTATTATTACATAATGTAATTATTATGTATTAATTATTAATACAATTATTACATACAATTATTAATATGTTGTAATTATTACATGTATTATTATGTATTATTATGTATTATTATGTATCGCTATTCGATTATGTATCGAAAATTACTATATTTTCTACATTTAGCAAACCCTGTAACTTGGAAACTATAGTATCTAGATAACTGAAATTTCATGTACATATCTAAAATGACAACTTTTTTATTGTTTTGTGGTCAAAAGAAATGTTTAAACATATCTGCCAACCTGATTTTCATATATACTACTGAACAATAGATCATTTTATAGGTTTAAAAAAAAAATTTTAATTTTTTGAAGAAAGCAAGGTTCTGTTTTTTTATGGTTATGACCCTATAATTTTTTCGTTAAAAAATATTTTGGAAATAAATGTGACATAACAATGTTAAACTTATTTTTATAACAGACTCATGAGAGACAAATGAAATTAACCAGTCTTAACAATTTTTCATTTAAACTCATTTTACATTTAATAAAAAAATTTTCTTTAAAAACTGAACAGATTCTAAAAAAATAAATGAATGTAAAAAAAAGATTACACTGATAATCAAAAAAATAGTTTTCCACTATGTCCGCAATACATTCTTTTGTAATTTGTACCTTGTGTACTTATAATTCATTTAAAATTTGGTGCTGACTTCAAAAAATAAGTTTTAAAAGTTCTGTTGAGGGTGTAATGGAAATACAACTTTTTCAGTACAATTTTTTATTTATTTTATTTGTTTTTTTTCTTGAGTCAGTTCAGTTTTTTATAAAATAGGGTTTTATTTTATTATTTTTAGTTTTGTAACTTAGTTTTGAAACTTCATCGAAGCTGAAATATGGTCTACAAAACAGGCTGCTCGTAAGAAAAAGAATGTTCTCTTGAAACAAAAAAGAACATTTTTTCCAATTGAAAAAAGTATAAAATGCAATTTTTACTGCAAAATTGTATTTTGCTGTAATTAAGCAATGGAACAGGACCACCATTTTCACTCATCTACTGTTTAAAAAAAGAATCATTCAAATTGGACATTTTGATCAATGTTATGGCTGACAAACATAAAAAATCTACCTAGATTGCAATTTTTCACCTAATACTTTTTTTAATAATCTAGCATCATTTGGTAATGGTGTGAGATCACTGAGAAATTATCTCGTATTGTTTAAAAAAAATTTATCAAACTGCATGGTGAAAAGACTGCTCATTAGAGAAAATAATTTTCTTTTGAAACAAAACAGGTTTGTGTTTTGCCAATTACTTTTTTCAATTAGGTGTATCATCATATACTCACGTTTTTGTTGAATATACTGGATCAAGAAATATATTTTATTAAAATCTAATTGTATTGTTTGGGAAATAAAATGTATAGTTATAAGAAAGTATACTATTTCTTCTGCATTAAATTCTTTATCAAACCGGTAAAAAGTTGTGGGCAAACAGTATAAATTGAGAACCTCCTTTATTGAAGTTGGTTAAAAAATAAATTATCATTGTGAAGATTACTCTTTCATTTAATATTAAAATTTTGCTGTATAGAAACAATTATTTTTTGAAAGTACCTAGATTTAATTAACAAAACAAATTTAATGATTTAAAAACCCAGTTACAGTTATTTATTTATTTCATAAAATTGTGAGTTTTATAGATAAAAAAAGAGGAAATAAATTTTTGCACATTTAGTTTCAAGGCAAGGAAGCCTTCATATGAATAATGTGTTTTGGCTTGGTGATCACTATTTTGAAAAAAGTCCAAAAAATCAAAAATGTTATTAATAATTTTTTCTAATCAAGCCGTACATGAATGAAGTACTCAGCCTACTTAGATTCATTATTATCATGTTCCTGATAAACAATCTGATCTCAATTATTTTATCAGAATAGTTCAAATGTATAAACGGGTAAATTTCTATTGTTAATGCAAAAAGAAAGGAACAAATAAAACTGTGGGGTAGAATTAAATATCCATAACCATGTCGTAATATAAACATTATGACACTTCTCAGTTTGTTGATAATATACTGCAGTATGTTTCAAAAAATCAGGACACTTAAATTATTTCTTAATAACAAATTTGAAATTTTTTTTATTGTTCTTCATCATGGGGCTTTGACTCAAAGCCCCATAATTTTTGTGTAGTTTTCTTATCATTTATTTACTTTTACATAACTGTGTTAGGCTTAAAGGTTTTGGCATACATATTTAAAATACATAAAAAAGAAACCAATACAAGTCGATTGCCATAGTACCTGTTGAATCGTGCACTCATAAGAATTAGAAGTATTGTATCTTTCAGGCTTTATTATAATACTTTAGAAAATATACATAATACTTTTTTACCATTTTTTCCTTCTGGCATCTCCATTTTATTTTATATATATATATATATATATATATATATATATATATACGTATAAAATAAATTATATATATAAAGTATATATATATACCACAAACACTAAAATGAAGCATATTAGGTACTTACTTTGGCTGATAAACACAAATATAATATTTCTCAATCACATCATTCATTGGAAATGATTGGAATAAAGTATATCCACATCCAACTCTTTCTGCATCATCAGCTACCATCTAGATAATGAAATAAGTAACACAAAAAGCTCATTATTTTTAAAGGGTTTTTTCTCTTTGCTTTATATGAATCTAAAGATAATTTGCCATTTTACTCATGTAATAAAAATTCTATTTTTTTATAATCATTCAATACATATAAACAAAGAAGAAGAATTTAAAAAAATAATTATCAAAATACTTTTCTACTTTCTAGGGATTTACATTATGAATAAATACTTTTTTACATTATGAATAAATAATTCAGGCTAAAGTAGTATAAAACTCTAATGTGGTCTCCCCATATCTAAGTTAGTTCTCATTAACTTAATTAAAGGATCAGCTATTCCAGATGTCTCCACTTGTCTTGGTTGTAAGTAGTATAATCAGTGTTGATTGGTGTAATCTATTATTATCAGATCACGCTTTAAAAATTGTTTGACTTTAGGAAATTGAAAAAGAAATATCAAATGTTTTTAATCTTAGCGTGTTATAAAAATTAAATAAAAATATCTGGAAATTAAAGTTTCAGATAGGTTTCATGTTCGTGTTCTAATAGAATAACCACTGATGAATTAAAAGAGGGGTGGTTGCTAATGAGTGCATCACTGTGGACTGCAATCTGATCAGACTGGTGACTTTCCTTTACAATAAAAGAACATCAGTTATTTGCTGGCACACACTGTTAATAGATAGCAGTTTGATAACACTGGTCAACAAAATTTAATTTTTTATTTGTTAAATGAAAGTGAATGGCTATTTCTTATAGTATTTTTTATGCTGATTTCATATTTTTTAATGAATTTTTTCTATTGGGCTCAGTTTTTTGTAACTGAAATTTCTTTTGAAATAAAAAAGTATGGTGAATGTAATATGGCAACACATTACATGCATTTTGTACCCACCTAAAATCTATTTCTTTGGATTTTCTGCTGTAAGTAAATCCCTCATTAGATTCCAATAGTAGTCGGCTAACATTTTTGGGTTCCATTTTCCCTGTCATCGTGTTTCCATTCTAGATATCTTCTGTGCCTTCTCCATGTTCATCATTGATAGCGCCAAGGTTGTAAGGGGAAAAATCCAAATGTGAATATAAGAAATAGATTTTGAGTGACATGTTACACCCAAGTTCTTTGAAGTTTTGATGGAGTTCACTCACAAGTTCTCTGTAGTTATTGGCCTTATGATTTCCAAGAAGTTATTTAACATTTTGAAATGCTTTTCATGCACCAAACTCCAAGTCATTCAAATGCCGGGTCACTCATTAGTTTTCTTATCTTTGTAATTCTCCTGCTTCCTGGAGTTGGATACACAATAATGCATCACACAGCTCTGGGAAGTGCCTTTGCCTCTAATCACGAGGGCGGGCAGCCAGTTCTGGTTATGCTGTTCCCAGCCACCCCACCTTCACAACTGGGTCTTGGTCTTTTGTGCCTGCCTCTAACAGGGGTAAGCTCGAGGGGAACCCCTGCCAGGTCTCAGGATTAATTGTTCAGGGGCTTGGAAGTCCCCGACCTTCATCGCCACTGCTCACCCGTGTAACATGTTTCCACGGACAGATGGTCACTGCAGCCGAGGCCGTCTCTCGCCCCCTTGCTTCCCTTTCTTTTCTTTTTAGTATCCTAGACACGAACGTTGCTATCGTGTGAAAATTCTCTGCACTTGCCAGCATGGTCTCTACTATGGACTCTACGTCGATCGCCCCCATGTTCGCGACACACCCTCGTCGCTGCACCTCCACCTTGGGCACTGGAATACCATATACTCGGGTATGTCAGGATCCTCAAATAAGGGCAGTTGGGATCTTCTGCCCTCCTCCGGCCACACAGGTAGCTCCTAAAGACCCCATGTCCTGTTAAGAACTGTGTGAGCCAGAAATTTGTTTCACTAAACCTCCTTCTGATCCACACCTCGATCCGGGGTATCAGACGATATGTCCACCTGCCCTTGGTGGACACATCCCATCTGCGTTGCCAATTGCGCATTAAAACAGCCTGTGCTTTCTTTCTTGATTCGCTGTTATATCTTAGAACAGGTTGTTTGGCTAGTTGCTGCAGAGGCGTAATTCCTGCCACAACCATTACTGCCGCCGTTGATACAGAGGCGTACGCCGAGTTGGTCTTGAGAGCAATATGATTCTGCACCCCCTCGAGCATTCATCTGTTGCGCTCCACTCCTAAGGCTCTGTTCCACACAGGAATCTCGTACAATAACAGCGAATGCACTACATGGACATATAATCTTCTTTTCGATGCCTGGGGTTCTCCAACGTTAGCGAGTAGTCTAGTGAGCTTCTTCTTCGGAGTCCAACCAGACACCGAAGTACTTGGCAGTGTCCCGTGGTTGGACCGCCTCACCCTCTATGTGCATTGTTATGGGTTCCAGCACTTGTCACACCGTCATACTGATGTATGTCGTCTTTTCCTGCGATGACCACAGACCTCTGTCTTGCATCCACTCTCCAACAGTAGTTATTGCAGTATTAGCCGCCTCAGCAACTTCTTCCTTCGTCCTTGCTACAACGACGAGAGCGAGGTCGTCTGCATAAGCAATTGGGTCACGCCGTCCTGATAACGCAGCTTCTGAACCCCATCATACATCATGTTTCACAGCAGGATGCAGGAGTGACCAATGGTGCACTCCGCATGTGGAACGAAACCATAGCTCGAAACTTCCAAGTTTATAGATGAGGTTCCTTTCTTTTAAGTAAATTTGGACCATTTTTGTCATGTACCCGTCTATGTCCAACTCCCCCAGCGTCTGGAAAATTGTTTCCCCGGTGAGGGAGTTAAAGGCATTTCTTACATCCAGGAGGACCACTGCTGGTATCTTCCTGGTCCTCCAGGTGCCGGCTGCTGCTTTATCCACTATCCTTATGACATCCTTGACCGCGACGATCGTGGACCTCACCGCTCTGAAGCCATATTGCCCTTCATGAAGTCCTCCTGTGGTCAGTATCACCTCTTTTAGATGACTCTCCATCATCCTCTCGAGTAATTTACAAATGTTGTTAATTAGACAAAACGGCCTGAATGAATATGCTCCCACGGTAATAGTCTTCTTTATCAAAACGAGCCTCTCTCGCTTCATTGCTTTGGAATATGTTCTTGACTTAGTACAGCGTTCATTGTCCTGAAGGTATATACTGGTGCCTCATCCACCAAAATATGCAAAATTTCTACCGGTATCCCATCCGAGCCCGGGCACTTATGGAACTTCATCTTCCTGGCCGCCCAGATGAGCTCTTCCTTTCGGAATGGCGGAATATCCTCCACTTCTATCCCCTCTCTTGGGGGGTTCCTTACGGTCCGGAAACAGCGCCCTCACTGCTGTTTTCACTTGCGCCTCAATTAATGCCGGCAAAGATCGACAAAGTTTCCCAACCACTAATCGATAGCCACAACTCCACGGGTCGTTGTCAATATCAAGGCATATCTCCTTCCAATATTTCCTCTTCGCCTGTTTAATTGCTGCTTTTAAGGGATCGTTCAGAATATACGGGATGAGACGCCGTATACTTTGAGCGGGTACGTTCCATCTGTACAGGATCACCTCTTCGATTAGCTCTCTTCTTGGCGCATGCTTGTTTATGCAGCCGCCAAATCTCCTCACACCACCAGTACACGTGCTGCCTTCGAGGCCTGCTATAGGTGACTCCAGTTATTCTACATTCATCTAGCACGATGTCTACAAATTCTTCTGGCGTTACCCTCTCTGCTAATCTTTGACGTATTCCCTGCGCAAACTTCATACATCCCTTCCTAGAAGTGAGCAGTTTCATTTTTGAGGGGGAGGCAGGGTCGAGATCGGTGGTGATACAAAAGGGTTTGACCAAATTCAGAAGGGTTGTAAGGAAATAGGAATTTGAAGTTTCCCCCTTCCCTTATAATTGTACTGCTAGCACTTGGAATATTTCAGCCTAATCACCAGTACAAATTGTGAAAATTTTTCTAAGCCCTTGTTTGTCTCTTTATTTTTGACGTCAGTCTTGTCCGACCTTGTCAATCAACTTTGAATATTTGTGCTATGAAATAGGTTATGTTGTACCTATTCTATAGTTGAACATGTAAAAAATCTAAATAACTGGTCAGTCCGTTGTCCGATTTTCACCAAATTTTGTACACATGTCCAGCAACAATTTACGAATGTCCAAATAATTTAAATCACCAAAACTCCTGTCCAAAAAACAGGGCCGAGCTAAACATTCGTCAACCGTATTGCTTAGGTTCCTCAACACAACTAAATTAGGTTTCTTATTTGTGGTCCAACAAATATTTTTTTTTTTTTTGTCTTCAGTCATTTGACTGGTTTGATGCAGCTCTCCAAGATTCCCTATCTAGTGCTAGTCGTTTCATTTCAGTATACCCTCTACATCCTACATCCCTAACAATTTGTTTTACATATTCCAAACGTAAACAAATTATATTTCTTACTGAAGGCTAGTTTAGCTTGTGCTATTCGGCATTTTATATCCTGCTTCGTCCATCTTTAGTAATTCTACTTCCGAAATAACAAAATTCTTCTACCTCCATAATCTTTTCTCCTCCTATTTTCACATCAGTGGTCCATCTTTGTTATTTCTACTACATTTCATTACTTTTGTTTTGTTCTTGTTTATTTTCATGCGATAGTTCTTGCGTAGGACTTCATCTATGCCGTTCATGTTTCTTCTAAATACTTTTTACTCTTGGCTAGAATTACTATATCATCAGCAAATCGTAGCATCTTTATCTTTTCACCTTGTACTGTTACTCCGAATCTAAATTGTTCTTTAACATCATTAACTGCTAGTTAATGCTAACAGTTAATCTTAACTGCTAGTTAAGATTAAAAAGTAACGGAGATAGGGAACATCCTTGTCGGACTCCCTTTCTTGTTATGGCTTCTTTCTTATGTTCTTCAATTGTTACTGTTGCTGTTTGGTTCCTGTACATGTTAGCATTTTAGCTAACATTGTTAGCATTTTAGCATGTTAGTATTTGAACCCTAATTTTTTTTAAATGCTGAACATTTTATTCCAGTCTACGTTATCGAATGCCTTTTCTAGGTTTATAAACGCCAAGTATGTTGGTTTGGTTTTCTTTAATCTTCCTTCTACTATTAATCTGAGGCCTAGAATTGCTTCCCTTGTTCCTATACTTTTCCTGAAACCAAATTGGTCTTCTCCTAACACTTCTTCCACTCTCCTCTCAATTCTTCTGTATAGAATTCTAGTTAAGATTTTTTATGCATGACTAGTTAAACTAATTGTTCTGTATTCTTCACATTTATCTGCCCCTGCTTTCTTTGGTATCATGACTATAACACTTTTTTTGAAGTCTGATGGAAATTTCCCTTTTTCATAAATATTACACACCAGTTTGTATAATCAATCAATCGCTTCCTCACCTGCACTGCGCAGTAATTCTACAGGTACTCCGTCTATTCTAGGAGCCTTTCTGCCATTCAAATCAACAAATATACCTTTCTTTATTTTAACATCGCTTATATTAGGGAATTTTTTTTAGAAACTGAAACCCTGCTCAATTACAATACAATGATTTTTACAATACAACAAAATTTTTCAATAAACCTAGCTTAATGTGTAGTGGCGGAAGATATTCTGGTTTTTCTAATACTGGTTTTGCTAATACCTGACTGACAACATTCTTCTCTTCTACAGTCAGTACTTCTCTCTTTGGCCACTGCTCTTGTATGTAATGGCTTTTCCTCTTCCTGCTGCCCCATCGCACAAATAGCAACAGAACTTAGTGTATCCAAGTTGCAGTCCAAGTAAAAGTGCTATTACTTTCATATCCCTAAAAATATGCCATAAATATTTCTCATACTGAATGCTGCTCAATATATGTTTGACCTGTAGGCTAGATGTGGTAGGGGCAATTGGAGTACAGTTGGAGCAGTTCTCTATGGTAGGTATCATACCCGTCTGGATTACAGACGGACACTATTTACAAATTTCCTTTCTAAAACTTATTTACGTAGAAGGATTTTTTGTTGATCTACTGTTAATTTGTTTTCAATTAAACTGTTGTTAATTAGAACCTAACAACAATGGCTTGGAGACAATATTGAGTAAGTGTTAGCGTTAAAACAAAACTTGTTTGGGAGAGACTCAAACTGCTGTCTACTTCCTGCTCAGAAAGGCAACAAGCACTAGACATTTGCACTACCCAACACACATCTAATTAAAAATAATAGTAATGGGTGAAACAGAATGGCAAAACCAACAATAAATACTTCTGTAGTTTCACATACCAGATCATAATAAATGTTGAATATGCTGGCCTACCTGATAGATCAGATCAGGTAGGTGAAAAGTAGGCAAAAAAAGCCAATCTTGGGAACTAAAATTGCCATTGTAATTGAAAGAAGACAAATGATGTTGTTTTATGCAGTTTATTGAACTGCATGGAAATTATTTTAAAAAATACTAGTAGTTTTTACCTGGAATAAACTATTAAATATAAATTTAACCAAATATTATAATCCTCACCTGCATATAGTGGAGTGCAGTATTTGTAGTTGGAACTTTTAAAATTTCCTCTATCATAGGAGCATATTTGTAATTTTTATTCTCATTAAACCAAGACATAAGGGTTCCTGAAAAGTATTTTCTTGTATCGAGATTTGAATCCAGAATAATTACTCCTGCATTGTAACCATCTGCAAAATAAGAAGTGAAAGATAGAAAAATATGAACCAGTCTAAAACAGAACATTTCTCTCCATTTATATTTTATTTAAAGTTAGCAAAGTATAAGCACTGCGATGTAAAATTAAATCCTGAACAAACATTTTTATAAGCTAATGTCAGTAGAAAAAATGTTAATATTTTCTTGAAATGGAAAAATCACTTTGATTATTAACAATTTTTTAATTCTTTAATGATAACTGCTGTTTTACTTAATATTTGTTTTTTCTTTATTGTTAAGGTATATTTTTCATACCTTATTTTAAATAATTTTCATTTTTTAAAAAGATGTCGTAGAAGATTTGAAATGTTTTTCATTTTCTATCATTTCATTACTTATTATTGTATTGATATAATCAGTGATTGATGAACTATAATTATTTTCATAAGAAAATTCTAGAAAAATGAAAGAAAAAAATTTTTGTGCATTTAAGATTGTTTTAGCTCACACTTTGTAATAGTATCTTTACATTATTCTTGTCTTTGCATTTTGATTTAAAGATTTTTCAAACAGATTTTGTTTTAATAAGCCTATCCATATTTTAAATAAAACATACTTTAAAATAATAAAAGAAAAGTCTAAAATTCAGTCAACTTTTAAAAAAGACTGCTTTAAAAATTAGGAAGTAATACTATTTCAATCCATCGTAGTCTAAGTGGTAAACTCGTTTAAATCAGCTGATTTTGAAGTCGAAGTTCTCAGGTTCAAATCCTAATAAAGGTAGTTGCTTTTATTAGGATTTGAATACTAGATTGTGGATACTGCTGTTCTTTGGTGGTTGGGTTTCAATTAACCACACGTCTCAGGAATTATCGATCTGAGTTTGTTCAAGACTACACATTTACTGGTACAATTACATTACACTGATAAGTCGCTAATGAATTTAACTGTTGATTTTTTTTTTGTCTTCAGTCATTTGACTGGTTTGATGCAGCTCTCCAAGATTCCCTATCTAGTGCTAGTCGTTTCATTTCAGTATACCCTCTACATCCTACATCCCCAACAATTTGTTTTACATACTCCAAACGTGGCCTGCCTACACAATTTTTCCCTTCTACCTGTCCTTCCAATATTAAAGCGACTATTCCAGGATGCCTTAATATGTGGCCTATAAGTCTGTCTCTTCTTTTAACTATATTTTTCCAAATGCTTCTTTCTTCATCTATTTGCCGCAATACCTCTTCATTTGTCACTTTATCCACCCATCTGATTTTTAACATTCTCCTATAGCACCACATTTCAAAAGCTTCTAATCTTTTCTTCTCAGATACTCCGATTGTCCAAGTTTCACTTCCATATAAAGCGACACTCCAAACATACACTTTCAAAAATCTTTTCCTGACATTTAAATTAATTTTTGATGTAAACAAATTATATTTCTTACTGAAGGCTCGTTTAGCTTGTGCTATTCGGCATTTTATATCGCTCCTGCTTCGTCCATCTTTAGTAATTTTACTTCCCAAATAACAAAATTCTTCTACCTCCATAATCTTTTCTCCTCCTATTTTCACATTCAGCGGTCCATCTTTGTTATTTCTACTACATTTCATTACTTTTGTTTTGTTCTTGTTTATTTTCATGCGATAGTTCTTGCGTAGGACTTCATCTATGCCGTTCATTGTTTCTTCTAAATCCTTTTTACTCTCGGCTAGAATTACTATATCATCAGCAAATCGTAGCATCTTTATCTTTTCACCTTGTACTGTTACTCCGAATCTAAATCGTTCTTTAACATCATTAACTGCTAGTTCCATGTAAAGATTAAAAAGTAACGGAGATAGGGAACATCCTTGTCGGACTCCCTTTCTTATTAGGGCTTCTTTCTTATGTTCTTCAATTGTTATTGTTGCTGTTTGGTTCCTGTACATGTTAGCAATTGTTCTTCTATCTCTGTATTTGAACCCTAATTTTTTTAAAATGCTGAACATTTTATTCCAGTCTACGTTATCGAAAGCCTTTTCTAGGTCTATAAAGGCCAAGTATGTTGGTTTGTTTTTCTTTAATCTTCCTTCTACTATTAATCTGAGGCCTAAAATTGCTTCCCTTGTCCCTATACTTTTCCTGAAACCAAATTGGTCTTCTCCTAACACTTCTTCCACTCTCTTCTCAATTCTTCTGTATAAAATTCTAGTTAAGATTTTTGATGCATGACTAGTTAAACTAATTGTTCTGTATTCTTCACATTTATCTGCCCCTGCTTTCTTTGGTATCATAACTATAACACTTTTTTTGAAGTCTGATGGGAATTCCCCATTTTCATAAATATTACACACCAGTTTGTATAATCTATCAATCGCTTCCTCACCTGCACTGCGCAGTAATTCTACAGGTATTCCGTCTATTCCAGGAGCCTTTCTGCCATTTAAATCTTTTAATGCTCTCTTAAATTCAGATCTCAGTATTGTTTCTCCCATTTCATCCTCCTCAACTTCCTCTTCTTCGTCTATAACACCATTTTCTAATTCATTTCCTCCGTATATCTCTTCAATATATTCCACCCATCTATCGACTTTACCTTTCGTATTATATATTGGTGTACCATCTTTGTTTAACACATTATTCGATTTTAATTTATGTACCCCAAAATTTTCCTTAACTTTCCTGTATGCTCCGTCTATTTTACCAATGTTCATTTCTCTTTCCACTTCTGAACACTTTTCTTTAGTCCACTCTTCTTTCACCAGTTTGCACTTCCTGTTTATAGCATTTCTTAATTTCCAATAGTTCCTTTTACTTTCTTCATCACTAGCATTCTTATATTTTCTACGTTCATCCATCAGCTGCAATATATCGTCTGAAACCCAAGGTTTTCTACCGGTTCTCTTTATTCCGCCTAAGTTTGCTTCTGCTGATTTAAGAATTTCCTTTTTAACATTCTCCCATTCTTCTTCTACATTTTCTACCTTACCTTTTTTATTCAGACCTCTTGCGATGTCCTCCTCAAAAATCTTCTTTACCTCCTCTTCCTCAAGCTTCTCTAAATTCCACCGATTCATCTGACACCTTTTCTTCAGGTTTTTAAACCCCAATCTACATTTCATTATTACCAAATTATGGTCGCTATCAATGTCTGCTCCAGGGTAAGTTTTGCAGTCAACGAGTTGATTTCTAAATCTTTGCTTAACCATGATATAATCTATCTGATACCTTCCAGTATCGCCTGGCTTTTTCCAAGTGTATATTCTTCTATTATGATTTTTAAATTGGGTGTTGGCAATTACTAAATTATACTTCGTGCAAAATTCTATAAGTCGGTCCCCTCTTTCATTCCTTTTGCCCAGCCCGTATTCACCCACTATATTTCCTTCCTTGCCTTTTCCAATGCTTGCATTCCAATCTCCAACTATTATTAAATTTTCATCTCCTTTTACGTGATTAATTGCTTCATCAATCTCTTCATATACACACTCTACCTCATCATCATCATGGGCGCTTGTAGGCATATAGACGTTAACAATCGTTGTCGGTTTAGGTTTTGATTTTATCCTTATTACAATGATTCTATCGCTATGCGTTTTGAAATACTCCACTCTCCTCCCTATCTTCTTGTTCATCACGAAACCTACTCCTGCCTGCCCATTATTTGACGCTGAGTTAATTACTCTAAAATCACCTGACCAAAAGTCGCCTTCCTCTTCCCACCGAACCTCACTAATTCCTACTATATCCACATTTGTCCTACCCATTTCCCTTTTTAAATTTTCTAGCCTACCAACCTTTTTCAAGCTTCTAACATTCCACGCTCCGACTCGTAGAATGTTATTTTTTAATTTTCTGGTGACCCCTTCCTTAGTAGTCCCCACCCGGAGATCCGAACGGGGGACTATTTTACCTCCGGAATATTTTACCAAGAAAGGCGCCTCCATTATTGTATATGTGAAAATGCAGAGCCACATTTTCTTGGAAAAAAAGCAGCTGTAGTTTTCCATTGCTTTCAGCTGCGCAGTACTCAGAGGACTGAGTGATGTTGATACGGCCGTTTAAGTCGTCCTGACTCACGCCCCTAACAACTACTGAAAGAGCTGCTGCCCTCTTTCAGGAATCATTCCTTAGTCTGGCTCTCAACAGATACCTCTCCGATATGGTTGCACCTTCGGTCCAGCTACTCTGTATCCCTGAGCACTCAAGCCCCCTCACCAACGGCAAGGTCTCATGATTCATAGAGGAGATAACTGTTGATGTGACTATTAAAAAAAAAAACTATTTCAAGTTTTTTAAATTTCAACTTTTTGAATTCAATTACTGGTTAGTAAATTTTCTGTGACTATTATTAATTTGGTACTGAAAAGTAAAACGTTTAAGAATATTTGAAAAAAGTATTATTTTCTGATTTTTACTGTAGTTTTTTAAAAGTTGTTTTAAATTTTTTTAATTTATTTAATTACAATTTACTTATCAATACTGTAACAATATTTTAATGATACTCTCATTAAATTCCATTACAACTGCAACAACACTGGTATCTCACTGAAGCAAAAAATAAAATTAAAGGGCAATAATTAAAGATAATTTAATAAATATTTATTTAAAAAAATAAGTTTTGAAAGTCAAAAACTCCCTAACTCAAAAATTTATGAAAGCATCAGTATCAGCTGATGCTATTATGAGAACTGCAGCATTGGTCACTGAAAATGGTTGCAGAAACAATTGTAAGTTATTAAAACCCTGTACTTGTTAAGTTTGGTTCAGTTTGTCATTTCAAAAGTTCACAGTTTTAAATAATTTTCATTATTGACCATTTTATATAAAAAAATTACAGCAAAAAATAAATCTAGAGAAAAATTGATGAGTGTGTGTGATGTCAACCGGTATAAAACTGTAGTACTCAGAAAAAGAAGTAGTTTTCTAAAACAACTATTGTAAAACAAATGACTTATTTTTTAGATTATAGTCCAACTATTTTAATTGGTTATCACATTACAAAGCATTACTTAATGTAAAGGTAGGGATTTGTTCATCTTCTTCTTTCATTACAAATTACTTCTACCTGATATGAAGTAGAATACCTTCAAATAGTTTTTTTTCTTTAAACTTTGCATTGAATTCCATTCCTGTCTGGTGATGTCTGGAATCTTAAGTAACTATCTAAGCATTTCTTAGAATATTTGTTTTACTGATTTTGTCTCTGTTTTTATCCTCATGCTTACTGAAATCCATTTTGCATTTCTTATAAATCTTTTCTTATTGTATTTTTATTACCAGAATTCCAAGTTTCAATAATAATCAAACTATTATAGAAATACTGGTCATCTACAGAGGTGTCCAGTTTTAGGAAGGTGGTCACTGAAAGAGGTTTTAGAGTATTTATTAAATATATTTGCTTTCAATTTTATCTGCTACAGATGGATACTAAATTATATTCACTTTTATAGCTTATGAAAATACCGAGCCTGACCAGGATCGAAAGCACAAAATATTGCAAAATACTGATCGTATCCATTAGTTCTCCGACAAATACAAAAGCAGCTTTTAAAATTTATTGTCTTTTATGAAAGATTAATAGTTCTCTAAAAATTTATTCAAATATTGCAATTTACTCCCCTTTTTACATAATTCACTCCCAATTAGAAGAATAGAGTATTTTTACTTACAAAATCGTTTGTTTAGTTTTTTTGGTACGACTCTGCTATTAGCCCATTCTTGTGCTAAACTTTCTAATCCAAAATCCCACATCTGAAATGAAGTTAATATAAATATACATGGATATATAATTATGCTATTAATATTAAATTTTAGTATACAAGATCAGTATAAGAGGAAAGGAAATATCTTTTCCCTGTTATTTATAAATAGCTAGATGTGAATTAGCGTTTATGATTGTGGCCAGTACTTGTACTGAACATACCATTTAGACTTAGATGTGGCGAATTTTCTCCCATTTGGCGTGTACCTACTTAGTACGTATAAGCAGCAAGCCAGAACCAGCAAGATTTGTAATTGTTAACCTAGTATCGGCTAACTAGTCACTAGATATGAGCAGAATTATCTCTTGAAATAGTAAATGATATTTTATTTTTGTTGAATAAACATCAAAGTCAAATCTCCTTCCTACTACTAAGTTACACCAAGCTACTAAATCGTGCCATTTCTGCCTTAAACAGCCAACAGAGGTGCCCAGACAGAGAATTCTTTCACTTTCAAGTTTTACCCTTTGTTATTTGAGGAGGTTACATTGTCTAATGGAATAGACTGACAGTATGGACCGGCAATGCCATGGCTAGAGTGTAACTAAAATAGATATTCCCTAAAAGAAAAGAGGCCTCCAACAAATTATTATTACCAAGATTGTTTCAGTTATTTGCTAGAGTAGGTCTAAGTGTCAGAATTAACCTTTCATCCACAACGGGTTCAAATTGGTTCTCTGTTTACAACCATCCACTTGCATGTAATTATATCCTATTACCTCTTCCTTCACCTATACCATCAATCATTTCTGAGATGGTCTCTTAATTTGTTATCAGCCAAGAGACTGTGTTGAATTTACCATACTAGATGAAAGTTGGAATCATCATTAAAACAAAATTAATGAGAAAGAATAAAAATAAAAATGTTTCAAATTATCATCAATAACTGATAGATGCAAATGTAGTAAAGGAAGGAGAAAATACTATGTTATTGGAAAATGGTAAGCGTGGATAAGAAATGAGGAATTAAAAATTATTGTTATTCTTAGATGGGGCCTTTTATTTACCAAATTTTGTCATATATTTTAATGTTTGGGCTTTAATTTAACAGGACATTGTTCTTAATCTTAAATTTTGGATGATAATTATATAACTAACTTTTTAAATATAAAAAGCTTTACTCAAGAATTTAAAATGACCAGTGACAAAAAAGAATTAGAATAATTATCAAAACTTGTAATAAAACTACTGACAAGGTAATTAGTCCAAATATATTTAAAAATTTAAATTATAAACAAACATAAAAAGAAAACATAATCTGAGGTTTTGATAATTCAAGCCAAATCATTATTGAAATATATTATAATAAGTTCTTCACATTGCATGTAATTGAAAGTAACAATTGAGATCGCTTCCTGTGTATCACTTGCAATTTGTTCATTTGAACAAATTGAGGCATATTACTAAATAGCAATTAAAATTAAATTATAAATAATAGATAAATGCCAAAAAACGTTTGAATCCAACCATATATATATGGTTGGATTCAAACCATATATATATATATATGTATATATTAATAAACAAATAGCCAAATGCAACACCATCACTAAAAATAAAAACACAGCACCCCAAAGTGTTGGCAACTGGAAAATAATTTGATTAAAAAAAAATAATTTTTTATCTGCATCCCATTTAATGTATAGGCTACATAAATGTGTGCTCAAAATAATTTTCTTAGTGCCTTCTGAATTGTGAATTATTTTGTGAATAGTACCTTAATCTTTTTACCTGATGTTAACATTATTTCATGCGTTTAATTAGTATGGACTTTAATCAAATCTATTTCTTAATTTATAATTTGTTTTTATATTTATATTTATAATTTACCTGATAAGATATTTAATTATAATTATCTTCACAAAACTTGCAAAGTGTTCCATCATGTAAAATTACACAAGCCTGCAAAATTTGGTTTTTGGAATTTTTTTTACTTTTGATAATTGATTCTTAAGTATTTTTTAGTGCTGAATCTGAAAATAATCTTAATTTTTTTCCATCATGTCAGGAGTTTTCGCAAATCGCAAATTTCAGAATTTGTAAAAAGTTGAAAATTTGTGAAAATGTGATACAATAAAATAGATATAAAACTTTTTTTTAATAATAAATTAATATAATATATTCACGTTTTGCCTTATACTATTCATTCTTATAGCTAAACAGTTGAGTGGTCTGAAGAGAAGGGTGGAGGGGGATTTGGGTTGAAGATGACGAGATGGTGTGGGAGAGCTTGGCCGACTGGTTGTGATAAGACTTATGAAGATGTAACAAGTTTATTGGCAGCTATTTGTGCCACACATGCACCTTGCAACTACTATCGCATCAACCATCAGTGTGTGTAAATCAAATTTTTTTACGTCCTTTGTGATCAAACGCGTTTTTGTCAGTGGAAAATATATTTTCAGGCTATAAGCCTGAAAATCTGTTTTAAAAATGGCTTCAAGAGACTGCAAATATTCTGCAGATTCTTTTTGTTGCATTTGTGGTGAACTAATGGTGGAAAGGTAAAAAAGAAATATAACAAGTTTCATTTGGCAAGTATACTATACATATTTCAGAGTGAAAATACGAGATCAAGACAAAACTTGAGCACCCTACTAGGTTTACTACACATGTGTTGTTGAAGGACTTAGGCGGTGGTCAAAGGGTGAACAAGAAGTGCTCAGATTTCTAATAGTGTGGCTACAGTCATGAAATCACACCAATGATTGTTACTTTTGCTCAACTGGTGTTCACGGTTTCAATTTGAAGAATAAAAAAAGAATCGTGTATCCAAATATGCCATCCACTTTACGCCTGGTTCCTCATGGTCCAGATGTACCAGTACCAATTCCAACAGAAAATTTACCTGAAATAGATGATTCCACAAGTGATTTAAATGAAGATAACATCAAGGAGTGTGAACCCGGAGATAGCTGTGCATCAGATCTTTATTCATAGTTTGAACTAAACAATTTGGTTCCAGACTTACATCTGACCAGTGGAAATATTTAGAGATGTGTGGCTGGTAGCATTGTGTTTCGCATAACCTTCACTGTAACCACATATTCTTGGATTGTTGATATCTCGTTTTGTTTTCTTGTTATTGTTATAAGAGTACAATTATTGCACCATAACTGAATGCAGTTATTGTTGTTTGATTGTTTAAGTGGTAGTAGTGATTTTTGTAATGTGCGATTTTCGGGAACAACGAACGATACAACGTAAAACTTTGCGTGAAACTGGGGAAAACTTTTGCAGAAACTTTTCAACTTTTGAAACAAGCTTATGGAGATGATGCTCTGGGTCGTACTTATGAATAGTTTTCACTGATTAAAAGTGGTCGTCAATCAATTGAAGGTAACCCATGACTCAGAATGACACCCATGTTCAGAATTTCAACCATCTGGTGATGCAAATTGTCAATTGACTGTCAGAGAACTTACAGAAGAGGTTAGCTTCTCAACTGGATCATGCCATGACATTTTGACTGAAAAATTGAACAAGCATCGAGTTGCAGCAAAGTTTTCAGAAAGAACATCGAGTGGATATTTGTCGGCAACTTCTTGAACAAACCTATTACGATGAAACATTCATGGAAAGGATCATAACGGGAGATAAAAGCTGGGTTCATGGTGGCTACGGCATTGAGACAAAAGTTCAATCATCACAATGGATTGACAAAGGATCTCTACGCCTCAAGAAAGCATGTCAGTCTCGATCCAGCGTCAAAATGATGCTCAGTTTTTCGATTTTAGTGGAATTTTTAATTCTTGCCTCAAAGTGAAACAGTGAACCCTGCGTACTATCAAGCCATTTTACAACGGTTACGTGCAAAAATCTGCTAAATGAGACCAGAGTTGTGGCAAGACAACTCATGTTTCCTTCACTATGACAATGCGTCCCACACTCAGCTTTGTCAATTCTTCTTTGTGCCAAAAATCAGATGACTATCCTACCTCAACCCCCCTACTCGCTAGACCTGGAGCCTTGCGATTTTTTCTTATTTCCAAAATTAAAATCGGTGTATTAAGGACGCCGTTTTGAGACTAATGGTGGCATTAAAGCAAATTCGAATCTTAAAATCCATTTCAAATGAAGCTATCCAGGATGGATTCAAAAAAATGGAAAAACTGCTGGGAAAAGTGTATAAATAGGGGAAGGGAGTACTTTGAAGGGGACAAGAAGCAATAATCTGTAAAATTATTAATAAAGATTAAAAAAATAAAGTTTAGTTATTTTCTGAACAGATCTTGAATATGGCATTCTATACATTAAAAAGCCTAATATAAATTTAAAAAAAAAAAACAAAAAAAACACAAAATAAATGTAAACTACTGTTTAATCAAAAACTATTGCATTTCCTAACCACTGTGAGATAAGCATCATTAGCAAAAGAACCATCTGCAACATTGTCGTTAAAGAACCTGCAACATTACAGTGCTGATAAAAAAGCTTCTGATTGATTTTAATTCCGATTGTTGAAAGTAATTTAAATTTTAATAAAATTTCAACACACTGATCTACACAATTATATTATAAATTGAATCCAAATATATTACTTCCACTAAAGAATTTTCAAACAAACACTAGAATATAGTTTCCAGTGGTTGTAAGTTACTGAGACTTGATGCATTTCAGAAGTGGTCTATAGACCACCAAAAACAAGGACTTAGATTTAATTTTTTACCTAAAAGTAAATATTCTACTAGCCAAATAGTGCTTCAAAGGAAAACAGATAAGAAAGGTTAGAATGTACATAGTAATTTATTTACATTTAAAGGATATAAACTGGAATTCACCCTTTAAAAGAGTAAGGGAATATTATAATATTTTGAATTGAATGGTAAACAATGTTTTGTAGGCTGCTAATAAAAAACTCATTGAATAAGAACACATAGACATATGGGAACTGAAAATTTATCAAGTGTTGGCTATTAAGAATAGGCAACATTTGACATTTGTGTCACCAAATCTTCACATCTGCAACATTTGCATCCATTAGACAAGTAAAATTTGGAATATTTATTAAAAAGAATGACCACTTATTTTTAAAAAAGATTCACTTCTATAAAACCAGACTATGGAACTGTTAACTCAACAGAATACTTCAGCTTATGAGAAAGGACCTTATTATGTTTCTGTTTTTAATAAATCACAAACCATTAGAAAAATTTTCCCACCAATTATTTAAAATATAATTAAAAGATTTTCTTTATGGTAACAATTTGCTCTGTTGCTGAATTAAAAAAAAAAAAATTAGTTAACAAAAAATCCTTAATTTTCTGCATCCCATTCAGCAAGTACATAAATATGCAGTTAAAACAATTTTCAATAACACCTTCTAAATTTTTGAATAATACTGTTGCTATTATTTAGGTTATAATTTGTATTGACATGATCTATATTATTATTATTATGCTCCAATCAGAATAAAATATTTATTTATTTATTTTATTTGTTTACATCAATGCAAAGCAAGCTACTTACTAATTTCATTATATTTTTTCCTGCTGGTTGACCCTCAATGTCTCCTAGAGCAGCTTCGGCACAAACGTTGTTATGATAATCCAAAATTTTCTTTCTTTCATAGTCTGTAAGCCCACCATCTAGAATAAAAATAAAAATATTAATGCAATAATATCATACATACAATAACAGAACATTCAGACACCTTTTACAAACAGTAAAATAAAAAACTACTACTGGGCTGTATGTTGATATTAAATTTCTGAACCATTGCAAAACTTTCCTCACTAATATATTTAAAATACAACTAAAAGATTTTTTTTATTTATTAATTTCTGGATTTTACAAAATTTAAGCTTGAAACGAATAAAGAAAGGTAAAAAAAACTGAACAATGATTGCAAATTTTCCTCATTTCCGACTATATTAAGCAAAATATTCACTAGATTGGGACTTGCAAATACTCTTCAGATAGATAAATATCTAAAAACCATATTCAGGATTTTTTTGTTTTTTATGGGGTGAAATGGTGTGTGGAATGCAACTCAGCCAACACTACCACTGTTACTGGATGTGTGATGCAACTGGCTGCACCTGTTTCCAATTACTGGACTAAAAAAAACATAAAATAAAAGTAATTAAAATATAAAAAATAAAACTGAGAAACGAATTACAATCACCTCCTAGTGGTGTTTGTCGGGTAACACTAAAACCTGAAAAAATACATTTTTACCCGTATGAGGCACAGGTAACCAACTATAACTAATATTTTTAAGATGGATTGTTTTGAAACCCACATTCTTAGATCACTCGAAGTTTCGAGTCCTGTATTGACCAAACGGTTGGTCTTAAGAAATCACAATACACTAACATTCTTTATAAATTTTGAACAGGCTTTAATCTTAATTTATCATTATTATTCTCATGAGCATGAGTTTAACAAACACAGTGGGGTCGAAGGGGTAGAGTCCTCTCATTAGACAAGAAGGGCGAGCGAAATGAGCCGCCCTTAAAAATAATAAGATTTTCAGAGCATAATAATAATAAGAATAACAGAACATCCCCTGACCGTGACAGGAACCACAAGTAACCATATATGGTAATCATGGTTACCATATATGGTTAGATAAATCATCTAGGATCTCAAACCACACTGTGCGGATGCCAGATTAAGGTTTATATTTCTTTTTTTTTTACCTTTAATTGGCAATTTTCTTAACTTCCTTTTTTGTTTTCCTTTATTAAGCGTTGGGTAATAATTTGCTGTTTATCATACACTCTTTCTATATTTTTAATAGAGATGTTTTTAATGTTTTATCAAGATTTAATGAAAATCTAAAAACAATATTCCTGATAATTTTTATTTATAAAAAAATAAGTTTGCTATTGAAAAAAATATTTGCTATTGATATCGCAAGCCATAACAGAGCGGATTCTGCACCAAAAGTACAGAATTCAATAATACTTCTTACCTTATGCTTGTAATTATATAAAAGCACTTTCGAGGGTTTTCCTCATCATCAGTTAATAAAACATTCTTTTTTTAAAAATCACACATAAAAATTTAAAACTTAAAGTTGTAAACATAAAAATATGCAGTCATAAAAGATAAAATATTAATTTTTTTTTATAATATATAAAAATATATAATAATAATAATATAACATATCTATATAAAAAAATTTACTCCTTTTAACTACATATTTTTATTTGCTTAAAATTTTAATTTTTAAATTTTCTAATGGGTGATTTAAAAAAAAAAGAATACGTTTTATTAGCATGATGAAGAAAATACTCAAAAGCACTTTTATATAACAGCAATGAGCTTAAAGTAAGAAGCATTATTTGTTTCTGTACTCTTGATGATTAACTTTTTGTACTTTTGTCTTTGACATAATTAGTACAGAGGGGAATACAGACAAATACAATAACCAAAACAAAAATTGATTTTTCTACTAACTTTTATATATATATATATATATACATACAATTTATTTATATAAAATATACACCATCAGTATTGTAGAAACCATTAAATAATATTACACTATAATATATAAAGATCCACACTGTCTATGGTCACAAATATTACTAACAAAAGAAAAGCATAAAGCACACACAGACAATGTTACTTTTATGTATTGTAATATTGTTATTTATTGTTTTTCCTCAATTTAATGGTTCTTTTTATTTAATAATTAATTAACTGTATTTATAGCTTTCAAGACTTTTCTCAAACTCACATAAAGATTTTATTTTATTGTTAAAGTATTCCATTTATTAATGTTATAGTACGTTCTTTTTTTTTTTATAAAGAATTATAAAATATTATCATGTCATCTAAGTAACAACCTGTAGTGTATGTAATGTGTGATTATATTCTACACTACGTAATTTTATTAATTCCTAAAAGTTAGTTATTAATTCCTAAAAGTAGAATCGGTTAAAATAGGCGTTATCGATTTGAAAATTAAAACTGAAACAGAAAGAGAACTTTACACCTAATACAATAGCGGATTGTATAATAGTAAAACACCACTGATTTTTTTGATGAGAAGTTATTATTTAATATATCGAAAATCCCTGAAAAAAATACGTCCACATACATCATTTTGACCTTTGACCCCCTTAATTTTTGGGGAACTAAAATTTGAAACCCGTGTTTTAATACGTATTTTACAGTGAATGCACTCTTTCAGCTTGAAAATTTAACGAAAAACAGGAAGTAATTGTGGAGGGGTGGTCTCCCTTTAATTTTCCAGCTTTCTGATGACGGGGTCAAGGTCGAATTGATGCCGTATGTGGACATATTATACTACTGCTACAATCTTCGCTGATGCAGCTTTGAAACCCCGGGTCAAAGAAATATTTTAATCTTCTGATAAGAATTTAATCCTTCACCCTTTTCTTTATTTACATCAGGCAGAAACCGATTATTTGTTGAAAAAATTAAGTTTTTTATACGTAGCGCTGATAGACCTACATAATTTTTGTGATTACGCTTATTCATTAACTCAGCGATTTTACAATGCCCAGCACATGATTTTACTTTTCAGGTTGATCTGAGGTAGCATTAAAATTTCTGTAGTAATTATTAGAAGAAAAAAGAAGCTTTTTATTCACTTCATTTAAATATTTACAGATACTAAAAAATAATTATGTATATTTTACAGAAAATTCTCATCAGGCCGATAAGTACTCCGAACGTCGTAAACACCAAAAAATTTTAATTTTTTTTCACAAGAAGCGAATTTTTTTACTAAAAAACCGACGAGAAAAAGTAAATATATTTTTTTTATTCACTTCACCCATTAAGCGTAATAAATTCCAACATACACCCTTATGTAAACGATTTTCCCGGAATAGATATTCTGTTGAGTCAGAAAAATAAATGTGTCTAAACGGGTCACTTTTAGAACGATAGTAATTCTTTTCCAGTATTATTATGCTTTTCATTGTAATTTTCATCTCAACCACTTCTTTTGCAACCAATTTAACTAAAATTCAAGATCACTACATAACCCGCCAACCAGATTTTTGTTTAAATTTAAATTTGAATTTTTATTTAAATTTTTTCAGAAATTACGTTTTTATCACGAATATTAAAAGCATGGAGCGCCCTTCATTGTATTACATAGAAAATTATGAATGAAATGATTATAAAATATAATTAATACAATAAAGGGAGCCCCATGCGCCCTTTTATTATTCGTGATATAAATGGAAAAGAAATTTTGGATCTCATAGGTTATACGACCTATGAGAAAAAAATGAAAAAAAAAAATATTTATTTATAATTTATTTATATAAATAAATTTATATATATATATATATATAAATTTATATAATAAATAAATCTAAAAGTATAAATACAATCTAACCTAACTTACTTACGCTCGCTTCGCTCGATAGTCATGGTTAGAGAGAGAAGCAAGGGTAGGTTAAGTTTTGTTAATATATATATATATATATATATATATATATATATATATATATATAAAAATATATATATATATATTATTTGGTTATCTCATAACCGTAATTGGACAAATATTTATGGACAGAT